>NW_006913050.1:1961341-2374561 GCF_000585515.1 Cladophialophora yegresii CBS 114405 | reverse complement strand
ACAGCACAGCACAGCACAGCACAGCACAGCACAGCACAGCACAGCACAGCACAGCACAGCACAGCACAGCACAGCACAGCACAGCACAGCACAGCGTACCTTGTACATCTGAACGTGACCCGCTCCATGGAGAGCAAATGGCGAATCGACGAGTGTGAGCTGATTAAAGGTGGCTTTCTCGTTTTGAAATTGACCAATGTCAGGTTTTAGAAGGAGAGTTTCCTTTTTGCAATCCTGTGCTTGAATAAAGTCCTGCCTATTTTCAACAGCGAACTGACGAGTGCGAGCTGCTTGAAGGCGGCCTGTGGGTTTGCGATCCAGTGTCTGAACAGAGTCCTGCCTGTTTTCAGGTATAGTATCATCGAAAGGTAGATTGAAGGGTGAGAAATAGGATTGGGGATCTGACAAATGTGCACTAGAGAAGCAGGATATTGGAGGCATTTGCGATATAACGACGTAGAAGCGCTCAGAGTTGTATCATTGGTCTTTTCATGCCATTAGTGGACAATGCTGTACTTTCACGATGCATTGCCATGCAGATGTCGTGGTCCCTTTGTACAGAGGTAGTGTGGATGGGGGTGTTCATTCGACTGTCCTCACTTTGGTGAGTATGCCTGTGCTGGCTGCGACCCCTAGCCATGGCCCTTTCGTCCCGAAGCTCTCGAAATGCCCCTCGTGGTCCCTCGAGTGAGCTTCTTAACTCGCGGCCGCCAGGTTTCCCGCCGGCTCGCTAGCTGGGGGCCCTTCAGCTCCTGTAAATTGAGATTCCCGCTCTGCTCTTCGCCGTCTCTTCTCAATGAGCATTTCTTTTCTCTGGTGTAGCAGTTTTACTTGTCGGTCCTCCACACCCTTCAACCAATATCCAAACGATCCTCCAATGCTCGCGAAGAGGGGGTAGACCCATAACGTGCCTCGTTGGAAGAACGGTCTCATTTCGATGCCGAGCTGGGCGAAGCGTGTGGCGATTCCTGGAATGCTCGTTAGTATCGACCGGCGCTTGGCCCAGCACTCATTGTGCATGCTGGTGCTGGCTCACCGAAACCGGCCCAGAAGAGGACCTTGTGAACCATGGTTGAAAATGTTTCGCGCGCTGTGCGCGGTCAAACTATGGGGACAATTTGTGGTTGTAGGAGGTTGAAGCTAGAGCTAGGATGGCCCAAGTCGTGGGTAATAAATTTGCAGCTGTGGTCTTCTCGTCGTCGTTTGGAAGAGCTTGGATGTAATGTCTATCAAGGCTTGAGGAGCATCGTGTGAAGCGACGCTACACGCAGTTTTCCAGAATGCGTCAAGTTCTACACCGTACAAACGCACTTGAAGCAAATAATGGTCGACCGTAGAGATTACAGGTTCCCATTCCACCGTCTGGCCTGGGCATGCGTGGGTCTTGCCCTGGGAAGATGAAAGAAAATACTCAGTAGGTGCGATTATGGACTACACAGCACAAAGCCTGGTTTTGTTGCAACATGTGCCAGAAAGTCCCATTGTCAAGCTCGCCGCAGTCACAGATTGTTCCAGGGGATCGATCGCGATGGCAGTGTTTTGCTTCGCGCTTGTGGAACATGTACCGTATTTCGCACGTGGCAAACTCGGTGCTCCTCGTACTGCCCCAAAACAGCGGCGTGCCGTAGGGCCCTGAACCATCAATCCGCGTAGGCACTTGTACAGGACCTATACAGTCCTTGCCGTGGTTCAGCTGGAGCTTGAAGACTTTGGCCATGGAGGCACCTGTCTGGTAAGGCATACGAATGCAAGAGTACCCAATCCGGTATTTGTTCATGCTGCTGGTGCTGCTAATCTTCTGTTTCGATCCATCGTCATCAGCGGCGATCGACGGGGCTCAGCCGGACACGCCCCGGGGTCGCCTGGAGGATTAGGAAAGGCCCCCTTTTGAGGCAGCTTATCTGCAGCCAAGCGGGGACTTTTCCCTGTTCCTGCTCGCTTGGGGCGTTGCTCTTCAGCGGGATTCAGCGTTCAGCGTGTACGGCCGGCACCACCAGGGCCCCGGCAGGGCCTCGCTTTTGATTAGGAGCAAAAATTGCCACACCCACACGAGACTTCGCGTGGCACTGATTCAGCGTGAACCTCAACATTCTTCCCCTTGACGCATTTTCCGCCATGCTCATTGTCGACGATAGAGCGAAAGATCAAGGCTTTCATCACTGAAGTCTTGCACAGTCCATGTCGACCGTGCGACGTCTCTCATGGACCAGTAATCCGGAACTGCAATCGACTTTGGTTTCCGACTCCTCCGGAAGCTCTTTGAAGTATGAAAGGTATCTTCCAGAGCAGCACCCGCGGAACAAGATGAGGCTGCGCGTGCACATTCGCGATCAGCTATGTCTTTTGATCCTTCTCACCAACCTTCTGGCGTTGATGGTCCTGGCCGTCTCCACCTGGTACCAGAGCGTTCACTATCTCAAACAGGCAAAAGCACAGACGCTCGTGGTGACCGCCAATCTCAAAGCCGATCAAGTAGCCCAGCAAATCTCTCTGTTCAGATCATCAGTACAGCAAATCTCGACAAGACAAGTGCTCCAGGATTTTATGCGCGACTTCAATAACGGCAACCACTCGGAGCAGTTATTCGACAGTATCAAGGTGAGAAGCTGGGGATTTCCCGTGGGAGTCGGAGATGCTAATTTCGACGTAGACCAACCTCGAAGTTACTCTGTCGGACGGCTATGAGAATGCCATTCTTCTTCAAGCAGCTGTCTTTCCGCGCACAACGACGCCTGACCAAGGAAACCGCGCGCTTACGTACTTGACGGGGCCGGGAATCACTGGCAATATCGCGCTTCCATCCACATACGCGAATGGCACGCCTGTCATGCTCGGCGAGGACGGGCCTGGATATCCCCCTCAACTCTACCCTAATCTCACGTACGATCAGTCATCGGACGCTTACAATGCAATTTACGCCGACAAGCTCCTCGACAACAACTCAACCTTGTTACTCGGTCCGCTGTTTCTGCGGAGCAACTCTTCCCTTCTCTCCTTGACGCTTCCTATAAACAACAACACCAGCAGGGTCGATATTCTCGGTTGGCTGACTGTTGTTCTGGACGCCAAAGCCCTCTACGATGTTGTTGGATCCCGTGTCGGACTCGGCAAAACTGGAGAGGTTGTCATCGTTGGTCCTGGGGGCCGGCCCGACAACTTGTTCGCGGAACGTGTCGATGGTCGTACGGATGAGCAGAACGCGAACGTCGAACTACAATTTGTTCTACCACCATACAGTAACCGCCATCCTGCACGAATTAACAATCCATATCTGCCCTTTCCTATGAAGGATTACCCGGCAATTCTCCGCGCTTGGTCCGACATAAACGGCGAGCTCAATAATGCTGGAGGATTAATGTATACCCACAACGAAGAGGGGTTTAGAACGTCGCTTGGCTACGCCAGAGTCTCGTCTGGCATCGTCGACTGGGTTTTGGTCTTCGCCCAGTCACACCGCGAGGTTGTCGCACCCATCAAGCAGCTACAAAAAACGGTCGTAGCGTCCATTTTTGCTGTCGTTGGCGCCATCATGCTTGTGTGTTTGTGAGTATTGCTCCAGGCAACCATCACGTTCTTTGCCGTGCTAACTGAAGCACAGCCCAATCGCCCACTACGCGGTGAAACCGATCATTGCATTGCGGACTGCAGCCAAGAACTCAGTCACCACGTATGAAGCATATGATCCGTCTGCAAAATCGGACACGGCAAGCGAGAGTACCCTGGAGAAAACGGACCTTCTTCAGGAGAAAGGGCCTCTTCAAAATGTTTGCAAACGGTCCGCGAAGAAGAAAAATCTAGTCCGCCCGGTACGAGTATTCAAGATTCCCGAACGGGTGCCGGAGAGGAAGCATGTGATCTATGATGAGCTCTCAGAACTCACCGGCACATTCAATGAGATGGCCGACGAGCTTTCAATTCAATACCGGAAATTGGAAGACCGAGTGAAAATGAGAACATCGGAGCTCGAGCAGTCAAGGAATGCCGCCGAAGCTGCAAATGAGAGCAAGACCTTGTTCATCGCCAATGTCTCGCACGAGTTAAGAACGCCGCTGAACGGAATTATCGGCATGTGTGCTATTGCGATGCAAGAGGAGGACATGAACAGCGTGCGGCAGTCTCTGAAGATCATCTACAAGTCCTCGGATCTGCTGTTGCATCTTCTTAATGATCTGTTGACCTTCAGTCGCAGTTCGATTGGCCAAAATTTCGCCATAGAGGAGGACACATTCCGGCTCGTCGACATCGGGTCACAACTAATATCCATCTTCGAGAAGCAGGCCTCCGAGTCGGATATTAGTCTGAGGGTGGTCTTCATCGGTACAGAGCCGCCAGTAACAGGAGATTTCGACCAAGAAGCCCAAGAAGATGTTATTGTTGCACGCCATGACATGACTGGTGCCATACAGAGGCAGAAGACCAACGTCCTGGCCAAGGGTCCCGCCGATATTGGGCCTCTTCGGGAAATAGGTCTAAGGGGCGACAAGAACAGGATCCTTCAGATTCTGATGAGTAAGTCCGAGTCCGACGCACTCTTTGTGGACTCCAAATCTCTTTACTTGACTCGGAGGCTTTCCTTGGGTCACGCGGTCATGCGTAGAGGTGTGCACATACTGACATGGTCGCAGATCTCTTGAGCAACGCATTGAAATTCACACCTGCGAAAGGCACTGTAGAAATGCGCATACGGTACAAAGGTTTCGTCGAACCCGAAGATATGCCTGAGGTCAAATACTCGAATTCCAAGACCTCACAACAAGCGACACTTTCGAAGACGTTCCAGCGCGTTAGTCCCGAGAAGTTCCAGCCGAAATCATCTTTGAAAGGGCTTCTGTTTGACTTTGAGGTCGAAGACACCGGCACTGGCATCCCCGAGCACTTGCAGCAAGACATTTTCAAGCCTTTTGTCCAGGGAGACTTGGCTCTCAGCAAGAAGCACGGCGGTGTTGGTCTCGGCTTAGCCATTTGTTCACAGCTTGCGGACATGATGGGTGGAACCCTCCAAGTGAAGAGCACCATCGACATTGGCAGCACATTCACATTCTCCATACCCCTGCGGTATACCAAAGAGGTCGTCCCCTCTGTCACCGACTCGCTCGCCCGACCGAGAGCTGGTAGTATCACCAGCAGCGTACAGTTCGAGACCTTCACCACTAGGTCGGGCAAGACCCGGGACGTCCGATCATTGCAATCAAGACAGAATTCGCTCTATTCGACCAACCAAGACAAAGACGCCCAGCTGGACGTCCCGCGCCTTGTCGGGTTTTCTCAGCCTTATTTGATCGATGCAAATATGAGTTCAGAAAACGTCGACGGCACCGCCACCCCAACACCACAAACCAAGCAAGAGCGGAGCCAAAGCTTTCCGCAACAGAGCTCTCGGCTGGCTCCTATAGTGTCTGTATCCACACCTGAAGAAAGAGATGAACATCCGGAATTGAAGCTGCGAGAGAACGAGAAGGCGCAGAAGCAGAAACCTTTGGAGAAGAAGTCATCACTGGCAACCCCAAGTAGCTCGGGTTCCCTCAAAGTCCTTGTTGCCGAAGACAACCCAGTCAATCAGCAGGTCATTCTGAAACTGCTAAAGCTCGAAAAGGTGCTCGACGTGACTTTGGCCGAGGACGGAGAGCAAGCCGTGAACATGGTTCAGAAGTCGCTGGCCGCGACAGAGGATGAGAATGGAAAGCCAAAGCTTTTCTCATTAGTTTTGATGGACATCCAAATGCCAAAGATGGACGGCATTCAAGCGACGAAGAGGATCCGGGAGCTCGGGTTTGATGCGCCGATTCTCGCCCTCACGGCTTTTGACCACGAGAGCAATCGGGCAGCATGCGAGGATGCTGGCATGAACGGTTTCCTGCCGAAGCCCATTAAGAGAACGGCATTGAGGAACGTGCTGGAGGAGTACAAGTCCCCGCCGGCAGAGGATCCAGCAGGCGAGGCGCCAGGGGAGGCAGCCAAGAGCAATGGAGAAGGCGGCATTTGAGGTTAAGCTGCGACGACTGAAGCACGTTGCGCGGGATTACGTTTTATGGCCCTGGGAAAAGACCAGGGATAAGTAGGTGTGTACAGCTTGCATAGCGAGGGCCCGATGGAGTCAATCATGAGCATTGAACATTGATGTATTCGAGTCGTCAAGGAGACGACCAAATCAACGAGATGACAGATGTACAGCATCCACGTTCCTTGTGTCATGTGTTCACAGTCCGTCGTCTCGGTTCAAAGTTTCACACAGGGACCCCTAGGTGCAAACTCGAGGGGGATATCCTAGCATAATGTTTCCGAAATAATCGATCGTCATGGCCCACTCGACACCATTCGGAGGTCCGTGACGAGCGCACGAGGCTGAGCAGAGCGCAAGGCTGGCGATCACTTCGTGCGCCACTACTCCGCCGTAATCACCTGACTTTCAAACGCGCAATTCGCGTCCGTCCTCAACTTCATTTCTCCCATATCTCTACCGCCAGCGTCCTCAGGCCGCAGGTTGTGGCATCTCCTGCTACAGCAACCATGGTCGACGCCATGATGACTGACGCGCCTGCGATTGATTCCGACGCACCCTTCTCTCTTCGGCCCCGGTTTAAAATCTCCGATCTGCCCTTGGTCAAAGAGCAACGCTCCACCATCGACGCCCTCCTCCTGAAATTCAAGAAACAAGGCGGCTATGACTCCCTCCGCAAGCAAGTCTGGGCGAGCTACAACACGTCGGACGCGAAGACCGCGTTGACGGATCAGATTCACACCATTGCGGAGCAGGAGATCGAGAAGGACTCCAAGCTTTTGAGCAGGGAGAGGGGCAAGGCCGCTACGCTCATTCAAGGTGCCGTGGAGAGGAGTGGGATCTACGCAGACGTGGAGAGTCGTATTGATGTCGAGATTGCAAAGCATCTGAGCACGGTGCTGGATGCGGTGCGGGATATCCGACGCGGAGATGTTGGGGTCGAGGTCGCCGCCGAGGAGGAACAGAGGGGCGGCAAGAGTGACGAACAATACTCGCAGGAAACACAGAATCGGGCTGCCGAACGAGAGAGGAATAGGTCCAGGATGGAGCAACTGCTTCGGGAAACGGCGGAGCTGAAGGCCAAGATCAAGGCGCAGGAGGAGAAGAAGCGCAAGGAGGAAGAAGCCAAGTGGGAGGAAGAAGAGAGGAAGAAACGCGAGGCCGAGGCGGAGGAGAGGAGAATTGCGAGAGAGAAGAGGAGAAAGGAAGAGGAAGAAAAAGAGGCCGAACGCGTCAAGGCTCGAGACGAACGACATAGGAAACGCGAGGAGGAGAGACGGGAAAGACATGCTCGATACGAAAGAGAGCGAGACAGGGAACGGGACCGCGACAGAGACCGAGATCGCGACCACGGCCGTGACCGTGATCGTGAGGTTGAGCGGGACCGCAGTCGAGATCGCGACCGTGAGAGGGAGCGCAGACGAAGCACTGATCGCCGCGGTTCAATCACAGAGTCAGCCGCTGCGACCACCACCACCAAAGACGTGGCACAGGCGGACGAGAAGGATCTGGAAGCTACGGCGCTTGAGCTACTCCTCAGCGAAGGCAAGAAAATGGCCGCAAAGGCTAAAGAGCGACCTGCGTATGATTTTGAAAAGTCCGAACTCCACAATAGTTCGCGCAAATATGCTTCTACCTCGGACCGTTATGCCCAAAGAACGAGAGACAGATCTCGAGACAGCCACAGACGCCGAAGCAGATCTCGGGAACCCCGATCGTTTGTTCAAGAAAGGGAGAAAGACAGGTCCCGTGATAGGAGGTCCTCTGTCGTTCAAGAAAAAGAGAAAACTAGGTCCCGCGATAGGAGGTCTTCTGTTGTCCAAGAAAAGGAGAAGGTCAAGTCTGATACGCCTCACGCCAGAAGCCCAAGCAGAGACCGTGAAGAGGGCGAGGCACGCAGTCGACAGGCTTCTCCATCGCCAACCCAGGAAAAGCGAACGACTAGGGACACTCGGGAGAGGCGGCCTCGGTCCGCATCACCATTGGGCATCGACCGATACGTTCCTGGCGGAGGGACTCATCGGACGGAGGAAGAGCGCGAGCGTGATCGACAGAGGCGTCATTTGCGAGACTCTGAAAAGGACTCACGCAGAAAATACGACAGTCACCGGAGTGATCGGGAGGCCGGTGAACGTGATAAAGATAGGGACCGTGAGAAGGATCGAGCCGAGACTGATCGTGATCGGGACAGGGACCGGGATCGAGACCGCGATCGAGGCACTCGTGACCGGGAGAGCCGTCGAGACCGAAGCCGTGAACGGGACAGGTCTCGGGACCGTGACAGGGACAGGGAGAGATACCGGGAGCAACAGCGAGATCGTGGCGACCGCGACCGCGATCGAGAACGCGATCGTGACCGAAGTCGAGACCGAGATCGCGAGAGAAAGAGGTCACCGTCTCGAGATCGAGATCGGGATCGTGACCGTGACCGTGACCGCGACCGCGAGCGAGACAGGAGAGATCGAAGCCGCCGGCGCGATGACCGAAGGGACGACAGACGAGATGACCGAAGAGATGACCGGAAGGACGACCGTCGTGATGATCGAAGAGCTGACAGGAAAGATGATCGTCATGATGACCGAAGAGACGACAGGAAAGATGACCGGCGTGATCGTGATGATCGCCGTGACCGTGATGACCGCCGACGAGAGCGCGACCGAGCTGGCGACGCTGGTCGAGACCGCGACCGCGA
Source organism: Cladophialophora yegresii CBS 114405 (assembly GCF_000585515.1). Lineage (NCBI taxonomy): Eukaryota > Fungi > Ascomycota > Eurotiomycetes > Chaetothyriales > Herpotrichiellaceae > Cladophialophora > Cladophialophora yegresii. The sequence goes on along the minus strand of NW_006913050.1, from coordinate 2,365,871 downwards.
CCGCGACTCTGTCAAAATCGACCGATATGTCCCAGGACGTTAAAGAGGGCTTTCCACCGAACAGGTGGCACGTTGTTGCTGGTATTTACACAGAGATACGAAGCACCTCATCCCACGGTCAATGCGCGTATCGGTCCAGGTCGACCCATTGCCGCTGAGGTTGTCGTCGGTAGGGAAGACTGGAACGTGCCCATCATTTGCCCCACTTGCGACTGCTGTCGGCTTTGCATCATCTGCACGCCCACGCCCACGCCACTCCCAAGCCCCATCTTATCGGCATGTCTTCGATAGTTGAAATCGGCGCTGGTGTTTGGTCTCAGATCCGCGGAAAGGCCCCTGAGGATAGCTCGCTCCAACAGCAGAATACTCCGCGGATTGTCGCCCTGCTTGGTCCATATCGCAATATGCGTAAAGTTGGCCCGCGGCGAGAAGGACAGGCCGAGGATATGGTCCCTTTCTGGCGCGGTAGATAAGAGTCAGCAGGCGCGCGAATGCGAACGAAAATCTCATGAAACGGACGTGGCGTGCATACCTTGAGCAATCACACTCTGCAACTCCCCGCCCAAACACAGCAGGCACACCTCCTCCCAAGTCCTCACGTCTTTCCGCCTCCCGTCCTTTGCAGCGTCATCACTTATGACTCGCGCGTGCTCGTCCGTATCTGCGTGTGCATCGGTCATCTCAGGCCTCACGCGAATCAACCACCTCCCTCCCCTTTTATTCTCCTCGTCCTCCCACAAGGGCCGGACCCCCGCCCGGAAGATGTGAATACTCTCGCCTCCCCGGATGGCCGTCCACGGCAAGTTGTTGAAGATGCGGTAAAAGGCCCCAATGTCCGCCACGTTCTCGACCAGCAGGTTTAGTTGGTAGGCGTCGATTACGGTGGGTCGGGAGAAGGACAACGGGCGTGGCGGTTGCGTTGCGGCGGCGGATTTGGATTTCGAATGCCATACCCACCAGAGGTACTGGAAAGGGAGGGGCCTCAGTTTTGTGATTAGGAGTTTGTGCAGGGAGGAGGAGCGGCGGGGGAGGCTGGGTCGTGAGGGAGCGGGATGGCTGTTGTCTGTGCGTCGGGGCTGTGTCGACGTTGCTGCTGTTGATATGGAGGGTGAGAGTGAGGACGTGGGAATAGGCTTGGTAGACTGGAGCACCGTGTCACTTGACGTTGGCAGCGTCGTCGTCGTTGATGTTGATGCTGTTCTGGCTATTGTGGAAGACATGGCCTCTAGAGGATAGTGGATGTTCAACGTTGGATATCGGAGGTTTCGTCCTCTTTAGCTATAGTAAATGATTCCCAGGCCGTCAAAAACTCAAATACTGTAATTAGAGCAACTCTCATCTTTATCAACATGCTCGCAATCTTCGAAACTCGGGTGACCAACCGACCGATTAAACGACCAACCGAGCGTTGACCAAGGTCAGATTCGTCATCCCCAATCCATGCATCCCAGTCTTGCATGAACACGTCGTGACATGTCGTCCAAGCTTTCCGACAAGCGATACGCGTAGGTAGATGGGCAGGTAAGGTTGGTACTGTAGGTAGCCTTCTGCTAACATGCTGCGTACTGCGTGCTACAGTAGGTGCCGAGTCCGAAACAACCTCTCACCTCCCAGCACTCACCTCTCACATCTTGGTTTCGATAATCTGAAACACGACCCCGGCGTAACTATGGAGTTTTGTCGTGCATCGTGCTCCGTGCTCCGTTCTACGCGCCGTGAGGTTGTCGTGACGGCGTCGAGGCACCGGAGATTCATTGGGTGGCTGGGAAATCCCTGCACTTTTCCCCTGGGCGCGAGGCTGTGGCGGCTAAGGGGCCCTCGGGAGTGGCTCGTTGGGTTTCTTCCTCGCAGATCCGGCCTTGGGCCTGGAAACAACGCGCATGACACGTTGCGGCTCAGTTCGGCCTGCCTTTCGTCAGAACAGGAATATTTCGTGGTCCGGTTGGAAGTCGTTTGGAGGGTGGGAGATCTGCCAAGCCACGCGGGCATGGCATGGCCCACTCGGAGTATCTACCTCGCAGGTAATGGGTACTCGTTTGCTGCTAGAATAAGTGATCTTTGTGCGACATGTTCCGAGCCCGACTCTTGTTCCAGTTCCAGATCTGATTCACAGTTTCAGACCATAGGTTCGGCCGTTGAGGTGGTTACTGTAAAACGCCCGAACCGTTCGTCGGTGTTCTCGCGTCAGCGTGCACTAGGTAATTAGCTGGGAAACGCTGGTCGGTTTGTCGTCCGTTCAGGGCAGGTTCGGACAAGTACGCGCGGTACACAGCTTACACAGCGCAGACAGTACTACAGGATGCAGGTGCAGAGACGGGGAAACATTACCATGCATTGAGAATGTCGCGGGCATTTCTAACCGTCAATGGTACAGCTACCAGTCTAGTGGTGGAACTGACCACTGAAAGGACAGAAGACGGCAAGTTTCGGTGACGAGGATGGCGCTGGCAATAACAGAGAATGAGCCCCATGCATCGCGGTGCTTGCTACTAGGTGCTGATCTTATCGAGACAGCGGCGTATATAAATGTCGCGACGATGCTGGTTGCGTAGCATGTTGTAGGGTGGTTATACTATTAGGTCACTGTCTGGCCGCAGGATGCCAACCGGACGCCAAGGAAGTTGTTTTGCAGCATTCGCGCAGGGAGAGAGTGGAGACTGCTTGGAGTGGCAGAGACACAGAGAGACCGAGAGACAGAGAGACCGAGAGGACACCGCTTGGAGTCTCAGTACAGCTCGGCCAGGGAGAACGAAGAAGAGTAATTGCCTACGCACGAAGATGGTAGGGAGGAACCAGGTATGGCAGCTCAGAAGATCTTGCTGGACACCGTGGGTCCGTGACGTCCCAGGAATGCTTCGTGCGAAGCTCACTCTGGCGGCTGCATGCTCTTTCCCGTCCTTGTTAGACAGGAACCAAGCGCGTTGGTGGGAAGGCAGGTTCGGAATGGCGAGCCAACCTTGAGGGTATCAGCTATATGCCTTGAGGAGTCGACCACAAGTCGAGTCTCGAACAGATAATCGGCTAAAGGTCCCTGGCATCCTTGCGGACGCGGCTGAGGCAGATCCTCGAGTTATCATAATCGGTAGTCTTCGACTGGAGAACATGTGCGAACAATCACAGCCTTCTCCCTCTCATTACCTGCACTTCTCCATTACAACTCATCATGGCGCAGTTGCATCTTTTCCACCTTGTCCTTCACATCTCTGGGCCAGTATACCTGTTCACCGCCACCTCCCCACTTTGTTGAAGGCAGGTCTTTTCTCTTCTCCCAGATTGCAGACGACGGTAAACGCCCCTTCAATCTCTCACTAACCGCATCCACCGCGTCCATGATTCTCATCAGATTACCACCCATGACACCGCACATCTCTTCAGGTGTCCACCCGCGTGACAAAAGTTCGGCGACCTACCTGTGTAAGCAGACGTGGCATATGATCAGTAGAGACTCACTATGTTCGGATACTTGCTGGCATCTTCCAGCCCGTCCACCGTGGTCCACATCCCGTCAAAGTCAGAGGCTATCCCGACACGATGTCTACCGACAATGCGAGCAATATGCTCCATGTGGTCGGCAACACGTGAGACGTTCGCACCAGGATTGGGCCCGATAAACGGCGGGAAGAAGATGGATTGTATGACACCGTCTTTCTGTCCCGGGCCATCACCGATTAAGCTGAGGACATCATCAGGTACATTGCGTGGATGATCCCAGAGTGCACGCGCCCCGGCGTGCGTCCAGACCACGGGTGCCTCAGACACGGCAATGGCCTGCCTCATAGTGGCGTCCGTCGTGTGGGACAGGTCCACCATGATACCAACGCGGTTCAGTTCTCTGACAAGCTCTTTTCCCAGATCTGTCAACCCAGTGCCCTCATGTGCTTGAGCTATAGGCGTTCCGGGCCCGGCAGACGAAGCAAACGCACTATGACAGGTATGTGTCAGTGTTAGATAGCGGACGCCAAGTTGAGCAAAGACGCGAAGCACGCCCAGGGAATTGCCCAGCACATGGGTTCCTTCCATGCCGATCAGGGACGCGATCTTGCCGGCTCTGAAAGCATCCCAAACTTCGGCCGATGATCTCGCGTATTGTAAATCCCCAGAGTGCCGAGCAATCATGTTCTGGATAATATCGAGCATCTCCATCGCATCGCGGAGGTGGTTTGTAGGCGTGTTGAAATCAGGCCCGGGATCTTCGTCAACCACATCGTAGCAGGGCGCCCAGACGGTCCAGAACGCTCCACCCAACCGGCCTTGTCTCATTCTCGGGATGTCCACATGGCCAGGGAAGGAGCCGTTCAGCTGGAGGAGAGCGTCAAGTGGTCGGCGGTCTGTATTGACAGTCAAACATGTCTCAAAGTAGAGAGTGCTCTCGACAAATAGTACTCAGACTTCTGATAATCTGTGGGAGATCAATGTGTGTATCGAGGAGTGGACATATTTCCATCAACTTGATGGCCTGGTCCAAGAAACTACCGGCAGCAGCACTTGCACTTCCGACATGTGCAATGAAACCAATGATGAGCAGCAAAGCGGTTGTGCGAAATATCTTATACATTGTGAATATCCACGGGAAGTGGAAGTTTGCACGAAGCCACAGATACTCTGGACTGTAGCTTGACGTCGCAGTTAAGAGTAAGTTTCCATGTTCAGAGGCGCCTCCAAATGGAACTGGAGCAGAGTCACGATGCGGGTATTTTGTCGGCGAGAATTCCGTGCCCCCAGGACCAGAGTGATACCTTGTGAATGGCCTCATAACTGTTGTCCAATAAAGCGGATCCGGTCTAGGCTGTAGTGACGGATATCCTTATTCCGTGATCGAAGGTATGCATATCCGGTATCATCTACTTCGTCAGTCAGAACGCTTCTCCCATGAATCGTGATCCCGACACCGAATCTACCTGTCGGTATCGCCAAGAAACTCGAATTTTGCTCCAAGTCCTGGATTCGGTATCGGCAGTTCATTCGCAAAGCCTATTAAGTATCCCTGTCAAAGATTGACTTTAGCAACATCAGGTGAAATCGACATTCTGAGCTAGCGGTGTGGAGGACGGCTGGTCAATTCAACAAGCTTCTGAAGATGTCTGAACATGCAGATGAAAGGCCCGTCAAGCAACGGAAAGGGCACTCGCAACCGCTGCCAGAGGAGATCCAAGTCCCGGAAGATGACGACGCATCATCGACTACGTCTTCATCTTCTTCGGAGATTCTAATGCCTATTCGACACGCACAGCTTTCGCGTCGGGTCATCGCTCCGCCTGGTGAACATGAAAACTCTACCGAAGAAGAGGATGTTGGAGCAGAAGACGAAGAGGAAACGACTACATCCTCGGAATCTGGAGACACAGAAGAGGAAAGCGCGTCAGAAGGAGAACCGTCTGATGAAGAGGAAGCGGTGCATGGCGAGGAAACGACGGCTCCACCATTTACGAGAGGTGCAGTTCTCCAGCCAGATCTCAAATCGCGTCTGCAGGCTTTTCTGCCACAGCTCCAACAGGCAAATGCTGAACTGGAGAGGTCGGGGGCATCGCATGACAGGAGGATTGATCAGATATCGGACGATGCAGAACAGTATATCGAGATGGACCTGGGTCTAGGGGTTCTGGCCGAGCAAGAAGGCGAAACTCCGGGAGTAAAAATACCACGCGCGGAAGCGATGGGTGACGAATCAAGCGATTCGGAAGAGATGAGAGTCAGAGTCAACCCATTGCAAGATCAATCCCAAAAATCAAAATGAAAAGTCGAGGAGCTTGGGTGAGACGAGATGAAGCTCGGATGAGATGAGTTCGGCGGGCTGCGGGGGCAACAGAAGGCGGAAAGCAACTTGCGTCATTGTTTGGATCTAACCCAAAACTCACGCAACGGCCGGCTTTGCGACTCCACGATCAACCTAGACAGCGACACTAGCGCCCGGCCTAATAAGCATCGTCGCTTGACCTTCTTTTCATGTATGTTTCATTGCGCAGTAGGTATCTCACGGTCATTGAAGGGTGCATCGAGCTTCTGGATAGAGAGTACACAATGGTGCCGCCGGCACGCACAATCTCCCATGACGCGCGACCCAAAACACCCTCAACCGCCTCAAGTCCTTCGCTCAGGTCAAAGACGCCCGTGAACGTCGCAATGGCGCCAAACAACGGCCTGAATCCCGGCGGGAACGTCAAAGTTGTGGTCAGAGTCAGAGCGTTTCTTCCTCGAGGTGAGCACTTAATGGCTTCTGAGTGACCGTCGTTAATTTTTCACTGCAGAAATAGAGAGAGGCGCACAATGCTTAATCCAGATGAACCCGCATACTCAATCGACAAAGCTGTTAGCACCGCCCTCGACCGACCCTGCAAATTCACGAGCACAGACCAGAAAAGTGGTGGATGAAAAGTTGTTCACATTTGACAATTCGTTCTGGTCACACAACCCGAGGGATGCGCACTATGCCACACAAGAGGATGTGTACAACTGCTTGGGGGAAGAATTCTTGGATCACAACTTTGAGGGATACCATACGTGCATCTTTGCCTATGGACAGACCGGTTCAGGGAAGAGTTATACAATGATGGGGACGCCCGAACAGTCGGGATTGATACCGAGAACATGTGAAGACTTGTTCCAGCGGATCGAGGCCAACGAAAGCGCCAACATCAGTTACAGTGTGAGGGTGTCCTACTTCGAAGTCTACAACGAGCACGTCAGGGACCTATTTCAACCTCGAACCGACCCGCCTCAGTACCTCAAAATCCGAGAGTCTCCCACTGAAGGACCTTACGTCAAAGACCTGACAGAAATCCAGGTGAAGAATTACGCCGAAATTCTGAAATACATGCGGATGGGCGACAATTCGAGAACCGTGGCCTCCACCAAGATGAATGACACCTCTTCTCGGTCCCATGCAGTCTTTACGATCATGCTGAAGCAGATCCACCATGATTACCACACAGATGAGACAACCGAGAGGCTGGCCAGGATACGGCTAGTTGACCTGGCAGGATCTGAGCGAGCAAAGGCGACAGAGGCCACCGGCCAGAGATTGAGGGAGGGTGGAAACATCAACAAATCACTGACCACGCTCGGGAGGGTCATTGCTGCTCTCGCGGACCCCAAGCACTCTCGAATGCACAGCAAACAGCGATCGAACCGCGATATTGTACCTTATCGCGACTCGATCTTGACATGGCTGTTGAAGGACTCGCTCGGAGGGAACTCCAAGACTGCCATGATCGCCTGCATTGCTCCGTCAGACTATGACGAAACTCTGTCGACCCTGCGATATGCAGATCAAGCCAAGCACATCCGCACCAAAGCTATTGTCAACCAGGATCATGTCTCGTCTGGAGAGAAGGACGCTCAGATCAATGAAATGGCAGAAACGATCCGAGCATTGAGGTGGACACTCAGCCAACAGCAACAGAACGGTAGTGCCTCTGTCATGAAGGCTGTGCAGGAATCTGCCGATGCCCAATCCGAGAAGATCCGGGAATTCACAACGAAGTACGAGAACATGCTGCAGATCATGGAGGAGAAGCTGGCTATTTCCGAGTCCAAGGTTCGACAGCTGGAGGAAGAGAAGGAAGCACTGAGTATCCACTTGAAGCTTGTCCTCGACGAGCTCAAAAACCCGATCATCATCCACAAGGAGGAGAACGAGTCTGTCGGCGAGAGGTCTAGAGTCCCTACGCCTGACATGATCTATGAAGATGAGACGGCATCAAGTGATGAGATGGAAAGTGATTCCGAACCTGATGAAGAGGCCATGGAAATGCAAGCCGAGATGGAAGCCTTGATTTCTGATCTGGGTATGTTCAAAAAGAAGATCGCCGCCGACCACGAGACGTTCGGAATTAGCGTCGCGGCATGAAGTGGAAGGAAGCTTTAGACTTTGGATGATGACAATGATCAACCGCAAAGCGAGGCGTTCGGGTGTTGTGCGCTGGAAGATGAAGCACTGGTCCTTACACGGGTTGAGCAAGGTTTGGTAGCGGCAGAAATTCTGAGACGATAAGCCATTCTCAATCGCGTACGCGCTTTTGACATACTTGGGCAGTCTGTACCCGTACCGGGACCACCACATGCGGCTTCCACAATGTCCGAGAAGTCTGACGCTACTCCATCTTCGATTACTTGTTAGTCTCCCTCTTCCGCGCCTTCGTCGCTACCATCCTGAGGTTTTGTAGTCGGGAAGATGCATTGATATGGTGGCAAGGCATGCTGTCAGTACTTCCGACCGTGCATGGGATACGGAGTGGTAAGGTCGTCTTTCCACGAGTCGGCAGCAATATCAAGCCTTGTTTGGCAGGTCTCCCACTTCCTACCAATGTCGGATTGTACGATCAAGTCATGGGATGTTCATCACTCGCATCCATTGAGTACCTGTGTCGAACGGAAGAGCTGGTCTGCTCTGCCACGTGCGTGGGTGGGGTACGAGGAAGGTGCCTGAGCGTCGGCTTTGCGGGGGCCGGCTCCGTTGCCGAGAATCATGAAGCTAGAAGTGTGCGAGCCCTGCCTGACAATACCGTCAACTGTATTGATGCTGTCACGCCCTAACCAAGTCCCGAGCCAGTCAAACCGCGCGAGGAATGTAGAGACTTGACCAACGGTGACCTGAACCACCCCAGCTCTACTCGCGTCACTAACTGCAATCAGAATCGCTAGCTGCCTCCCTACTCGAGTCGTACTTTGGGGGTAATACAAGCCTACCCGTCCCCATTCCTTATCAGTGTCTGCTGCCTCGTGTCCCGCCCATACATACCTAGGCGAGGGCTGTACTTCGTATATGTTTGCCGAAATGGGAAGAGCACGGGGAACAAGATAAGCACAGGGTAATTACGGAGGACCTCCGAGATTTTGGTTCAAGATTCTGGATTCCGTACTCCGTACTATATCGCTTTCTAACTAGGTAGCTGATCATTTGATCCCTGCGCTGTGCCGTTGCAGTTCTCCTCAATTATGCCATAAAGAGATATAGGGATCGCATAAAGCCTCAAGACTTCAATGTGGGAGGTTGCTACTAAATTGGAAGAAACATAACCGTGAGTGCTTGTGGCACCGCGACAACGTGTGCACTCCTGAATTCTAGTTGGGTAGGATCTCCCATCTACTGCCACCAATTGCCCACCTACGCACCAGGAGAGGCGTATCATCTGGTTTCCATTGAAGACTATATACCTCCTACGCTACGCTCCGCTCGGCAGGACAACATGGCAGCAGAAGTTGCGACGCCCTCGGCGATCCATATGGCGTCCGAGCCAGCTCCTGGTACATTACTCGATGACCTTGCGTTGCCGGACTTCGACCCTGCCATCCACCTAGCTTTCCGACCACCTGCCCAATGCCACACGTTCAGCGACGTCGGTTTGCAGAAGCCCCAGAATGTCCCGGACCTCTGCTACACGGATCCGTTCCCCCTCTTCTCTGAAGAGGGCGTCCGTATCCTGAGACGCGAGATGCTCAGCAAGCGCATACTGGACAACTATCTCAAGTCGTGGGATCGAGCTCCGGCTTATGTCGCCGGGCATGAGAGGGTCAGCCTCTTGCCTCCCAATCTCCAAGCAAGTGTGTAGACTGACTCAACTCGCGTGAAACTTTTCCAGACCGCGAAATTCATGCTCCAAGCCTGGACACACCCCGCCACCCAAGCGGCCATCGACAGAGCAGCCGGGTTCCCCCTGCGGCCGCTCAACAAAGTAGGCGACCTAGGCATGCTCAACATCCAGCTGGGTCCTGAAGGCCTACCGGGTGTGTACAAGCTCACAGAGACTCCCTCGCCGGCACAATCGCCCCTGGACATCAAAGTGTCCAAGTACGACAGCGTGCCGATCGACGCGTGGCACCGGGATCAAGTCCCCGTCGTGTGCGTGGTCATGCTCAGCGACTCCAGCACCATGGAAGGGGGGGAGACGGCCATCAAGACCGGCGACGGGTCCATCGTCAAGGTCAAAAGCCCGACCATGGGCGGCGCGGTGATCATGCAGGGCGGAGTCACAGAGCATGCGGCTTTGCGGGCGACAAATGTGCCCGAGCGGATAAGCATGGTGACTAGCTATACGTACGCGGACCCCAATTTGGATGACCAGTACACGACGCTTCGGAGCGTGGATCCCGCGAACGACGATATCCCTGTCATGTGCAACCAGTACTTGCAGGAGAAGCTCATTCGTCTGCGAGGGCGCGTGGACTCGGTTCTGGCGACTCTGATGGAGAAGGAGAAGAGTGGCGAGATGATCGAGCGGGAGGAGGTGGAACGCTGGGTCAAGGAGCAGACGGAGTTTCTGCGCCGCAGTGCTTGGGAGATGTACGAGCGGATTCCGAATTTCTTGCACAAGGACGCTCCCGAGGATCTTGTTCGAGAGTACCTCAAGTAGAATCATCCGGTACTGGAATGATATCCCCTCAGACCGCTATCACTGGCGTGCCCTCCCGCTCCCATTCGCGGGCTAGCAAGGTCCAGTCAGAATGCCCGCTCTGCCAGAGCTCTTGCAGAAAGGCCAGAAGTTGGGCGTAGTGCTCGAACCGCGTGTTTGCAGACAGCTTCTGACAGAAGTTACTGATGATGGCCATACGCTGTTCGTCTCCGCAGCAACAAATTCCCGCAATGAGGAGGGGCCATGCCAGATTGTGCAATGAGGCGCTTATGTCTTCAAACTGGTCAAGTACTCTGAAAAGTTTGTTCGTGTACACGTCCACGACTTGTCCGCTGTCGGGAAATATGCTAAGGCGCTTGCACGCGAAAAGCATCCCCGCATACTGATATGCTAGAACGAGTCTTATGAAGTCTTGTCTAGCTGACCTGCTCAGCCTCTGAGCGAGGGGTCCCGAAGCCACTAATGTCGAACCACTTGACAGTTCGAATTCCTCTTCAAGATTTTCAGGCGAGCTCGCTGGCTTGCTCTTGTCGAGGGACATGAGCGTGATGCGGTGTATGAGGTGGAGGAAGTCCCTAAAAAGAACATCTTGTCGCTCGATACTGGGAACGATGGCGTGCTGAATATGGTCGTGGTCGAATGACGTTGTACATGCCAGGACGTCATAAATGGCCATTTGATTTTTGAGGAAGAAAGTGAGCTCGTCCCCAGAAGGCTGTTTCAACTCTAATGAGCTTATGAGGACCCGAGCCGCCCGTCTGTGAAATTGGGCATGAGCTGACGCTGATTGTAACAGACACTGATTTGAGAGAATGAGTATGGCCGCTAGGATCTCAGCCGCGAGTCCACCTCTGGCATCTGTTTCCGTATCGACCGGGTCGCGTTGGATCACCTGGCGTACCCGCTGGGTGATCATGAGAATGGCCGCTTCGCCTGTGGCCTTGGAGAATCCGGGTACAAGGCTGTCTTCGTCAGGCATATGGGCCGCGGAGATAGCAAAGACTGCAAGACGGAGGACAGTATCCTTCTCCGCCAGAGGGATGACCAGGCGCTTATACGCATTCTGGTCCGAGTCCAGCCAAACCATCAATGGCGCAATGCTATCGGCATAGTACTGTAACAGGCGTTTCGCAGTGGAGGGAGGCAACTGTTCAGCCAAAGCTAGGCCTGGCTGATAACTTGGACTAGGGGTGTCTTCTTGAGCAGTCCTCTGCAGAGAGCTGGGCTCGGCCTCCCGAACCCGAACATGTGGTGATACAATAGGTGCCCCACGGCCTTTGAAACGACCACGTACGGCAATAGCGTTGGTCCATCGAAATTTGGGTCCGAATCCGGGGCACTCAACGCCTTTCCGGGCGCATTTGTTACACAACGGCAGTGTACGATCGCAACGAATGCGCCTCCGGTTGCAAACCCGACAATCTGAAGCGTGAGGTTAAGCGTGCGCTTCCAGCCTTTCAATCTGAAGCATACCTTTGGTTGCTAGAGAATTTGGTGACGGACTCGACTCTCCAGACACCATTATCGTAACTGAAGGTCCATTTTGCAAGGGCTACTGAGGCACCCTTTGGGCTCCCTAAACAGGCCCTGGAACCTTCGGGGCTTGGTCGATGATATCCAGAGTCTATAGATCTGAGCCAACCTTTGGTGGTAAGAGCAGGGAAAGAACAATGTTGCCCGTCACTGATAAGAACGAAGTTGCGTCGTAAGGCTAAATCATTGCCAAGCGCCAAGCCATAGACGCGTTTTCAATCAGTTCAGGTTCAGTTCAAGTTCAGTTCAAGTTCAGTTCAAGTTCACTTCCCTTTCCAACTGCCCGACGTTTAACATGATGCTTGCTGTACCATCACGTCGCCTTTTCGAAGACAGCCGTGAGCTTAATTATCAAAGACAGCAATAGCTCTAACTGCAGAAGCTGTGTTCAAGAGAATGGCGGCCATGGTAGGCAATACCGCGAGATCGTTGCCAACAAGGCCACAATCAGTAAATGAAATGCCACTTCGCTAAGGGAAGTATTGCAATCGAGTAAGGCATCCTATTCTACCATACTGGGGCAACCGAACGCATCCCTTCTTCGACCTTCGATATAGGGCAAACCAGGTGAAACCGAGTTCAGCTAGCCTACTGCGCCGCGTCAGGTAACATCGGTGCGCATAGTCATCAGTATCCCACGTGCAACAGAAAAGCCGCCAAGAGCACGGACAGCGATATGTGACAAGGCCAAGAGGCTGGAGGTAATCATACTAGTCCCATTGTCAAGACTGACACAGTTGCGACTTCGAAGAACGCGGTTTTCTCCGCAATGGAAGTGCATGCTCCATGAGGACAGTATCATACGCGAACGTTATTTGACCAAGTAGAGCTGATAGGCTTACAAACTCCCAGAGTCCAGGGTGGACTCTGATGCTTCCGAGCGACAAGGCAGCGTTGAAGCGCCATGGCAGCAAGATGAAGATCCTAGCGCTACAAAAGGGTTTCTACCAATGTTCCATCCGCATTACACCGGGAACCATCCCTGCAACATTTGTACCCCATCGCAGCTCGTCGAGTTTTGGTCTCCTTTTCTTGCCTTTGTCAGGACTAGCGCAGCCGAAGCGACCCTTGAAACGTGGGGTTTACCATGTGCACATTTAAACCGGGTGCTCGATCGGTGGACACAATCAAGTCAATGGCGCCCTGTGTCATGACCGTTTCTGTTGGCAACAAGAACGATCGAGCCAACAAAGGCTGAATTGTACCTTCTTGCAAAAGAGCCAGCCAGATTGCCAAAAAAGAAATCCGTTTAATCTTGCGGTATATTTGATCAGGGTCTCTGAAAAGCGCTATACATTCTACAAACGGAGCATCTGGCGAGAGCTACAACTGCTGCATTTTTTGACCTAATAAGCTCGCAGGCAGCAGCATTCCAGACAACGAGAGAATGTTAGGTCTCAAGGACCTGGGGACGTTGAAAAGAACGCTTGCTCCAATCACAACGGCGGATCTTTTCAAGGATGATTGCTATTCGAAAAGGCCCAAGTCAGGGCTCGACATCAGTCGCTTCCTCAGTCGGGAAGGCAATGTGAGACAGCCATCATCTCTGAAAGCCAGTGCCTCTGGATTCGGTCAAGGCATGATCAGCCTGGGCACCGGCCGTCCGTCACCAGATACGTACCCGTTTGAGAGCATGGAATTCGTCTATTCTTCACCTAACTCAATTGCGCGACTTGGTCTGGCACAAAGTCGTGATGGCTCCAATGAGATGCATCATACGACAAGGGTAAACAAACGAGATTCATCGGCCTCGATAGACCTGGCAATAGCCCTGTCATACGGCTACTCTCTGGGCTCTGAACAACTCATACAATATCTTACCACTCATGTCTCTTACCTCCATTCTCCGCCCTATTCGGATTGGGAGATATGCCTTACAGGCGGAAACACAATGGCTCTGGAGACGACGTTTCGCGGATCCCGGCGACTTTGTCCTGGTGGAAGAGTACACGTACTCGGGCACAATAGAGGCGGCGGGACCTCTCGGGCTGAGTCTAGTACCTGTGGCCATGGATTCAGATGGGATAAATCCTGAGTCGCTCGACGAAATCTTGTCAACGTGGGATGAACTTCATCCTGGAGCCCGGGCACCAAAACTCCTCTACATTATACCAACGGGACACAACCCGACTGGCGTAACTCAGCCTCGACACCGGCGGCAAGATGTTCTGGAAGTCGCCGAAAGACATGATCTTCTGATTGTTGAGGACGATCCTTACCATTACCTCCAGTTTCCACGACCCGGTAGCGGGTCGGACTATCTCTCCATCCCTTCATATCTATCGCTCTCCCGCTCGGGACGTGTGATACGGCTTGACAGCACGTCTAAGATTCTTGCGCCGGGATTGAGATTGGGTTGGCTTACAGCTCCAAAGGCCATAGTCGAGACATTCCAAGCGGCGCATGATCTGGGCTTCGTCCAATCAAGCGGAGTCAGCCAGCTGGTCACGTACAAGCTGGTATCAGAGACATGGGGACATGATGGGTTTCTGCGATGGCTTCAAGGCCTGGCGGGCTATTACCACGCAAAGGCCACGGTAATGCTCCGAGCCATGGACAGAGAGCTGGGGACTGGAATCCTGGCCGATGTATGCTCCTGGAACGCGATCAGTGCCGGAATGTTTATTTGGCTCAGGATTGAATGTAGCAGGTTACCAGAGATGTCCCAAACAGCGGTGGATGCCGAAGCAAGGCAGCGAGCCCTATTGAAGGTTGAGGACCGCATTTATACGGAAGCGATAAAGGAAGGCGTACTGCCTTGCAAGGGTAGCTTTTTCCGAGCGTCCACGTCGCCCTGTGGTGGTGCCTCAAGCAATGGGGCACAGCCGTCAGATTCGATCTTCCTGCGCCTGACATTTGCGTCTTGTGAAGAGGAACAACTTGTCGCAGCAGTTGAACGTCTTGGGACTGCACTCCGCAACATATTCCACCCCAAATCCGGGGTCATCCAGACGGAAATGGTGTAACGATGTCACGGTTGTACGAGTACTGAAAATCCCTCTGGTCAGACGCGCCACCCCTGCCGTTGCCAAGATACCGAAAGCTTGGAAAGCTTCAAGTCTACTCGCTTCGTATCCTGGTCCGGGAAGCTCTGGGATTTGGGCTTGTTTCCCATGATAAGAAAAAGCCCCCATGCTTAATCCGGCATCTTTTGGCTGAGCTGATTTGAACACCATGCTGCAGTGTCCCGCCTTTAACAGAGGACTACGCTATGCAGGATCTAGATTTGACCTTGCGGACCGACTGATAACCGGACCTCGCATTACCACCCTGTTTCGGTCCTCGGAGCAACAGTCCACCTGAAAGCACGCACGCTGGGGCGGCATGTACCTTGAGGTTTGGAATTTATCGCGGATCTAGCCACTGCTATCTAGCCCATCTCATCAATACGCCTTATCAGCATGGAGCGGCTCAGCCTGGCCACTTCATTGGGCAAACCCGAACCCCTAGGTAGCGATCTGCCGTTCGCGAGCTGACCTGGCTACGATGTTGACCACTCTGTGGTTAAATGATGTGACATCCCGTCAAGCCATCTAGGCTGTTTGTCATGTCGACAATCGGACTCCGCCATGAATTTCATCAAGCCTGTATCACCCCCAAAGGTGTCGCTGGAGGTGTCGGAGAAGGGGGCGTATGCAGTCCAAAATGGCGAGACCGTGGTCGTCGAGAATGTCGACGCCCTCAAGCGACGGTTGACGAACCGTCAAATGCAATTGATCGCAATAGGTGGCAGTATTGGCACTGCTCTCTTCGTCAGCATCGGATATGGACTCATCGAGGGCGGCCCAGGCAGTCTGCTCCTTGGGTTCACCCTCTACGCCTGCATTCTGGGTCTCGTCAACAACTGCATGGCAGAAATGGCCGTTTTCATGCCCGTCTCTGGGTCCTTCATTCGGATGGGTTCCAAATGGGTAGACGAGGCTTTCGGATTTATGGTCGGCTGGAACTTCTTTCTCTACGAGGCTGTGTTGATCCCCTGGGAGATTTCGGCGCTCAACCTCGTTCTGACATATTGGTCCGACGACATCCCCAAGATCGCTATTTGCCTTGGGTGCATTGTCCTCTACGGGTAAACGAAGACATTTCCCTGAGCTGCTTTCTCGTATTGGTGCTGATAATTCAAGATTGATCAATCTCTTCGCCGTCAAGTGGTACGGAGAGTCCGAGTTCTGGCTTTCAGGCGGTAAAGTCATTCTGGTCGGCATCGTCTTTGCCTTTACCTTTGTCACAATGGTACATTTCATCTTCCCGTGCCTTTACGGTGTCCGTTTGTTGACCTAATCCAGGTTGGAGGTAACCCCAAGCACGATGCCTACGGATTTCGCTACTGGAATAATCCGGGGGTAAGACTGCTAAAATCTACAACTGTGTTGAGTCACTGACATATCACAGGCCTTTGCGCCGTACGTCACCACCGGCGCCCTCGGGCGGTTCGAGGGCTTCCTCGGCGCATATTTCATGGCGGCTTTCACCATTGTCGGGCCCGAGTACGTGGCCATGGTCAGCGGCGAGGCCATGTATCCGAGGAAG
Organism: Cladophialophora yegresii CBS 114405; assembly: GCF_000585515.1. Lineage (NCBI taxonomy): Eukaryota > Fungi > Ascomycota > Eurotiomycetes > Chaetothyriales > Herpotrichiellaceae > Cladophialophora > Cladophialophora yegresii. The sequence continues at coordinate 2,349,459 of NW_006913050.1, read as the reverse complement.
TTTCTGAAAGAGGCCTTCAAGACAGTGTACTGGCGATTTGGCGTTTTCTTTATCCTTGGAGCCCTCTGCGTGGGCATTGTCGTGCCTTACAACGACCCGACTCTGAACAGCGTGCTGAATGACGGCGCCACCGGCACCGCTGGCGCGTCGCCCTATGTCATTGCGATGCAGAACATGGGCATCAGTGTGCTCCCGGACCTGACGAACGCCTTGCTTGTAACGAGCATTTTCTCGGCCGGCAATACCTACGTGTAAGCTTTGAAATCTCCCCGTGGTATCACGCGAGGCATGATATACTGACGAAAGACATGACACAACAGATACTGCGCATCCAGGACGCTCTACGGCCTTTCTTTGGATGGCCACGCACCTCGGTTCCTGCAGAGATGCACCAAAGCCGGCGTGCCCATCTACTGCTTCTGCATCACCATGTTCTTTCCACTCTTATCCTTGCTCGCCCTCAGTGAAGGAAGCACTCAAGTCATTACTTGGTAAGCCGGGAGGAAAGCTTTCCTGCCCAATCCGTTTCCAATCTCTATCTCTACATCTGACGTACTCACCTCTGGATTGGCTGCTAAAACACAAGAACCAGGCTAGCGAACCTCACTGAGGCATCCCAGATCATCAACTTTATCGTCATGGTGAGCAAAACCGCTCGGGACCATATTGCCCTGCCTATTCATTCCACGTTTTGAGATCATTCCCAACCATGTTTCTCCCCTCCCTACATACATACACACATACACACAGTATCCACGTACGTATACTAACAGTCCCCGCTCTTCCGTGCATATTACAGTGCATAATCTACATCTCCTTCCACCGCGCACTCAAAGCGCAAGGCATCGACCGCACGACGCTCCCCTACCGCGGCTACTTCCAGCCCTACTGCGCGTGGATCGCAATGGTGCTGCTCATCCTCACGGTCGGCACGTACGGCTACACGACCTTCCTGCCCGGGTGGTGGGACGTGGGGACCTTTTTCTCCTATTACACCATGTGCTTTGTGTGTCCTGTTTTGTTTCTGTTCTGGAAGGTATTGAAGAAGACGAAGTTCGTGGGGCCGCGGGAGGCGGACCTGGTGTGGGAACGGCCTGTGATTGATGCTTATGAGGAGAGTTTCGGGGAGGAGCCGTTGGGGTTCTGGGCGGTGCTGAGGACGCGGTTGCTCAATGTGAGAAGGAAGGCGTGAAGAACCGCGAGAGGAAGGGGGTTGTGGATGGTGTGGATTGAAGCGCGAGTGGATGTGGGAGCGAGGATATTGTGCTCCCCACTGTATCTAACCGGGGGCATATTTGGTGCGGCACTCTTTGCTGGCCGGCTTTCCGGGCGGGTATCCACGGATGGGTGAGAATACTTGGCTTGCGGGTAAATGCCCCATACATATCAGCGACATCAATGGACCTTGGGTGCCTGGCACTGACACATGCTAAGGATCGTCATTCGTGCGAAAGCTCTACAGCTATGCTGAGTTGATGGAATTGATTCAAAAGACCACACTATGCAGATATACCAAGTTACCAACCAGTACACTAAAATGCTGATGTGAAGAATAACCCCATCAAGACTCAAGCCTTCCCGTTAACCTGAGTTGCGGCCTTCTTCTCCACTAGTAGTAAATCCATCAACGGGCCCTCCAACACATCCTCCCGATCCAGCATGATCTCCACCATGCGCAGGCCCTTGCCGTTCGTGAACTCTTCCGCCGCAAACACGTTCTGCAAATCTCCCCAAGTCTTAACACGGGCCGTGAACACGCCAGCATCGGCACCCAAGAAACTTGGCGCTTCTAGATACCGCCACCGAGCCACGTCGTTGTATTTCTGATATAGGCCGTGAATGACCCGTTCGATCGTGTATCCGTCATTGTTGAGCAGGAAGACAATCACGTCGAGATCTTCGCGGATGATAGTGCCGAGTTCTTGCACGGTCATTTGGAAGCTGCCGTCGCCGATGAAGAGGATTGTGCGGGCTTGGGAAAGGCCGTTGTAGCCCTCCGAGGCGACGAGTTCTCGTTGCGCGAGCGCGGCGCCTTGGGCAGCGGGGAGCATGTAGCCGATCGAGAGCCAGGTCACGGCGGCGAGGGCGCGCGAGTGGCTTGCGAGCCGGAGTTCCTGGATGCCGTAGCTTGCGGTGCCGGTTTCGCCCATGACGATGTCGCCTGGGCGGAGGAAGCCGGAGATTGCGCGCCACATCTTGGCTTGCGTGATGGTCTCAGTGCTGGAGAGCGAGGCCAAGGAGATGGTGTTGTTTTCGGAGTGGTAATCAGAATGGGGTTCCAGGTCCAAGGTACTCAGCTCCTTCCGGAGGCGAGACACAGCAGACTGGCCAGGGATGTCGCGGTAGGTCTGCTCGCCTATCTGTATCTCGTTGTCTGTGAAGCTGATGGTGGCTGCTTTAGGAGGGATGGCGGATGACTGGGCCGAGTTGGTCGTGGTAAAGTGAGGGCCGAAACAGAGGACGAGATCACAGCTGTCCACGAATGCCTTGGCCTTCGGATCATAGCTGCCTCGATAGATCCCGTGGATGTTGGAAGGCGTCTCGTCGACAAGGCCTTTTGAGAAGTTGGTGACAAAAGTGGGCCAGTTGGTGGTTTGGACGATATTCTGCACGTCGTCGACGATTCGAAGGGCCCGGGTCTCGCCATCTACCAGTATCATAGGTTGTTTGGCAGTTTTGATCTTCTGCAACACCACTGACAGTGCCAGGTCCTGAGACGGTGTGGTGGCTTCAGGTGCGGTCATGTCAAGTGATAGCGGCTTCCACGTTAACCTGCCAGCATCGACGGGCGCGTCAACCAAGTCCAACGGCACCTGAATGTAGACGGGCCTGCTGTGGAGAACGCATTGCGTTAACACCGTGTCGATCTGCTCTGGGGCCGATTGAGTGTCCCATAGACTCGCCTGTGCCACGGTAACGTGGGCGTGCATCTGGGCAAAGCGGGTGTACTCGCCATCGCCAAAGGTGTGATGGACCCTTAGTCGAGCATCCTGTGTTGATCTTGGAGGAGTCCCGACTATGTGTACTACTGGTGCCCGCTCAGCGTATGCACCGGCGATGGCGTTGATGGCTGAAAGCTCGCCGACTCCAAACGTCGTTACGAGTGCTCCGATACCCTTGATCCGTGAGTAGCCATCCGCCGCATATCCCGCATTGAGCTCGTTGGCGTTACCGACCCAATGAATTCCCGCGGGCTCGACATGGTCCAGGAGTTTCAAGTTGAAGTCGCCCGGGACTCCATGGATCGATCGCACCCCGAGCTGGTGGAGGCGTGTGAGCAAGTATTCCGCAAGCTTGAGTGTGTCAGGCATGATGTTGTCAGGCTGGTTTATGCGAAGTCAGGATCTCGTCAGAAGTGGGAGAAGTGCTACTTCTGGGTATTTATTGTGTTTCATGATGCGATCGGGCTTTTCAATGTGTCACGCCAAAGGGCGGAAGGGGCATATGCTCGGTTAAGGCCATTGCAAGTGATTGCTTCCAGTCTGTCAGAACGGGGTATCTCGGTAACGATACACGTGCACACGTGATTCATGCCGAACCCCCACGTGATACAGCCGACCTCCTCTGTTGAGTCACAAGTCGGAGGTTCTTTCCCCACGTGTCATTCATTATTGTCGTCATTTGAAAGTCTCCCACTTTCGCCCGCATTGGGTTTAAAGGCATCCTTCCTCCTCCATCTGCCTCCGACGACGCATCTTCTCGCATACTGTACTCCGTACACGGCATGCGGTCGCCAGTGGCCACACAAAGTTTACCGACATCTGCTTCTGTTCACTGCGTGATGTGAAGCGACCTTGAATATCTCATCACCAACTGAACGGTGCAGTCGAAGTCTCAGTCCCTCCTCCAACTCCACAGTTTGGTACATTAAACTCAAGCTCTTGACACACTGCACAACAAGAGGATTAGTCAGCTAAGAATCCGTCGGCGAGCATTTGTGTCGACTTACGACTCTCCGCAATGTTGTACCTGCTGCTGTTCGTTTTGCTGCCAAGCGAAGTCGGCCAGTTTTTTCGCCCCAAAGACTGCTCGAGACGACGATGCGCCTTGAGCTTGTCGAGAAAGACCAGGTCATGAATAGTCGGCAGACTTTTTGTTATGGACGCACAGAGTCAGATGGAATGGCATGGAATAGCAGCATATTAAGCAAACTCACATGGCATCGGATTCTCTAACTCTAGCATATAGCTTCTCCAGTGATAACACGGATTGAGCAATGTCGGATTTGGCTGAGCTGATGGTGAGTGATGAGGCATGGCTAGATGAAGCAACGAAAAGCGTGCAATGCACAGTGCAGGCATCCGCCGTCGTGGGTTGAATTGTCATCAGAAGGTGAGCATTGTGACCAGGAAGAGCAACAAAGTCGGCCAAGATCGAGGGTTTAACGTGCTTTAACTTCCTCGCCAACCCTAGTCTTACCTGAACACCGCGGTCGTTGCGAGTAAGTGTTGGGAAGTTGAAAGCATCCGCACATTCTGTTGATTCAAGATCAGTCTTCTGGACCGTGCAAACACGTTGATACCAAGTCTTGCGTACCTGCCACTTTCCAGTTAAATGCTCCTTTGACATCCCAGGTCTCCACCTGACCGTCTTTGAATTTGTTGATGTCGAGAACAGGACTTCCTTTGGACTCGGATGATAGATCCACAGTCACAATGCCATCCTCATCGATTTCGGTCTTCACCTCAAACAACGAGTTTTGGTCTTTGCGAAACCCCTCGGCGTCCTCAAACTTGGGCGCTTTGATGAGTTTACCACTGAGGTCATACGTCCAGCCGTGATACTTGCACCCCAAGTTCGGTCTGCAACCGACTTTGTTTGACGAAATGACGGGATAGGCACGATGCCTGCAAACATTGTGAAAACAACGCAGGACGTAATCCTTCCCAAGCACGAGAATTAGAGGGAAACCCGCGACATGCTCGAGCACACGATAAGAGCCTACTGTTCGAAACATGCTGGTGTGTGCGATGGCTAGAGGCATCTATTACCATGTTAGTCTTCTTTGCCACAGAATGGGCCCGTCGTCATTACTGTTGAGAATATGGCCCGTCTCTCTTCGTCAAGTACTTCGGGTGATGTCCACCGACCGTCTGGAAGGTCTGAAAGCTTTCCAACTTGTCCATCTTCCCTCTTCTCCAGGTCACATAGTTTGCCCCGAGGAATGTGGCTCTGGAGGGGTGCTGGCCTCCGAGAAAGCCATGCTCTGAAAGTAGCGACGCTGACCACGAGTGCTCCAGCCGCCAGCAGTGTTAATATTTTCGAGTTGGGAAGCTGGACAGCCACTGAATTGGACATGCTGTATACCGAGACAGGAGACAATCTTGAAAAGATATCTTCAGAACCAGCGAGGAATGGCTGTTAGGAGGTTCCTGGTCCGCGACATGCCCTGGTATTCATCCACAGTACCTAGCAAGAGGTAACTGCATGGTCTTCAGCAATTCGGTAATTGAAGCGAACACAACAGACCATCTCCTTGACAAGCACATGAGTTGCGTCTCTTGTATATGCAACAATGACGGTAATGGCAAGCACTAGGACTAACCCAGCCATATCTTGGAGGCCGGACTTCACCGGCTCCCCTTCGTGTCAGTTGGAGTTAAGGCTAGACAAAGCTTCTGGTATTCTCCGGCACGGTATTGGTCGGTCGAAGTTGCTGCGATTCTCCCACACAGTTCATGATGTCTGGATGGTGAGGAGGCTAGCACCAGTGTGGATAACGCCATATTTATTCCCCATGTAGAAAAAGTATCCATCTGAGATTCCGAGGCCGATGCCCATTGATTCCGCTATTAAGCACGTACACTCCCCTCACTTCCACGGTACATGGAGAGATATGCGGGTCTATATCCTGCCGTACGATGGCCATCCCAACGACGTTGCCCGCCAGTTGGTATTGTAGCCCAGCCTTGCACCAGCTGGAACGGCGGGCCGTGTTCCTACGCTCCTGGTTCTTCCTGGGCACCATCAACAAATTCCAGACTGGCGAGACCGCCCGCTTCGAGATCGCCCAGATCGAGTTAACCGTCGTGACCACGGCGGCCGGCGGAAGTTCCGCCAAGACCGTCAAGGTGTTAAATGCCTCCAATGTAAGTTCGTGAAAGCCAAAAGGCATGGCTGGGTGGTGTTAATGCATGCATTGGCAGGGCGAAGAACTGCGAAGCCAGCAAACTCGCACGGGTCTCGTCTTCACGACAATTTCATCCGAAGCACCGTCCTTTGACGACTTCTTCCCCGGTCTCCAGGACCTGCTCGACTCGTACGACTTCACGCGTCTCCCGCACCGCCGATCCTTGACCTACGATGGCAACTTCAACTGGAAGACCATGATGGACGGGTTCCAGGAATGTCTGCACTGCCAGTTCACGCACCCGGGCCTGTCGAAGCTGTATCCGCCGACGTTCTATCGCGTGGTGAACCATCACAACTGGTCGCGGCATTTTTCTAATCCAGACCGCGATGACGATGGGCTGTTTCTGTTCTTCTTCCCGATCAGTACCTTGAATTTGTATAATGGGGGGATGTCCACGTTCCGGGCGTGTCCGTCGGCGAAACCCGGCGTGTCCCGCATGGAGTTTGACTATTATAATTTGGTGTCTGGCGAGGAGTTTGAAGAGTATTATAAGTTCGTGCGCCAGGTTGCGAATGAGGATTTCGACCTGTGTGAGCGTGCGCAGGCCAATCTCGAGAAGGGGGTATACACGGAGGGATGCCTCAACCCGGAAAAGGAGACGGGGGTGGTTTGTAAGTCCGACGGATCTGCTCTGCTCATGAGAAGGCAACTGACAAATCCGCCCTCCAGTCTATCAAGATAGAGTATTCGAGATGGTCATGGCTCAGCACGCGAGGGAGAAGGAACAGAGGAGCGGAAACCCTTAGGAAAGGGACAGCTATGGCAGTCCGCCAGAACTGCCACCCAATGGCTGTATGCTGGAGGCGTCAAGATCGCTGTATTCAAGTGTCGAGGTATCGCTTGCGGCAGTCCAAAGTAACTCTATACCCCGTCTGTCAACTTTCCATAGGCACGTAGTGTTCTGTTGAAAGCACCGGCACTTCTGTTCTGCCCGTCTGGTGGTTGACTCGCTGGTCACCTGCTACAGGAGCGATCAGATATTGTTTCAGATGCAGTGTCGGTCGGACGAGAGCGGCTGCCGACAGAGAAATGAATACTTTCCGAACGTAGAAGAATAGGTAAACAATATGTCAGGGTAGTGTGATAGAGATGTACCAGATGGGTGCCAGATGCCAGAAGCAGTGGTGGTCGGCCTCTCCACGTCTTGGCAGGGCTGAGGGGAGGAGCCAGTGAAGCCTCACCAGCATTTCTGGAAAATGAGTCAAATGCTCACTACGACTAATAACCTACCGCCCAGAGTCCTCCTCCCTTACCCACACCGAGAGAAATTCCTCCTGACACTGTGCACGACTTACCGCCAGAGTGTCTACCAGTCATGGCCGACTCGAATTCGAACTCGGCTAGTGGCGGAACTTCTCTCAACCCGAAAGCCGCAGCGTTTGCCATGCCTACGCCTGACGAAACTGCTCTCTCAAACGGAGACTCCCTAGCCACGGAAAATGCAGTGTCCAACGGCCACGAAGAAGCGAAAGGATCGAAGAAGACCAAGCCACGACCGGATGTGGGCCCTCGGACGACTACAGAGCAAAACGTTGCCGAAGCGGGGGCTGGAGTCAAACTGTCGGGCGCTGCGTTGAAAAGGCAGAGGGCTGCCGAGAGAGCAGCGAGGAGGGCGGAGAAAGTCGCCGCCAAGGGGGAGCAAGCCGTGGAAGAGAACCAAGCGCAAGCGCAGGCACAGGCGCAGACTCACTCAGGGACTTCAGGCGCGAAAGGCGAGGCACAAAGACGGCCGTCGACATCCAAGAGGGACAGCGAGACAGGCTCCCACCATAAGAGGACACCATCTGGGAAGGGCTTACCGATCCGAGGAGGACCACAGCAACAACAGCAGCAGCAACAACAACAACCACCCCAGTCCGGAGCCGGCGACAAGGAGAAACGAGCCGAAGTCAAGCGCGTCCCCATCTTCGCACATCTCTACCCAAAGGAAAAGAAGGCCACGCTCTCTGGGGCGGGTCGAGAAATCCACCCGGCGGTGGTATCGCTGGGCCTGCAACTCCGCGACCATGTCATCTGCGGAGGCAATGCTCGCTGTGTAGCCACCCTTCTCGCCTTCAAGAAGGTCATCCAAACGTACACGACGCCGCCCGGCGTCGCCCTGTCACGCCACCTACTGACCCATCTGAACCACCAAATCGCATACCTCCGCAATGCTCGCCCGCTCAGCATGTCCCAGGGGAATAGCATCCGCTGGCTCAAGAACCTGATCTCCACCCAGGCCGTCGACACCACGGACAGTGAGGCAAAGTCCAACATATGCCAGGCCGTCGATCTCTTCATCCGCGAACGCATCACCCTCGCCGACGAGGTCATCGCTCGCGAAGCGAGTGGGCGGGTTGAAGATGGAGACGTCATCCTCACGTACGCGAAGAGCAGCATCGTCGAGAAGACACTGCTTACCGCCCACCATCAGGGCAAGCAGTTCAAGATCATTGTGGTTGATTCCAGACCGATGTTCGAGGGCCGGAACCTCGCGCGCAGCCTTGTCCGCGCCGGTCTCAAAGTGCAGTACACGCTGCTCTCGGGCCTCTCTGACGTGCTCTCGTATCACGCACCAGGCGACGCAGTGACAAAATGCTTCCTAGGCGCCTCCGCCATGCTCGGAAACGGCAACCTACTCTCCCGCGCGGGGTCGGCCATGGTGGCCATGATGGCCAAGGAGTGCAGCGGCAAGAACAAGGCGCGTGTTGTGCCTGTCGTCGTCCTGTGCGAGACGGTCAAGTTCACCGCAAAGGCCGCGTTGGATAGTATCGTCCTGAACGAGGTGGGTGACGCGGACGCGTTGGTCGAGGTCGAAGAGGTCGAGATCCTGTCCTCGACGAAACCACCGGCCACTCCCGTAGACGCCGGCAAAGGCGGCAAGAAACAGCAGGGCGGCGGTCAGAAGGACAAGGACGACGAGGATGCGGACGACAAGAACGCGTCAAGAGGGCTTCAAGGGTGGAAAGATCAGCCGAACCTCTTCCTCCTGAATCTCATGTACGACGTCACGCCGGCCGAGTTCTTGGATCTCGTGGTCTGCGAGTTGGGCAGTCTGCCGCCACGAGCGGTGCCGGTGGTCAATGGCGTGCATGGCGATGATCAGGCCCTGGCTTGAGATTTTGACGGTGTTTATGTCTTCGAGTTTACCGTTAACTGTCGGTGAGATGATTATATGTGGCCACACGGCTGCGGACAGTGCAGAGTCTCTGAATTACTTGTACTAATCCTTACCCGAATTTTCTACGGAGCATTATAATTCCTATAATACCGTGGCGGTCGTCGTCCGCCCATAATGGTGCAGAAGATATCGCGAGAAGAGATGAGGCGAGCAGAATGAAACGATTTTGAAGATATGATCTCGTTCCTCAGACTCACGTTTTATGAATCCCCCCGTTTAGCATGCCATGCTCCCCGCCAATACTGCAGGATAGCAACGTTCATGACGCATTGGAAAAATTGGTCTGCCATTCCCCAACATGCTTGCAGCCTTCTCCGCTCAGCCACGCCGATCGATCACTGCGAGCTCCGAGCGTCGCTTGCGGCTCCATTGATTTCTCTACCGCGAAACTCTGATATCTCCCCCATCACCCAAGATCACCACACTGATCTCAACCCAGTTGCATCTCGTCCACGTCGCAGAAATTTATCGGTGCTTCGACGAACATATATGTCAGCCAGCGTCCCGTTTCGAAATGTCTCGCTTTCACAATATCTTCTGCTCGAAATGCGCGGGCACAATATTCGTACCTTGATGAAGCCGATATCCTGGCTCTTCTCCCGGAAGCACTGACGGCAGATGTTCAGGCCATACTTGCGGATCAGACCGGCCGTGTGGGTGCAGACTCGGCTATAGGACCACAATAGTGTCAGTAAGATCCTTCTTCCTCTGGCTAGTTTGGCATCTAAAAATGGCTGTCCTCCAAGTCATGTTATATGAATGACCCTGTCTTGTACCAAAGCCACCTCTGCACGTTGACTGGCCTACGACTCGGAGAATATCCGTTCGACGCCTCGCTACCCAAATGTAATTTCCATCTCTTTGACACAGAGGCACTGAACCGGTGCGACATCTTCGGATGCGGGGAACGTACCATGATCGAGAACCCTTGCCGTAGGTTCGGGGCCGCGAGTACCAGACGCTCTCGTGAGACATGGTTGAGGTGTGCGCGGGCGGACAAAGAGGACGGTTCTGAAGTTTTGACTGCCGCTGCTATGATGATTTGACGTTAGAAACCAGGTCGTTCGAATAGTTCGAGGTGCAGGGATTTCGAATGTCTGGTGTGCGCGAATCAAGTCTCGCGAAGACTTTCTGCAGGATATTGTGTACTCACATTTGGGACTACGCAAGAGCTGGACGTCAAGTTCTAATCGTCACGTTGAAATCGTGCCTGCGACGAACGCTGAAGTCGAAAGTTCTCGGCGCGATTTCGAATGTGGGATCCACAGTGCCAAGGAAATTGAGGCCCTCCACGTGACTACTAGGGTAGAGCAGAAGGTCCGTAGAGCAACATGGACTCCTCGTTCCACCCCAGTACTGCCTGTCCGGGCCTGTTAAGGTTCACACACCGACTAGCAATTTTATCCGCGAGGCAGCGCAAGGCTACGATTTTCTAGCTGATCACCTCTCTCACTCCTTTCCCTGGATAAACGCTGACCCCTTGCTTCCAGCGAGATAAAGCATGGTGCCCCTGGATCCGGTGGCTTATGACACCCCGTTCGGCCGCATGAACGTCTATTCGACTGCGCTCTAGCCTCGTCTGAAGCTCGGCTTGGGATCATCATCACCGTGGCACCGTCTCACTGTCTACTTGGCTACTACCTCTCCCCTTGTACAGTATACTTTTGCCTAGGTATTCAACCACTTTCACATTGCGGCGCACTCGACATGATACAGCACAAGTGGGCACGTCAGAGACATCAATCGTCCGCCATCCGATCTGCAAGCCGCTGTACCCGTATGGTGAACATATGGAGTGACCACAATTCTCCTCCGGTTTTTGACCAGCTCTATACAGAAACACACCCGCAAGGACGGGCACCTATTAAGGACATATCGAACATCCTTGTACTAATGGCGTCAAGATCCTCCAGTTTTCGAATCTACACAATACTCGAACAATCCTCGGCACATGTTGTCAATTGACCGGTCCATGCGTCTCACCTCTAGTTGCTCGTTCAGCCACTCACTTGATGCGACGGCCTGCAAAGCAAAATCTCCAATCGTCCTGTGCACGTGAACTCAAGACTTGTACATTCACTGTGTCTGTGTTTCCCTCCGCCTCCGCGTCAGGGATTGGATATGGAGACGCGTCATCTACGCGGCCAACCAAAGGGCACACCTTCAGGAAGTTGACGTGCATCCTACGGATCCCTAAAGTGCTTCGGCAGACTTGCAGCCACAGAAGCTCAAAAACAGAACACTTCTCTCCCTCGGATGCCGCCATTGCTTGCAGCTGCACCCTCACCTTCCTTACAAACTCCCAGATAATCGACAGGATAGGCCACAAGCATTTTCGTCGCCCACCGTACACGGCAATCGTCCTCCAACGGCCATATACGGCCGTAGCCTTCTTCGAAATCATCGCGATCCGCCAACAGGTCAAGGTGTTGGTTCCTTTCAAGATAGCGTTCTGTTGAAGGCGCACTCTCCCCTCACTATACTACGGCCGTAATTATCTGACCACCCAGAGGGCACATATAGGAGCAGATTTCAAATCTAGCGAGAGTGTCGTATGACCCATCGGTAAGTCGCTGGGGGTGCTCTTGACGTATACTCGCCTCTTTGAAGTATCGGCTTCAACGCGGTAATGTGGAGTAGATCCTTGCATTACCGGTGATCTGCCGCTCATCCCCGAGGCCGCATAATGTATCAGTCCTGGTGTAGCACTAGGTAAGAACCTCATGTACTAAGAATATCCCTTTGTCGATATCCAGGAAACCCCCGGTCAATCCTACACGTGCCTTATCGACTAATGAGATGGGAGTTGAGACTATCAAATCCGAACACGGGGAGCTTGACGCACTCGAACAGCCGACCCTAACGGTGAACACTACTTAGTCATGGTATGGATATGCGTCTCACGGCGTGGTCTCCGAGAGTCAGGTGTGTCCATAATAGTAAGCTGGCGACCTGGCTGGATTGGACGAGAAGCCATGACGAAATCCATTTTTATCATATCATCCCAGGGGTAATCTAGTGAGCTGCATTTGCTGACATGAAGACCAGGGAGTATTAGTATACGAGGTTGAGCTGCGAGAAGAACCTCCTCAATCTAAAGCTCTACTGTGGACTAACAGACACGATGGGCAGCAATACTGCCGAATCAGGCGACAACTACATTTTGTCTCGAAATTTCCTGTCGTCTGCTCGGTAATTATGTGCAGCACCAGATTGAGCCTTGGACTCGCTGACGTTCAAAGACTTACAGGGCAACACTCCCTGTTCGTACTGAAGAATGGCTTTTTGCTAAACCCCAAGATCGCCAAGCATATTCAACATCAACATACCGAGTCATTGGAAATCGCGGACATTGCTGCCGGAAATGGGTGGGTGGAGGCCCAAAGCAAGAAGCACTAAAGCACGTCACTGAACAGCTGTTGCACAGGATCGTGGGCCTGACATTGGCTCATGAGTATTCGCGGGCCAAAGTCCTCGCCCTTGACATATCCGCCGATCAGTACCCTCCGGTCTGGACACGTCCGAAAAACATCGACTTCGGGATATGGAACTTCTTCGACGCCCTTCCCCCTGAGTTTGTGGAAAGGTTCGATGTCCTCCATATCAGGGCGATTTGTGCGCCTCTACTCGCTGGCGGTAGAGAGGCGGTCATCAAGAAGTTTGTCCAGATGCTCAGTAGGTCTCTTCTCCATCCTGCTGGACCGGTCTACCGTCCACTGACTACCACCCGCTAGAACCCGGCGGCTACATCCAATGGTACGAAGCTGTCAACCAATGCTTCGCAGAGTTGGATCACTCGCTAGACCCTCTGCCCCTCAGCGCGAACTACTTCAAATTACTCGACAAATATACAGGGCTGTTCAGCTCTATCCAGCAGTTTAACAGTCTTGCGACCGAGCTAGAGAGCGAAGGGTTGGTCGAGGTCGAGAGGGCGGACTCTCCAATTGTGCCACATCTCCTCAAGCAGGAGACCGACTTCGTTCTATGGTCATGCGACGAAGTATTGGATACCGTGCGTCGGAAGGGCGGTATTTTGGATATGAAGGAGCTGGAAAGGGCTCGGGACCAGTTGACCGCGAAAGTGGCTCGCGGGAAATGCTTGACTTACACTATGGCGACCTTTATCGGACGGAAGCCCTGACGTGTAGTGTACGGTAGTAGCTTGAGGCACATCGCTTCATGACAATTCGCCATCACGGCTGCCTTCCTTAACCAACAGGCTCACCAACGAAGCCGGTAGTATAGTACACAACAGCGCTAATTAGCGACCGAGAAACCTAGGCCCTCCAGACAGTACTGAATATTGCAACAGTCCTCCAGCCTTGATCCGCCTATATTATCATACCATAGGATGTCATCATGTCACCACGTATTACCAGGACGTCAAGTAGATCCTCCAATCATGCTCGTCCTTGAAGCCCAACATGCGCCGGATCTTCCTGTTACTAATAGGCGCCTCGCTTTGCTCGAGCCCTCCCGTCTGTGGTATATGTGGATACAACCCGCGCAGAAACGAGGCCGTGTCCGAGCTCTCGTTCGTGATCGTGGTATTCACCGCGTTGAACACCTGGAACCCGAGCCCCGAAGTCAACAACCCACAATGGCACATGGCGCCCAGGTCCCGCGCGTCCGTGTACGACCAGCCGTGCTGGAACCACTTCTCCGGCTCGCGCACGTACCCGCGGAACATATCACCTCCCGTGTATTCATGGGGCTCGAACACGCGGCCGATCCGGAGGCAGTAGATGTCGACGCCGAAGCGGGCGGCGTAGCCGCGCGCGACCCGCTCGCCGCAGAGCTTGGACAGCGCGTACGGGTCCGTCGGGTTGGTGTCGCATGCCTCGGTGACGGGGAAGCTGGCGTACTCGAGGTCGCCCTGGCCGAAGGCGACGCCGTACACGGTCACGCTGCTGGCCAGGATGACCTTTTTGATGCCGAGCTTACAGGCGGCCTCGACGACGTTGTGCGTGCCCAGGACGTTGATGCGGAAGGTCTCGCCGTCGCTGACGACCATGGGCTTGTTGATCCCGGCGAAGTGGATGACCGCGTCGACGGGGCGGGGTGGCTCCGCCGGGAACGGCTCGCCTAGCGTCATGTGCGTGTTGAGGGCGCTGAAGACCTGGCCGCTGTCCGTGAGGTCGCATTTGATTGTGTGGACGTTTTGAAGCGCCGAGAAGGTCGGATCTCCTGATGTGGTGGTCGAGAGGTCCACCAGATCGAGGTTTATGACTTGGTGGCCGTGGTTGACGAGGGTTTGGATCACATGCCGGCCGACTTTGCCGGAGCCACCTGTGAATGCGACTCGGAGGCCGGGCATGGTTCACTTACAAGTGGCTAGGTGGGAAGGAGATGGCGGCGGAGGTGGTGATGGAGTCAAGAAAGAGGGTCCACGTGTTCCCTTGGGAAGTAAATGGGACAGGAAGGGATATAGAGCACGGAGTACGATCGCCTAACAGTTACCCGCTGTGCTACTGATGACAAAGAAGGGGTCATGCAAGGCTCTGTCATGCAGGCTGCAGACGGCAGATCGAGGGGTGGTACTGGTGAAGTAGATACAAGTTGCGCGTACCTCATAGCAAGAGAGCTACTTTTCGATAAAGCTTCCATCCTGCGCGAATAGCCAGACAATTTCTGCGGGCCCAGAGCTGACTGAATGATGTTGTGTCCTTCAGGACATGCACTTCGTCCAGTGCGACGAGTGCGGGCAGCTAAACACCAGATACTGCAGGGGATTGCTCCACACTGGTCGTCTGTCAGACTAGGAAAGTGAGGGTGCTCGCTGCCAGAACGTGCGGTACTATGATCTAGGAGTCGCTCCAGAATCATTGATAATTAGAAGATTAGGTATGGGAGCTCAGTACCAACACCTGCCCTCCAAAATAGCGCGCCCAGCACAAGCGACTTCAAGTTGGTGCTCGAAGCAAATACTCCTATTATCTCCACCGCCATCGCCTGTTCAGACCTCTTGCTGCCGTCATTATTCAACCCTCATCCCTACTTCTCTGTATTCCCTGGCGTCGTGATGGCACAATACTGCACGCAACCAGCCGTTCCGTGCCCTTCTTCACACACTGCACTCTTCCAGCCCACATGTAGATCTCTCCCCGAGAAGGCGCACACCTCTTACGATGACCGCGAAGCAGAAGTTTCGGATGCTTCACGTCTTTGGATCTGCACAGAAGATCTTCGAAATCATGACCCAAGCCAGCGCGCGAATTGAGGGCACCACGGAGAGCACCATAAAACACCTCAAATCCCCACAGTCCACTTCTTAAGCTGCCAAACGAGTTGCTCTTTCAGAACACCGCTTTCCTGGAAGCCGAATATCAAATCTCACTTCGCATTTGCTGCCGATGGCTTCGCCTCCTACTCAGGGGTCTCGACCCGACACTGAGTGATTTCAGTACGAAGCTGCGGTTTCTATAGATGCCTCGAGCCCAACTACCCGGAATATCTTCCCTGCCCTATCATGTGGAATCATGTTCAAATGGCGCCCTCCGTTTATGTGTGTCCGCTGTCCACGTGAGGGTCAGCACCCGTCTATGTCTAGCTGGAATTCGGCGGCATACGAATGTTGGTACTTGGCAGGAACTATTGATATTCGGATGAGTCGCTCATTGATCGAGTTGGTTTTTCGTGCTCACGAACGAGTGAGCGATATGGGTATGCCGTGTCTTGCTTGCGATCGAGCGGACTGCATCGCAAAGCGTCTTGTTCCAAAACGATGCACGCATGATTGATGGAGAACTTGTGCTTGCTACGCGATGGGGGCTGGACGCAGAGCTTCGTATGGATTGGGAAGACCAGTTCAAGCTCTTATTCTGGGCTTCTTGCTTGCATTGGCGAACCAATGGATGGCACGACAAAATACCGGCGTTACTCAAGGGTGCGTCCACGACCATGATGCCCTTGAAGCCCACGGAAATCCTCAAGTGCTCCTTTTGCGAATGTGACTGGCAACTAGATATGAATCACAAAACCGACACACATTTGAGGATGCTCTTTTATGTCCGGAGAAATTATGGACGACGGTGCGGAAAAAGGCAAGGGAATGAGCAAATTTTTCGTCGTGAGCCCGCACCGCCGCTGGATATCGAATCAGTCGCGCACAGAGATCTCCGTGCCCTCTTTGAGTCTGGAAATGAGGAAAGGGGGAGCACGGAGGGCACGGAGGTTTGCTAGCTTTCTAGATGAGCCGGCCTGGACAGCAGAGCCTCTTACAAGGGCTCCTGGGGCGTCGAAGTCGGACTTTAAAGCCTCCTCGTGGCGACACCTCATATACGTAGTCATGGGATTTCTATGACTCACATTGACTGGCTTCAGGCTCAATACCTGCAGCGGTTATGGCTGTAAGACCGGCATGGTCCTCACAGTCGCCCTCGTGCCCATACTTTTCGTCGGTCCTGTCAATGAGAGCGAGCGATGCGGAAGCCTTGCTGAGGCCGGCAATTTGCCCGAATCCTGAGTCGCTTCGGAGAAAGAGGTCCGTGGGCGATGGAAGGTCGCTGGTTTCGCTGTCGTCTTCAATCCCGTCATTGTCGGTTACGTCGTTGTTACGGGGTCTGGTAGCTCGGATGCCGCGTCTGTCGGGGACCATGAGCTGTTGGCTCCAAAATCTCTCGTTCCACTAGATAATTCTCGAGCGGAGTCCTGGTCAGGAGGTTATCAAATCCACCAAGGCGACGAAACCCGCATTGCTCGCAGGCTGTTCTTGTCGCGGATTCATAGTTGGAGGTATTTCTGGTCGACAATTGACTGTGGAGGCCGAATACGGAAGATTTGCCGAAGGCGCGATTTCCGAAAGACGGTGTATTTACTCGTGTTTGATACGCGATGAAAGTGGCCATGATTGAAGTGTACTATTTCAACGAGCCGGGAAGCAAGAGAACCGATTTGACTGTACACAGTAATTGCCGTCCATCTTTAAACTTGACGCTGCGTCCTCCTCGCTGACCAACAAAATCCGCCGCATTCGCATTCGCACTCTAACCATGTCCCGCGACTCCGCCGCCACGCACATCCACATGCGCTCCTCGCGCCTGGCAGATGTATTTGAAGAATTCTGCCGGCCGCCCTCCTCCACGGTCTTCGCACCCGCCGGCTCAACGGCAACGACCCAAGCCCACCAACAATCCGGCAGCGGCACGGGCGCGAACGCCAACGCCAACATCGGCACGACCGGCACGCGGGGCACGCTCGCGGACGGGAGCGGCATGACGGCCTTGCCGGGCCATTACCTCCCCTTCGAGGAGATCGCGCTGCCCCCGCACTTGATGCCGATCAATCCCGAGGACGAGGACGATGTCGTGCCGGACATGCACGCCGCGTTCGGGATCAATCGCGCGTTGAACCAGTCCACGGTCGGGGTGATTGTGGCGGGGGGTGCTGCGTCCGCGGCAGGGGTCGCGGGTGGGGTCGGCGGCAGCGGTGAGCCGACTGGGGAGGCGAGTCACGCGGGAGTCATGCACGAGCCGATCTGGAGGGATTTGGGCTTGGAGCGGTTGGTTGCGGATGGGCCGCGGAATGGGAACCCCGGTGTTGGGCTTGGGGAGATGGGGCTGAGGAGGGAGGGGCGGCGGACGGGGTTGCTCCTCCTGCGATAGGCCAGAACCGGGAAACGAAAGGCACAAAGGGAACAGTCATGACCACGCGAGGTGAAGAAGACGAAGACGAAGTTTATTGTGATATGTTTCGTTATCTTTACAGCATGATATGGCTACCGAAGACGTGCTTGGGAATCACAAGCCAAAGGGACTGTCCTCGACGCTTGTGACTATATCCTTACGACGTCGACTCGAGCGCGCTCGAACACGTTATGGATGACGGTCCGGGCTGACTTCTCCTCCTCAGACAAGATGCGAGGATGCAGTGAGATTTGGGAATATGTGCCGGCGGCCTTGCGTTTGGACAGCTGGCCCGGGTTGATCACCATCACGCTGTCGACGACCTGCGGGACAATGTCAGCAATCGCTGCAGAACATTAGTCAGATCCAGGACTTCACGCATACCTTGATAGACGGGGTCAGCATGCTCGGCAAGATCAGCACGTCAGGCTTGACTTGCATCCATTCGCCAAGCTTGTAAAAGCCGAGATCGAGGCACGCACCCGTGGCTTTCACAATGCCGTTGCTGGCCAACTTGTCTCTCGACATCGGCGGGTAAAGAGGGAAAAAATGTCGCTGGTCAATCAGGTAGCCCGGCAACCTCGTCAACAGGTCAGCCGTCGGACCATGCGACAGTTGCTCGCGACTGAGCTCGTATAGAATGTCTTGGGAGGAGACGGCGAAGACAACCTCGTTCAGCGAGATGAACGACGGATTGGGAAGCATGGTGACTTGTTTGGGGAGAGCAAGGTCTTTCTTTGCAAGTCGTGCTTGTGGCCAGCTGACGTGTTTGTTCAAAGCGTCCCGGACGCTGGGGATCATGATGATTGTGATGCTCGGTACAGCTGAGCAAAGGCGTTGGAGTGGTGCGGATATCCATAGCCGGAACAATGCCGCCAACGAGGCTTCGTGATTCAGGCCATGCACATCAGGCACTTCGAAATCTCCTGAAGCTAGCATTGGGTGCTCGATGTCCAGGAATGGGCCATTCAGTATCAAAGCATCGGCCATCGATTCCTCGGCCTTGTCACACAGCGCCTGGAAAGGCTCGAAGTCGAGGTTGTCTTCCGCAGTGAACGGACCAGAGGCAACAATGATGTTGAGAGGCAACGATGTCGAATCCTCCGAAACCTCCAGTCTCTCATTGATCGCCTCGATATTGTTTGGCAAAGAAGAGGGCATGGGGAGCTTTGGTATTGAGAGCACTTCCTTGACGGAGAAGTAGAGTCCAGAAGCATTCGTGCCTCGCATCGCAACGATTTGGCCCGGGAAGAATTGGTAGGATGGTAGCGCGTCGATTTTTAGCGGCACGCGGAGTCCTGCACCCATGCGTCTCGACATCTCCAGCACTAGCGATGCTGCATTCAGTTTGCCATCCGCAGTATCGCATGCGATCCTGCCGACTGCAACAATCTCGCTGGTACTTTGCGCGGCAGCATTGCCGAAAGACGAGTCTTCCAAGTTGTAAGCCTTCTGAACGATAGCCAGGAAACTGTCAATGCGCTCATCAAGCATTTCTGATGCCTCCGAAAGATGCATCGCCATCGGCCTATACTCAAATTTCTTGTAGTCTGTGCCCGAGACCAGTTTCAGGCGTGCTTGGGAGAAAGGCGCAATGGGTGCTTCCGCCGCCGAGAGGTGCTCATTGAGTGTTTCAATGGTCTGGCCTGCATTCTGTCGCTCCGAGAAGGGTATTCCTGAGGGCCCATCTGTTTTTGAAGCTTTGCCCGGAGGTTTCTTCGTGTCAGGCCGACTGACCTTCCTGGGCATTGGCGTGTCGAACTCCGATTTCCGCTTGATGCTGCCATTTCGTCGAGGGTGTGCATTGGGCGTGAGTTCATCGAGCCTTTCTCTGTCAGTATTGTTGTCGATGATACCAAGAAAGCAGCATGACTGTCACATACATGCCAAAGACGTCCGCTTTTCCATTAGTCCGAGGAGTAGCGTGCACGTTGCTTTTCCTGTCTTGCTTGACTGCAGATTTGGGTCCTGATTGTTGCGTCCGTTCACCTCTCTCGACTGAGTCTTGCACGTCCTTCGCGAAGAGGCGGGCCGTCTCGAGATCCAACTTCGTCTCCTCACTACCCATCTTCAAACAGTAGACCTCCCATTTTATAAACAGCTCGTCTGCGGTTAGGGAGTGGACACGGAGTACTGACTGCAGGACGTCCAGGATGTCTGGAGCAAGTCCATTGCCTGCAGGGTCGAAGCGCGCATTGAGGTTTTCTTTCACTTCGGTCATGCTGGCTGATATGTCGTGGTCTTGATGGAGGATTGGTCTGAGAACAGATCGTGGTTGATCGTAGACTACTTCGACGAAATGTGAAGCGGACGCGACGCGACTTTTGGACGCGTTAATTGCCAAGATAGGCGTTCCAGGCTAGCTGCTTCAAGACTGGCGTGCGTACATGTGAGATACTCCATGTGCGGGGCAGACAGGTATGGCCTCAATGGGTCTACACTTGGCTCGTGAGGTAGCTCATGCCTGCAGTTCGTATTCTGGACACTATCTGCAAGGCCACGCCGACGTCGTGCAAATATCTCTTAATCGGGATTTTCCCAAATCGTTCGTGGAAGATGATGGCAATTAGCAGCAACGGAGTCACTTGCCAGGTTTTGCCGAACGATACGAGGACACTCATAGATCCAGGTCAGCCCTCGACTCACATGTGGATGATGCTTCTACGCAGACATCCACTCCTTTGCGTCTTCTGATATTGAGTTACATGCGCTAACTGCGAGTTAGAAGTGACGAAGTTCCCAACTATCCACAAGATGGTGGTCGCTCATTTTCGCCCGGTTGATGCCCAGAACTACCCTCACCCAACTCCTGATCGGCTTCCTCCTCGGAGGTTTACCTCTAATTGATCTCGGTCGATTCCTTTCCGCATCGTTACCAATTTCCTCATTGTCTTTCTCCATCTACTTCTCTTGCCGCCCTCCACCCGACAGGCGGAAGGTCGTCTCGAATTCGGATTACCTGAACACGTGATAAATTCGATACACTCGGTCCAACTGATTGATAGGTAGATACAGAAGTTGCCAAAACCATGCAGTGGAACGCAGGCCGCGGAGGACAGATAGAGGCCGTAGATTGCCTTGCCGGGAGCGGCGATGTTGTAAACGCGGTTAACGCTGATAGGGACCTGTGATCGTTGTTCGTATTAGTGTCCAAATCCACGACTCGGTGAGTGTCGTCGGCTTCTCCAGGTAGGAAAACGAGATTCCGAGTAGCATCGGCTTCAAGGCAAAGGGAGATTTGGGATAGATGGAACGTACCCAGGTCACAAACAAAACAAGCGTGCACAGAAGAGCAAATTTTGCGTATTTCCAGTGGATCCTGTCGAAGCGGGAGGACGGCCTTCGCGAGGAAGTCTGTCCGTTGTTCTGCAGTATCGGCTGATCGGAAAATGTGCGGTCCAGAGCACCAGTGGGGGAGGTGGGGTGCCAAGTGCCGAACGGTGTCGAGGAAGTTGAGGTTTGATATAGTGATTCTTGTGGGTAGAGACCTTCTTCTAGTTGCCGCTGGAAGTCCAGCACCTCGCACGGTTGTATCAGTGCGGGTGTTGAGAAGGGGCCGAGCCCCTTGAATTGAACGGGGGGCAGCTGAGAGCTCTGCTCGCCGTTCGCGGTTGTCGCTACTGATTGTACTGGTTCTAAACTGACAGTGGGCCCAGTAAAAGCTCGCACGAGCCTTGAGAAACGGCGCTCTCGTGGCAGAGAATCACCGTCGGGCCGTGGGGCGGGCTCCTCCCTGTGTAGGGCGGATTCGGCTTTGGCGGACTTGACGCTCTTACGAACACGAAGGATCTGCTTGCCGCTAAGAGCGAGGAAGAAGATGGCGATAGAAACGAAGCACCTGGCCTAGTTGAGAAATTCTTCCTTGACAAGGGTCGTTGACAATGAAACTCACCATATCGGTACGAAAAAAGCCACGAGCCGGATGATCGCCGACTCCTTCGCAATCCAACACCAAAGTGTCGCGGGGCCGTAGACAGTCTTGCCGTTAGGCCTCCAGAACAGGTAGGTGAAAGCTTGGATGAAAGGTAAGATGAATGCTAACAGAACCGCAGCAAGATCGATCTTTCTCAGTTCCGTGGCATTCCGTTTGGTCCGAACAGTCAGAAAGACGTTAAACGCCATTATCATCACCTGTGGTACAGATTAGATTAACTGCTCCATATATTTGCCTTGGACAGGTGCATAGGGCTAGAGCGCACAAGTAAGGGATCTGTCATAAGAAACCAAGTGAGAAGGAACCCCTGAGTCTGGCACCAAGCGGAATTCCTTCCAGCGTGAACAGGGGCCTGGGCCCAACTGTACGAGAGGCATCCAAAGAAATTGGCGACAGCAATGGAGAACGCCAGGCGGTTGACGGGTTTGCGTAGCGGCGGATAACACAGGAAGCTGGTTATCGTAAACGACGAACCCGCCAAGGACAGGCAGGATGATATTCTGGCAACAATTTGGAAGTCTCGTAGCTGCTCGGGAGAAAAGGGCTGGCTCGGTTGTTGGGACATCTCAGTTTCGGCATTGTGGCACCCTATGGCTCGTGGTTGGATACTCTTTGCGATTGATTCCGCGGTCGAATATGGTCTACAAGCTGCAAGAACAGGCGCATTGGCGCCTCTCGTGCGCTCACGGCGCTCTCAACCCAGGTTGACTGCTGCTTTCGTGGTTCAACAGCTCTTGAAGGATTGTAGCAGACGTTGCTGAGGTGCGAAGGTATTGCAAAGGCTCGTCTGACGGGGAAACGAGTTATGAGGAAGAGCAGCCAGGCAGAGCAGCGCCCCTCAAAGGATGGATGGCTGGAGTGCTTGATCAGTTAATCATGGGGAAACTCCCGACTGACCCTCGAGCTTGGAGGAAATCGGCAGTGATCGCCGGAGGTTATAAGAGCTGAAGGTTGACTGAGCTGACATACTCGGCTGGTTAGTGGACAGAATAGGCGGCATGTTGCTTGGTTCCAGTACTGCTCATGGGAGAGAAGCGGCCAGAGACACGCCGGTCGTGGCAAGCAGAGGAGCTACTGCAGTAAGCCGCGAGCTTGCCTTTCCCTCTGCCGTGCATATTCTGAGCTTAGCTATTGGGATGGTTCGAGCAGTCCTAAGCGGACTTAAACGAGGTAGTGAGGGGAGGTGAAATGAGAATACGGAGTAGGGGGAAGCGAGATTTGGAGGCTGGGCTTCAGCTTGGTCGATTCACACGGCAGGCTTTCCATTTGAACGCAGTTACTGGAAGCCACAGAGAAGACGCACGCCGACTGCTGGATGGGAGCTTACCGCGCCCATGTAGCAAGACAGCTGAGATAGTTATAAGCACCGAATACAATAGGTATCATTGAGGTCTCGCTCGTCGAGAATGCGGACAGATGTTGTGGCTGTAGCTCCAGCCTCATAGCGGGGGAAGCTGGAGCCCACATGGCACCCACATGGTCAATCTAGGGCGCTTACATAAGTGAAGCGGTGAAATTGACCCATCAGGCTGCCCGGCACAGGGGGTTCCGTCGTGGCTTCTCGTTTTCCCCAACATTCTCAAGCCGTGATGTGAGCTTCATCGTTCAACGGTCTGCCTGACCACCTGACCCCTCTGACCCACCACTCAAGCGACAATCCCACAATATGTCGGTAGACGTGGCAAGCAATGCGACAACATCCAATGGGTCCGCCGACCCCGAAAAAGCGGCTGCGGATCTGGCGACACGAGTCGGACAGGTGAAAATCGAGGACGACACAGCCCCGGCGGTGGATATACCTGTGCACGATGTCAACAGTGCAAATGAGACTGCTATCGCCGCCAACGGGAACGTAGCAGAGAAGCACGCCGAGATTGCATCATCTGCTCCGAAGCTGAACCTCCCTCACACCGCTTCTGATGGACTTATCAAAACGCCGTTAGCAGAGCCCCTAGACACCTCGAAGCCCGTTGTGAGGCCAGCATTGACGGCGGAACAGGAGACAAAATATGCCGCAGTCTACAAGAATGTGTCTGCATGGACCGAGATACCAGAGACATCAGCCAAGGGGTCCAAGGCCGCAGCAATGACAGACTCGGAGCGCATGTTCCTGACACGGGAATGCCTACTCCGCTATCTAAGAGCTACAAAATGGAATGCGGCACAAGCTGAGACCAGATTGAGAGATACGCTGGTATGGCGACGCGAGTATGGCCTCGAGAAACACACAAAGGACTATATCTCTGTCGAGAATGCCACTGGCAAGCAACTGATTCTGGGTTGGGACAACGAAGGCCGACCATGCCAGTACATGCGGCCGTCCAAGCAGAACACTGAGCGGAGCGACAGGCAGATTCAGCATTTGGTGTTCATGCTTGAGCGATCGATTGATATGATGCCACCCGGGCAGGAGACTTTAGCGCTGCTCATCAACTTTGCAGAGACTAAGTCCGGCCAGGGGGCGACCGTGTCGCAGGGCAAGCAGACACTCAACATCTTACAGAACCACTATCCGGAACGCCTTGGAAGGGCTTTGGTGACCAATGTGCCCTGGTACATCTGGGCTTTCTTCAAGCTGATCAATCCATTCATCGACCCTTTGACGCGTGAGAAAATCAAGTTCAACGAGGACTCGGGCATCCATGTACCTCGAGAGCAGCTACTGAAGGAGAGCGGCGGATTGGTGCAATTTGAGTACGACCATGAGATATACTGGCCGGCTCTCAATGACTTGTGCGAGCTGAAGCGGCAAGAGTACCAGGCACGATGGGAGAAAGGCGGAAAGAAGATCGGAGAGTACGAAGGGTACCTCAAGGGAGGAGACGAGAAGTCGCTGGTTGAGCGGGAGACGGAGGGTCAGTCGTCTGTTTAGAAGGGATCCTACGGGTGATTGGCGGCGTCCAAGGCAATGCAAGCGATTAAATAGACCAGGCACAGGCGCAGGCACAGGCACCAAAGACCGCACAGATGATAGGAACAGGAACAGGCATCTTGTCTTGTGACCGGAAGTTTTGTTTGACTGCGCTCGGCTGATTTTCACATGCTATTTTAGCTTCTGACTCTTAATTAAACCCACCGAGTCTTCGTGAACCGGTCACCCCTCCCTCCCTCCATTTCCATTTCGGAACAAATCTCCGCGCTGGCAGCCCTGTGCGAGTACTCGTACTGTGGAAAGGGTGAGATGGCGCAACGGGAGGGACATTGCGTGCATGCTCGCAAACACGAGGCCGATGTAGGTAGTGTTCTGTACTTTTTACCTTGCAGAATAAGGCTTCTTGCAGACGTAGTTATGCTCCAAATCCTCTCGTTGTGCGACCGACGATCACTTCTTCACTTCACTCTCTCGCCTCGACCCGCTCTGCCCTACCCACTTTCCTCTCCCGCCTCCCGCCTCCAGCTTTGACTTGGGCAGACTGCCCGCTTTCCCACGTTTTCTCCCCACTCTTCCTCGTCCGTCGTCCTTTGTCTAAGCAACAAGGAAATCTACCGTCGCACGCGCGGGAGCAAAACACCTGTCAAACACAAAACCATGCAGTGTGGTCGATCGCTATGTCAGAAGATACAGAGGTGACACCAGCGCAGACGCCTACCCCGCCAGACGGCCAGTCCAGCAGTCCTCGTCAACAACCACATCAGCACCCACGCTCCCAACATAGCACCCCTCCTTCATCTCACTCCAGTCACGATGCCCAAACCACATTCGTGCGTCCCGCAGATCTCCTCCGACCGAAGCCAGTGCCGCAACCTTTGGCACCTCCTTCGCGGCCGCAGCCCGAACGTCAGATCGACCGCGATGAAAGAGCCGGGCTACAAGCGTGTCGCGACTTCCTCCGTGCGCGCAAGTGCTATGACGTGCTGCCACTGAGTTTCCGACTGATAGAGCTGGACGTCGGGCTTACGGTCAAGGAGAGTCTGCAGATTATGGTACAATGTGGTATGTCTCGAGACGCAAGACCGAATGGATCAAATGAGGCAGTCTAACTGACTTGTTGGAAGGCATCGTCTCTGCGCCGCTATGGGACTCGAATACCTCCACATATGCCGGTCTCTTGACGGTGAATGACTACCTCAACGTCGTGAGATACTACAATCTCCACGCCGACAAGCTAAAGGACGTCGATAAACTCCTTCTTAGCGACTTGAAGGGTACGCCCTCTGTCCCTGCCTACTTCGCTGGCGCACTCACTCATGTTGTGCTAGATGTCGAGAAAGTTCTGAATGTCAGAGCGCCCGAAACTGTCAGCGCCTCTCCCGAAGCGATCCTCTACGACGCGTTGCGCAAGCAGCTAGTCTCCCGGGCTCGTCGCATACCCCTCGTGTCCTACGACTCCGATACACAGCGCACCATGGTCACGTCGGTAATAACCCAATACCGGATCCTCAAGTTTATCGCCATGAACGTGAAAGAAACCGACATGCTGAAGAAACCTCTTGCAGTGATCAAGTTGGGCACGTACACGGAGATTGTGAGGTGTAGTATGGATAGCAGTGTGTTGGACGTGGTCGACATCATGGTCACCAAGAATATCAGTTCTGTGCCTGTAGTGACGACGGAGGGTAAGCACCACATCCCTTCGTGCAATTTCTCACCAGAACTATGTCTTGCTAATGTACCTATTTGATAGGTGTTCTCCTCAATGTTTTTGAAGCCGTCGACGTGATCGAAATCCTCAAGTCCGGCGACTATGGCAATCTGACCTGGACTGTTGGCCGTGCGCTCAGCGCTCGCTCCGCCACACATCCAGGCATATACTGCTGCAGCATCGATGACGGCCTAGACACCATCTTTGAAACGATCAAGAAGAGCCGTGTGCATCGCATGATGGTCGTGGATGACAGCAACGTCCTCAAGGGTGTCTTGAGCTTAAGCGACATCTTGCACTATCTGCTCGTGGACGGAGAGGAGCACGGCCATGTCGAAGGCAAAATGACTCTTGGCGCGTGAGTCTCGCATCAGGCGGTAGATACACGCATCGCAATTAAGGGAGGAGAGGCAGAGAGACTGTGTACTCAGGGTCCAGCCAGCAACAGGAGGCGTTAAAAAGGTCGAGTTGGGATTAAGGTACTCGAGCGATCCCCGGGGTTCGTCGGAACAGGGAGGATACCAGCATAGGATCCGACAGGAGCATAGCCCGGCGTTACCAAAAAATGGTGCGGGTCACCAACTGGCTTAGGGATGGGTGGACGGATGAATGGGTAACTAGATGGACGACCTGAATGTGCTTCATGAAGATTTAAGTACACGATGCAGAATACCGTCAGATTCAAATGATGCTGATAAAAACAGGCTCTGGAACCCTCTTGCTAGGACACAATGATCATACATTTCATCACTCCGTGGATTGCTTGTTTCTTCATAGGAGTGGTGGAGGAAAGCATGTTCTTTTATGTAACGTGGATTACATTATTACTGTCGCTGGAAGCAATTAGCAACTAGACATGGCACCATCCGATTTTTCTGCAGGAGTAGGGATTCCTCTATGACTCCAAGTCACTCCTGTCCTCCTCCGTATGACGGAGTAAGGACTATCGGCCTCCCTTCGGCTCGTCCATCAGCCACAAAGAGCGATTAGCCATAGCTGAAGTGTCACATATGTAAAATGGCAGAAACCGTCCTCGTCCACAGGGCGGCTCCGACCTAAGACTCTTGCTGGACTTACTGCATGAAGAACCTCGTGTGTGAATTGGTTGTGAGCCGCTTGGCACCTCGTTTTTTTGTGTCATTCTCCATCCCTTCACAGCTTCAACTCTCTAGCCTCGCGTGGAGGCTTCGTCGCATTGTTCTGATCGCGCTTCCGCCACTTGAGGCGCAAAAGACGTCGGGTCCCCTCCCACTCAGTCGGAGACTCAGGGCCCAACATGATGTACTCGTGGCCGTCTTCCTGGAAGAGCTCCGCCCGTCGGACTTGCAACGTATCGATCAAGTTCGGGTGCATGCTGATTTGAGCGTGGTGGATGATCGTCCGGGGTGTGCCCGGTTCGGGTCGGGGTCCCTCCTCGTCGAGGTAGAAGGGACCGCCATAGGCCATGGTCTTCTTCGCCGCAGCGGCCAGTTCTTCGGTGGTGCCGTGGTTCCAGTCGTGCTCGAATGGTCTGAGGTCCCCTGCTTGGAGCAGAGCCGCCATGTACCCGTCGTGGGTGTACATGATTTGGCCCTTGGCGTCTTTGCCCATGGGGTAGACGACGTCATTTGGATCTTCGGCGTTGATGGCGATGTAGTATACGAGATCCCAGGTGCCGATGATCCGTGAGCGGAAAGATGCCATTGTTGCGGGTGGTGTGGAGAGCTGGTCTTGGGGTACTGAGGTGGAAGTGGAAGCAGACATCGTGGTATTTCAGAACTTCAGAATGATGGAGGTTTGCACAAAAGGAGAGATAGGATTGTCAAGCGCGGCAAATAAGCAAAATACCTTAGTTCTGCGTCCCGCGGTGTTTGTACAATTCTGAGGCGTGGTCAAATGGTATGGGAAAGCAAGGGATTCGCAACTTGACGTTGGGAAGGCAGGAGCCGCCGACATCCAGCATCACTTGCGGTTTTCTTGTACGCCACCAGCGAGTGACTCCTTACCTTTGAGTTCGTGAAGTCCGATTGACAAACCGGAGACTTCTCACTGCAAGGAGGCTTGTCATCACTTCATGATGTAGAGCATGCTCGCTTGGTATCAAACGGGCGTATCATGCACCTGCATATTCCTGCATGCACGGCTGCGGCCCTGAAGCCACCATGAGCTGATGGGGAGTGAGTGTGAAGTGAAATGAGATTGGGATTGAGATCCAAACAGTCTGTCGTTGGAAGGTTGAAACGTTGAAACCATTCAGCTGGAGCGGGAAAACTGTAAACTGTCTGAGTCCTGACTGTCTGGTGTGACGTAGTGCTCAGAGAGCCGTATACTCCGCCGTATCTGCAACCGGACGACAAGCGGTCTTCACTGTACAGACTTTCAAGACAATTAGAAGAGGCAGATTCAATACCACACTTCCCGAAGTCTAGTCCACCTGCCAGTTGCAGGGCATACTCAGCATGCCGCCACCTATGCCAAATCCTGCGAAGCGGTTTACTGCAAACCCCGCAAGACCCGTTGGAAGGTATCGTCCCGGCAAGCCAGTTGCGGAGCAAGAATCCTCTGACGAAGAAGAATCAGAGGAGGAGGAGCAGCAGCACCAGCAAAGCCAGAAACCTCCACAGAGAAGACCGCAGCCGCGTCGACCGCAGCCCGCAAAGCCCCAGGCACAGAGACAGGAAGAAAGCGAGGATGAGGACGAGGAAGGATTTGTTACGGACGACGAGGACGCTACTACTGCCACGGCGCCGAAAGTGACAGCGCCGCAGAACAAGGCACAGACACCAAGTTCGCGGCCGGCGGACATCAAACAGGAGTCGGAAGCCGAGGAAGACGAGTCTGAAGACGAATCCTCAGAAGACGAGGAAGACGAGGAAAGCTCCGAAGACGACGCCCCTCGGCGGAAGTTCCAACGTCCTACATTTATCAAGAAATCAGACCGAAATCTATCATCTACCCCACAAGCCTCCAATGCTACGCCCGAAGCGATCACAAATGGCACGCCTGTGCCCGACCCCGAGATGGACACGCAAACCCGGCGGCTCGCACAAGCAGAGCTCCTTATAAAAGACAAACTCGAACGGGATGCAATTGCTCGCGCACAAGGGAAGAAAGCATGGGACGATGACGACGACGTCCTTCCCGAATCAATGGTAGATGACACAGACGGCCTCGACCCGGAAGGCGAGTATCAAGCCTGGAAACTCCGCGAGTTGAAGCGTCTGAAACGAGATCGCGAGGCCCTCATTGCACGAGAAAAGGAAATCGAAGAAATCGAACGGCGGCGGAATCTTACGGCGGAAGAACGTGAAAAGGAAGACAAAGAATATCTCGAGAAACAAAAAGCCGAGCGCGAGGAGAATCGTCATGAAGCTTCGTACCTAGCTCGGTACCACCATAAAGGTGCTTTCTTCCAAGGCGACGAAGCAGCGGAAGTCCTGAAGAGAAGAGACGTCATGGGCGCACGCTTCGAAGACCAAGTATCCGACAAGTCCGCGTTACCAGAATACATGCGCATACGTGACATGACTAAACTCGGCAAGAAAGGAAGAACGAGGTACACGGATATGAAGAACGAAGACACGGGACGTTTCGGTGAGGAAGTGATGAGGTGGCGCGGGAGTGGTGGTGGACCTGGCTTCGGGAGGAACGCTGACTCTGCCATGAAAGGCGTTGATGAGCGGTTCCTACCTGATGATCACCGAAGTGGAGGGACGCCTGGCCCGACGGGTGCAAATGCGAGTGCTGTTGCCCCACGGCGCGAGAGAGGCCACGACAATGATAGGAACGGAGACGGGTATCCGGACTCTTATCGGTCCCGAGAGAGAAGCCGGGATCGGAGAGGTGATGAGCCCCGCAGGCGGGATCCGGACAGAGACACGCGGAAACGCTCATATTCTCGATCAAGATCTCGTTCGCGGTCGCCTCGGAGACGGAAGAGAGATCATTCTTACGAGCGGGACCCGAGAGAACGTGGCGACCACCAACACAGAGACGGCGTAAGGGCCTGAGCACGAACGCCTGGGGATAAGAGCTTGCTACCTCCAAGCATTTCCTCTCGCGCAGACAGCATGGCAGCCCATGTGTCTATTTTGACGAGGCAGGCGCAAGTTGATGTGATACAGCAGTCAATTGAGGTGCTCATGTCATATCTGAGCTTTCGTCGAAAGAGATCAGATAACTCCTCCGTCCAAAGTCGGTGTCCGCTCAGTTCTCCTTGTACATCCTTCGAAGGCTACGTGGATGGAGTGGCCTCGATGATATCGCCACAACTTGTGCCGTTACCCGAAGACAATCTCATCTTACGCAGGAACTCTATGTGACTGCGAGAATTAATCTCGGCTCTAGGTAATGGCGGCCCGACGAAGAACCCAACATGTCGTTCGAGGCTGATGGTCAGTTTCCCGCGACCATTCTCGAAGAGAGTGATCCGCCAAAGAGTCGGTGGGTAGCCGCAACAGTCGTCCTGGGTCGTGTCGACCTCATTCCGCATCACGCATCACGCATCACGCTGCATGCTCTCCGTTCGTCCCTGGTTAGACTTCTCCCAGCAGAGAGCGCCCAGTAATTCAAACACAGTGACAAGAGCTGGTGGTAGTCTACCCGCTTCCGACCCTGTGAGCCTTCGATTTCCATGTTCAGAAATCCGTCCGTCTCGTCTTGTTGGTGATACGCTGTCACATTCTTGCTCGCAGCATTTAGGCCGTCACTCGTCTCTGGCACGCTGCCTCACCATCTGGTATCGACATGGTCACTCCTCTTGTCATACCGGTATGGTACATCTTAGCTTGTCCCTGACGCCCAGGAACATCATCATCACTATCGACGACCTGCAGCTAAACGCCATCTGTTTGAAGCCTTGGATTGAGATATAAAGAAAGCCTGCTTCTTCAGCACCTCGTATTCTCGCATCTTCGCCATACTAGACTCTACCGCGATCACCCTCGTACTCAAGAGACACAGAGTATAAAGTAAAGCCTTGCGCACACACCTCATTTCACGCACCTCGTCGCACACACCAAAACCATGGAATATATCATACCTGCCTTCAGCTTCCACTCCACACGAGGCGACGACTTCCAGGAGTATACCTCGCACTCACCCCGTCATCCATGTGCATCAGAGTCTGATCTGAGCCTTGTTCATTGCACACGACCCAGATATCAAGCTCGCCCAGCGGTCAAAGTCGCAACCGAAGCCGCAATCGCAGCCATTAACCGGACGAGTCGACTTCCAACACCCCTTCCCAAGGAGAGGAAGTCTAGACGAGAAGTCGTCCACTTCAGCCTGGGGCCAGTACCGCCTCCGCCTCCTGCTCCACCGAACGAGCAACGTCGTCGACGCAAGAATATGAAGGCGGCCAAACTGGACGCTCGATGCCCTCGACGCAAGGCTACGAAGGTTCTCGATCCGGCTCCTGGCGCTCGAAGTCACCCTCAGGTCCCGACCGCCAGCAACCACAGCCACGGCGAAAGGCGCGGGGAAAGACGCCCCAGACACGAGTACAAGGCCGCCACGATGTCGGACGATCGAGTGGATGATACTGCTCCTTCGCCTGCTCATCCCAAGTCGAACGTATGCCCACGTGGGAGCCACTCGTACTTTGCCCCGAGATCCGCATCGACATCATCGACCCGGCCCCTGCAGATTCCGTCGACCTCCACTCACACGCACGAGCCGTCTGACGTACGGATATGGTGAGATCTCCTCGGTGCGCATGCGGTGTGCGGCTACGCAATACTGATGCGACGGCATTCTTGACCCGGCGTGATTGGCCACGGACTCGTCTCAGGTATGGGTAGGGCTATGTATGGGCACGGCTATCGCCCAACGGGATCCGCTCTGTCCGGCGAAGACGCAGACACAAACAGTCGCAGACGCAGAGGCCTCCTTTCACTCGACCTCGAGTGTACAGGGACGAGGAAGGAGGTATTGGTGGGAGCAGGGGCCGGGGCATGTCCCCTCAAGTCAGGCCCAAGACCAGGGCCAGGAGCAAGACCAAGACCGCGCTGGAAGTCTGTGCCGTCGAGATGGTTTCTGTGGCGGCGGCGTAGCTGGCAGTAGCGCTATTGGTCGTATTCGAACTCGATGTTTACGGGGTGCACTGCTGGCTTGGGACTATTGTATTGGGTCTGGTTCTGGTTCTGGTTCTGGGACTGGTCCTTGTACCGGTACCGGCACTTATGCTTGTACCGTGTACGTGAGCATTGCGTGAAGCATTCCATATGATATATCGTGTACTGACTGTCTGGGTGCTCACTGCTGTATGTCCTGAACCGGGAAGTCCTGACCCGGACAGGCATGAATCAACCACTTGGTGATCGTATTCTAACTAAGTAAGTACTGTAATCTGCGTGGCTGCCGTCTCGGTCACCGGCTGATGTCGTGGTTACTCCATACAATACGACCGTCCCATCTACAGTATGATCTCAGACGTGTCGGTGCGTGCTCCGTACAGTGGCTCTTAGATATCGTCGTCAAGAAGTACATTAAAGTACAGTGACGAGCGTGGATTGTCCGGACGACGAGGTTTCTGAAGCTGGACCATGAATTCGAGTATTGTCGTGGCATAGCAATATGCATACCATAGCCAGCCATAGCCATGCTCATAGGGATGGAACATGGACACAGCGCTCCTATTACAGTACAGTACTGCGCTAGAACTGAAGTCGTGGAAAAGTGCATACTTTCGTACACGATTACCACTGTGCCACTGCCACTGCAACTGCTATTTCCTTTGCCTTAGCCAAGGTATCCCCCGCTGCGGCCAACGGTATTGACTCATCTCCTCCTTCTGACGCCGTCACCGGAAGATCGGGGTAGAATGCAAGAGTCTCGGCCTCGTAAGCCCTGCAATGACAGACCAAGGCCAGCTGGTACAATGTTTCAGGTCCCGTGATCAGGTCGCCCAGGTTGCCTCTTGTTCATGTTCATCTTTGAGAGCGAGAATCCGCCCATAGCCCTGGTGTCAATATGAGAACCCCTCCGGGACAGCAACGTACGGAAACCGATCCGACATAGAGACTGACGCCTCCACTCCGGTCTCGTGGAGCTGGGCGGGGTGAGGAGTTTCTTTGGAGGCATTCCTAGCCCGGTGATCCGATCAATCCGTCCTAGTCCAGCGCCCCAACATTGTCCTATGACACCGGTGAAGGCTGTCCACTGTGTAGCGGTCGCAAAGCCGGTCTTGGTTGAATCTTGATGCTTGGCCGGTCTCGTTGTGAGTCGATCCTCGACACAGATACATGACCGGATACGAGAAGGTGCACCAACACCGAAAATATGAGACTAGCTGAGAGGCCTCGCCGTCGATCTGAATGTTATAGCTGATGGAGGCGAATTTGGAGCGAAACGCTTCCCCGCGAGGCGCGTAGAGGCTGGATATTCGACGTTGGAAGCTGAGGGGACGCTACATGTACCACCAAGCTGAGATGCGAGAACGACATGTCCGGCCCAATCGGTAGTGCTTGTGATCAAGGTGATTGGCGTACTGCGTCGTCTTGCTAGTCAATGCACGCGTGCACGGTTCCTCGGTCAGGCCATATCGGGCCCATTTTATCAGCCGGCTCACAGCATCGCCACTGTATCGTTCGGATCGGGGCTCAGTTGACCTCATCAAGCCCGCCGACTCACCTTCCCGGGCCTGCGTCCCACAGCATCACCACCGAAATCATTCCGGTCTCCGGTGCTCAGTTTGCCTTTTTCTCCTGCTGCTCACTTGACACCCTGCCTTTCCAACTCCCTCTCCCGCTCGAGCACAGATTCCTCGAATTTGATAAGAAACACCGTCCGATTAGGCCACACGTCCGTACCGGTATTATGCGCACTGGCCTTGCACGCAAACCCCGCGGAATCGCATATCCCCTCGATGATGCCCGCAATATACGCCGCAACGGCCAACTGATTCATCTCCTTGGGTACCGAGATATACTGGTTCGTCAACGGCGTATTGTCAATGATCATGTACTCGCCGGCGTTCGTCGTGCTTTGCTCCAGACTATCCGCAGGCCGCGAGAACAACAAGGGGTAAAGCTTCGTCGTCAGCAGGTTCAACAACGGCAACAGCCTTAGCGGTCGATTGGAATCCGCACGGGAGCTTCCGCTGCTCCCTCCTCCACTGCTACTCGACCCGCCCATCGGTGTGGCTCTGTAAAGCAGGAGGTCCAGCAGCTTGACGCCCAACGGGTAGCCCTGCTCGTTCAATCTTTTCTCGAAGTCCTGGATGCCTTTGACTCTCTTGTGCGCGTACGAGACCATCTCCATGAAGACGTAGGCGAAGCTGGATCGCGACAGTTCGGCATTGCGCGAGCGGTTGAGGTTGCGGTCGTAGATGGTCTTCCTGGTGGACGGGTAGCGTAGCGTGGAAGTCGAGGTTATGGAGGTGGGTGTGCCTGAGGGAGGGCGATCGGTTCGATCAACCGCGATCGTTGTGGCAGATGAGGAGACCGAGTATTGGGAGAGATGTCGGGACGGGGACGAAGTGTGACTTGGGGGATAGTTCGTCAGGGAAGGGGGGATGGCGGCCATGTTTGCCCCACGTTGAGCAAGTGTTGATGTTTATATCATCTTAGCGACATCGTGGAGAGGTGAGACTTGAGGTGTGTGCCGCGCTCGAGATGGCTTGGTAGGTCAAATGTACGGAGTAGGTACTCACGAACTGCGTACTGCGGACGACTGCGGGGAATTTAGAAGGAAGGTTCTCCGAGTCTTCTTTGCGGGGAGCGTCATGTCCTCGCTCTTCCTTGTTGAGCTGGCTGTATCGATACAACGACGATGCACGAATGTTGAATGCTTCGCTGACTGGAGCTGCAAGCGTCCGTGTATGCAGTACGGTGTAGACACGCCAGAATTTCTCGTATAGTATAGCTTACAAGCCATCGCTAACAGCGAAAACCCCACCCAACGTCAGCCGAAGGCCGGTGACTTACAAGAACCTGATTCTCGCCTTTCGACATTACGGGCCCGGCAAAGCAACTCTTGCCTGGCAACGCATCTCCTGCTTGGAAACGTGTATCCTGCTTGGGCTTGGTGGCGGGTTAGCGTGGGTTTGGGGCGGCTGTCTAGTCGGGCGATGCAGCTGCCAGCAAGGTTAGGAACATGGACGACTACAGCTCCGATTGAGGCCATTTAAGGTGCGCTATGAAGTGCTCCGTAAGGTACAGTGGTGTGCCGATATCTGAGTCAAAGTGGCTAGCTTGCGTTGTGCTGCTGATGGTAGATCTCCCACTGACACCTCGGCTCTGACCAACGTTCTTGACCAGTATGGACACCCCTTCCACCGTTCTTTCCATGGTCTCATGATACTCCGTACACGCCTATCATTGCATATCCGTTGCGAGGCAGGTCCCGCCTGGGTCGGGTTCACCTTAGTCCGCTTCTTTCTTGTTTATCTGGCGATCATCCTGTATTGCCTTCTCCTCCCATTCGTGAAACGCCTTCTGTCGCTGTCTAGAGTTCCATTGTAATGTTCTGGATATACTGTTGACCCAATCCTCACTTCGACGACCCGGGGGCATGACATTTGCAAAGGGGTATCTCGAGGCGGAGATGGTCACGTAGTCGCCCGGGAAGAGCTCGATTCTTCCTTGCTGTCAGTTTCGTTCGGTTCCAAAATCCGTGATTTGCGCTTACCTTTCTCTCCCATCGAAGCTTGCCCAGGAATTCGACCTTGCGTCATACGGCACTCCTAACCGAAGCACAATGGTGTCTGGGAGAATGATAGGGCGAAATGAGAGCGTATGCGCACATATAGCGGTTACAAGGATGACCGGATTCTCCGGGTGACACAGTGATCCACCAGCAGCAAGATTGTATGCCGTCGAACCGGTAGGAGTGGCCACACAAATCCCATCCGCCTGTACCGTTGTCAGATGTTCTTCATCACCAAAGAGCTCGATTGTCGACATGGTCGGATTAGGACCCCTGTCCACGACGATATCATTGAGGATCTCAAACGTCCGGTCTGGTTTGTGCGTGTTTCGATCATCAGCCTCTTCGCCGATCAATTCTTCCACAATGTCCCGGTGCTCGGCGTCGTCGTCGCGTTTGTGGGACCGCATCACCGTGCCTTCGAATCGTAGTCGCAGACTGATCGATATGCCGTCTTTGAGCGCCTGTGAGAGAATGTGCTGATAGTTTTCAAAGTCGAATTTCGTGAGAAAGCCCAACGAGCCCAGTGCGAACGACAAAACGGGCGGCACCACCCTCTGAAACAGCCAACTCGCGTAAAGAACCGTGCCGTCGCCGCCGAGAGTCACGACAAAGTCGAAAGTGTGAGGGTGTCTCCGAGCCAGCTCCGTGTCCCAGTATTTTAGCCGGTCTCCAATGCTGGGGTCTTCAGCAACCAGGCCTTCGGCGTCGAATATCGGGTTATCCTTCAAATTATCCTCGACGTAGACGATGTAGGGCACAGACCTGTCCTTCGACAACAGCCATCGCGTCACCTCCCTCGTCTTGACGATTAACGTCTTGTCATAGATCTTTGTGAGCAGGAAGATCGCCCGCACTTTCAGCTTGACCTTAAGATTGCCCAGTCTCTTCGCAAGGGTGCGTACACTGATGGCCATATCGCTCAGCTGCTTCTTCGTGAGCAGGCGAGACTGGGTGGTGCGAACCAGGTCTTTGCTCGAATCCCCGTCAACCCGGCCAGATTTAGCCTCCGGCTCGACCTCATCGATCTGTTCCAGTTGCGACTCGACTTTAGGTTGTTGGCCGAGAGAGCTCTTCTCGACGAGCTTGTGGACTAGGCATTGTGACATTGACCGTCCAGGTGTGCTTCTCTTGGGCCTTTCGAGCGTGGGGGTTTCAAGGAGGACGGTTGACGACTTGCGGCGGCGCGCTCCTTCGGTGTCGAACACGACCTGTGTAGAAGAATGTTCAGCCATCTGATGAAGTCTAATCGCGACACAGGAAACTCACCTCTATCTTCCGATTGTATTCGTCCTCGCTACTTGAGCCGCTATGGTGAAACTGCTAGAACGATTCCTGTTAGACTGTTGGTCGTAGATCTGTAGTGGGACATACATCATCGTGAACGCGGTCGCCAATACTGTGGCTCAATTGAGGGGCAGCATTCGAGCCCGACATGTCGCGTCGAGGGTGAGGAAGGAGGGATCAATGCCTCACTCAGGGATCCGGGTCAATAAATTGCGCGCCGATGCATTGTGGCTTCCTCTAACGGGCTTCATCGGAAAGGAGTTTTGATGAACTATGTCCGGTCGTGACGAAAGCCTCGCATGAACCACCGTGTCCGTGGCTGTCGGTGCCCCGCTACGGCTGCTGATGTCAATCATTCTGAGTATACTCCATATTTACTGACTAACAGCCCTTTGCGGGAAAATACATCAAGCCGTCCGGCTTCGATATGAGGTAGAGGCACTCTTCACTGGAGTGATAAACGAGCAAGAACCAGTTTTAAGCCGATCGACGCCAGAAAAGGACATGGGATATCCAGAATGCTATTCGGAATATGGTTCTATCTATGCAACAATCAAATGGCTCGCTCAGTGGGTATCATGCCGTCCGTTTCAAGTCATAATCATGAATTCGTGACGACCTACTCAGGTCAAAGTACGGATACAACGGGTGATCCTCTGGCATGCGCGTCTTGAGCATGGTCCGGTATGTCTGTGGCCGTCTTCATGGCGGGGAATACCAACCCATTTTGCTGGTCATGGTCGTCAGCCGGAGCCTTGGAAGGCGAGCTGCTCTCAGACGACGCAGGTGTCGTGTCTGGCGAAACGTCGCTGTATATGGCAGTGTCAGCGGCTGACCCAAGTCCATCGTCATCGGAAAATTGAGCAACTATATCTTCCGGTGCGTCCATCTGGTCCTGGACTGGCCCTTGGTGATTCTGCGGAAACCCAGCCTCGACCTCCTCCAAGTCGAGCCCCTTAAGAGACGCCACCTCCTGGACTGCAGCCTCCTTGTGTGGTTTTGGTGAAGGCAGGGAGGACACGACTTCGTAAAAGAGCATGAAAGCATTTCCCCGGGCCAGCACTTCGTCCTCGGATATCTTGGTCACTCGCTCGTCGTTGAAGGAAAACCAGTCCTTATCTCGCTTCCCCACTGCAATATAGTGGCCATCATGGTGGCTACCGTAATGTGTGACAACGCATTTCAGCTCGTAAACGGCCTCGACAGCATTATCTTTATCGTCAAGTGGAGCACACCATCTACTCAAAAAGTCTAATCTTGCCGGAAAGCTGACCGGTGCCGTATTCTTCAGTTGATTCCCGTAGTTATCGAAAATGCTTCGGTTGATGTGCAAAACCAGGTCCTTGGGTAAGCGTCCGACAGTGATCTGTTTTGCTTTGGTGCGCAAGATGGGTTGAATCTTCTTTTCAGCGTCGTTGCTCGATGCCCCTGCTTCCTTGTTGGAATCCTCTGTGGCTTTGGTGAACGTATCAGCCCGCGCTAGTCGTGTGCAGTTCTCACACTCGACACCCTCAATGTCCTCTGGTGCCGTGAATTCGTCGAGCAGGGTCTTGACATTGCTTTCACGTTGGAGCCCGAGATTCAATGTCAGACAATTGAACTGGGTGAGGGAGAGACCTTCGGTAAAGCCGCAAGTCTCACAGACGAGGCACTGTGCGGTCATGCCTTCGATGGGATTGCGCAATTCGTGGCGTGGTAAGTTTGATAGAGAATCGGCGCGACCGACACTGCGTCCTCGCCCTACTGAGGTATGCCCCTCCGAGAACCCCTGGGTGGTGGCGTCCGATGTCCCCGCTGTTTCCTGACACTGAAGCCCAGCGGTGGTAGAACGTCTCAAGCGCTTTGAATACTGCTTGTCCTCCTTCTCGACCGCTTCAAGAACCCGAGCGAAATATTCTTGCGCATCCTGCTGCTGCCAACTATCCATCGATTTCAGCACTCTGGGCGTCCAAAGAACGGTCGTCCGACAACTCGAATCCGCCAACTGCTCGAGAAAAGCGACCAGGGCTCGGTGCGTGGGCGCAGGTATGTCATATGTATCGCACAACTTCTCACTCTCCACCATGTACTCGAAAAATGCTGGCAGAGAGGCGAGCCCTTGGAGGACACTGTTCTGATAGCAGGAATTGTCCCAGTTTCCCAGACCGGGCGGCCCACTAGCACTGCCCAAGGACATCAAGGGGCCTGAAAGAGTCCTAACCTTCCGCAGCGCCAGAGGCAGTTGTGGCTGTCCAAATATGCTCCGCACGGCTTCTTGTTTTGCAACCATGTCTCCGAAATTGGCCGACTTAAATCTTGCGTCTTCCGGACTCAGGTGCCCAAGACGGACCAAGCCATATTGTATGGCGTAAATGAGAGGAGACGGTAAAACGTATAGAATCAATTCGTAGATGGATCGCTTGAAGGTGGACGGCCAGGCGTCAAAGAAGGATAGAGCATAGTATCCCAATACCAGCAAGGCAACGGTAGATATTATTTTGGTCTGCGTAGGATATGACGTGGTCTGAGTCTGAGACCAGAAGTCGCAGGATGGGCTTTCGTTTGCCCTAGCCGGGAGGCTGCTCATATCGATCTGGAGGGCGCGAAATGGGGGCTTTCGAGAAGAGGCACGCTATGTGAAAGGTGGGTGGAGGAGTCTCTCCCATGGGTACCAGTTCAAACGGATAGAAGGGAAAAGGAGAAAGCGTGCCGTGTCGCTATCGCGATGGGTATCGTGGTTCGATCGTGTTCTGCAGTCACTACCAAGCTGCTTTGAAGACGAGCAAACAGTGTAATGTGTGCATCAAGAGGCAAATGCGGAGG
Source organism: Cladophialophora yegresii CBS 114405 (assembly GCF_000585515.1). Classification (NCBI taxonomy): domain Eukaryota; kingdom Fungi; phylum Ascomycota; class Eurotiomycetes; order Chaetothyriales; family Herpotrichiellaceae; genus Cladophialophora; species Cladophialophora yegresii. The sequence continues at coordinate 2,309,309 of NW_006913050.1, read as the reverse complement.
TGACATGGTATCCAAATGCGGCCATTCTGAGCAGCCTTGGCAACGTGACACGAAGTCGCCGTCGCTACAGGCCAAAAGAGGCGCTTGGTTGCGAGTGACATTCTAGTTTTTAGGTGTCTTCTATTACAGCAGATTTACGTTTGCGCGACGTGGCGCCAGCCGCTACAGAGGAAGCTGCGCTCGATCCTCCTTCCATCAATGCATCTTGACTCGTGCCATTGCTTGAGCCGTCATCGAATGGCAGACCGGAGGTACCATTTGCCGACTCTCTGGCCTCCCTGGAGATTCGTTGTCTCTCTTGCAGCTCTCTCAACGCTCGGTCTGGATTTCCGGACACATGCTTCACCCACCATCTCTCCCACAACCATTCCAAGGCTTGCTCAGTCATCTTCTTCAAAAGCGGCACGCCGGGGATGTTACCATGCGTAACTTGATGTCGGATATCAACAAATTTTTGCGGCATCCCAATCGTAGCGGCGTGAGCGTACATGGAGCTCTCGCCTTTGCCTGAAATGGTTGTCACCTCTTCGCTTTCCACTGCACCGTCCTCTTTGGCCATGCCGGCAATATGTGAGCGAGCAACGTCACGATCGACGAATGCGTTGACAAACCTCGCGAGAGCCATGGCGTAGACGCTCTGCATTGCCGACTCAGAGATGAATGGAGCTGACGAATTTCTCCTCGCTTCATCGTGCAGCAATGCTTCGGTCAAGCTTGCAGTAGCCTCCATGGCTGGGGGGAGCTGGCCGGCTTTAAACATCCAAAGATTGATCTTGTCAATGGCCCGCTGTCTCATGTCTTGTGATGAATCTGATACCGTCGCAGAAAACACGTCCTGTTTCGTGCGGTGGGGGAAGAACCAGTCGCGGACCAAGGCAAGGTAGGATTGGTGCCTCCACGGTGGAAATTGTAAAACCATGGTTCTGGGGTTGACCCTGGCGAGAACGACGGTTTGGTAACGGCTGCGCCAGGAGCTGGCCGCTTTTTATCGGATGCACGGAGTATCCCGGGAATATCCCATGCGTGGTCAATTTTAGCTGAGTAAAGTCTTGGCATCCATAAATGTTTATCACGACCGAACTTAGGCATAAAGTACACTTTTTTTACAACTCAGAATGGCCGTAGTAGGTTATTGCTACTTGGATCCCGAGTCTAAGTATAATCATCTGCGCCTTTGCGCACCCTAACAGATAGACTCCCTCGTCTAGCTACTAAGTATTTCATCATATTCATTGCCGTGCCTTTGCGCTGTGGTTCGTGATGAGGCTACAATCAATCAAGCACATCCAGACGCGGGGGAATGCTGCTTCGAAACGCAATGTGTATAGAACCTGCGTCGAGACTTCTGAAGATGGGTCCGTGTTGTTGATGGCCTAGATGGCACTCGGGGATGAACTAGAGCCGTCACAATAATACATGGTTTTCGAATGTTCTAATCTAGCTTCAATATCTAACGGGCCGTCTGCAGACCGTCTCAAAAGGGGGTATCATCGCTCAAAGAACAAAGTCGTGGACACTGCTGTCGAGGCCGGACATCTCTACAAGAAACTCCGCTGGTCGTTATGCTCGTCAATCGTGCATCAGATCCATCCATAACCAGGGTCTTGATGGGTATATTCTGGTGGGTAGTAGGCGCTGTTCATCTGCCTCAGGGTCGCCAAATACTGGGTGGCCAGAGGCTCCGGTCGTGGCTGCATGCCATACGTCATATGGCTCGCAATGGAGTGTGAGTCGTAGTCGGTGGCAGCAGGTGTATGCCACTTCTCGTCAGCTTCTTCCGGCAGCTGGTCGTCGTCGTCGTCGTCGGTTTGACCGCCTTCTACTTCTTCTTCCTCCGCGTCGCATTCCTGCTCGGTCGGCTCAAAGGACTCCGCGAGTTTCAGCGCCTTGCTCCCTGAGCCGGAAAGTCCGCCAAACAAGAGGGACGATGACTGGACCTCGGCGGGAGAGTCATACAGGCCCATGGCAACCAATTCCTCCGAGCTATCCTTCGACTTCGTGTCGACGTTGCCGAGCGATAGGGTGTCAAGCCCAATGTTCTGTACTGGCGGGCAATCCGGAGAGGAGGGCGCTGTTCGGACATTTGGGTCCATCGACATATGGTTGGATTGCCATGATGACTGCGTTGGAGACGGCTGGGCATGGAGAGGAAGAGAGTACGGTTCAGGCTCGCTTTGGCCTGGCCATACCTGTTGGCAATACTCCCGGCCGTCGTAGGCCAACCTCGGATCTAAGCCTGGAAGATCGTCCAGGGGTGCGAAGAATTCCTGGATCTGAGGCTCGTTCATCGGCGTGTAGGCGACCGGTGTGATAAGACCGTTGACCTGGGCCGTTGAAAACCCCCAACACGACGAGTGTCCTCCATTCACGGTGGGACTGAGATTGAAGTTGGGTGCCTGGAAATAGTCTGGATGCCAACTAACCGGCCGGGATCGTGCCGGGGTCGAGTTCTGCCATTGAGAGTTTGAGCGAAGATGGTCGACAACAGATCTTGTTCGGGAGGACGAGCATGCGGCCGTCGTAGTTTTCCTTCTGCCCAAGTTCCGCGGGCTGCTGTTCCGACTGTTCGGTTTTACAATCTTGCTGGGACGGGCGAAATAAGAAGAGTCGTTTGCAGAGACGCCGGTGTTGGAAGTCATGTCTGGAAGAGGATAACTCCATTGCTGGAAGGTAGCCATGGTGAAGAAGATGGTGTGGGCGGGTTGATAGAGCTCGGAGTATCGAGTGGCAGTTGCGAGCCCATATCTATTTCCCAAGCAAGGGTGGACGCATAATGGTCAGACCCGAGCTCACAGTGGAGGTTGTCCCAAGGGGAACACGCGAGATTAAATTGGTACATCAGTCACGCCCGGCAACCGCTGGTCAGAGTTAGTGAACACAAACAGAGCAACGAACAAGGGGTGTAGCAGTCCGACCCAGCGCAAGGGTTGAGGAACGTGAAGTGAAGTCAAAGCATGACGAGCATTGATAGTCAGAACACCGATGGCCTCGAAGGGATCTGATTGGCGGCTTTGGGCGATTTTGCCAGTTTGGAAAGAAGGGGGAGCAAGCTGGCGAGGAGCATCCAGGAAAAGGGCGGCAACGGTAGCGTATACGTGTGGGCACCAGGCCAACTTTGAACCTAGCGAAGTTGCCCTCAGCACCTGGCACGTACATTTCCGCTGGGGCCTCATGGCAAATGATCGACTAGGACACAAGAAGAAACAACCAGGTGTGCGGAGTGGTCCCACGGGAAACCGAAGTCAGAAGTGTCTCCTCCATCAAGAGACACGAGAGGCGGGAGAGGCACGAGCGAGTGAGTGGCGTTGTACGAAGTGTGCCAGGCGGACCATGACCCAGTGGGTAGCGAGATGATTTATTCAAGGCAGCCTGGAACTGGTGGAACAGAGGCTGTCGCAGTCACTTGTCACTGTCCGCGTCGCCCAGGCGGCCCACAGGCCAGATGCAGATGTCAGAATCAAGTCAAGGGCGATCGAAAGCGCATGGGCCCAGAGAGGCTATTTTGTGAGCCCCCAGGTAACCCAAGAACACAGGTTTAGCGACCCCCGAAGCCCGCCGATCAGGGAACATGCGAGCAAATCATCGAGCCGTGAGAAGTGGCTCAGCCGAACATGGTCAGACACCAGAGTGGAGGAGCACGCTAGAGGCCGAAAGAAGGAAGATGGATGATGGGATGATGCAGGGCCACCTTGAGTCCTTAGTTACGAGGTAACAAGGCGGATATCGGTGGCGGACACGGGATGACGCGGTTGCGTTTCTCGATGTTTGGGTGCTTCCGTCGAGCTAGTGTAAAGGCTTGAGCAGGGTTCAACGGCACCTGGATTACGAGGTACGAACAGGGCTATCACACGCAGTCCTCTTCGCTCAATCACTCGGTGCGTCGACGTATCTCTGTACCTCGAACGGAACGGGACACAAAGAAGGCCGGTAATGTACAGAAGTGACGCTCTACCACGTCGTGCTCGATTCCAACAGGGTCAAGTAGCTGTCCGAGTACTTCGTCAAGATCTCGGGGCTCGAGAGGATGTTCATAAGACATTCGTGGCTCGAGAGTCGAGACGAGGTGGGTTATCCGTTCACGTTCATAGCACTCCGGATGCGGTAGAGTGGTATCCCACTCGTAGGCGCTACTCGAAAAGTTATCACTGAAAGTGGATCGCGAACGTCAAGGGAGCGCCAGACGGTGGAAGCGACAGGCTAGGAATGTGGGCTGTGCGAAACGGGAAAGGGGGAGGCTGCTCGGAGGTGAGAAGGAAACGCAACGGCTGAGGCTGCCATGTGGAGTGTACGGAGTGGACCCGGAGAGGAAGACCCAAAGCTGTCAGGGATGAGGCACGTCAAGCTCAAGGGTCAAGGGTCGAGAGATTGCATATCTGTCGGGTGATGGACGCACTAAGGTTCTAGACATGCTTGAGATAGCCGATCCATCGGAAAGCCTATGAATTTCCCATCTAGTCACAAAGAGTGTAAAATATGCCGATGAAGGGATATTTGTCCCGCGTAGGTATTGGAAGTGGGAGTGAAAGGACAAGGACCACACATCGGAGTCAGAGCATGCGGGAGTGTTGTTCGCTCTCACCAGAATGTGAATCGGGCTCCAGCCACAAAAGGGGAAAAGATGAATAACCCGGAAGATGCCAACGAAGGGAATCTACACGCTCGGCTGGAGGGATATGTGTTAGGCGCTGGATGGAACCACAGCCTCGATGAAAGGTGATGACAGCCATCAGCCAAAAGCAAAGCCGCGCTTGGGAGGCCCCCACCTGACTTGCGAATTCGACCCTTGCAAGGGCAAAAATGCGGAGGCACCCGAGGGGTACTGTGTAAGAGAAAGCCCAGGTATCATAGTAAAGCCCCTGAGGCCTGACTGACGCCCGCATGCATCATGGAAGGGGCTGCATGGGCGTGCCGAGCGCATGCTACGGGAAGGCGAAAGTCCACCACCGACTACCGACTGATTGGTTGGCAGACACCGCCGACTCACTACAGGTTCTGTCAAGACCTGCACGTTCCTCATCGAAGGTCCAGGAAGCTACGATTTAGCTTTGCGATGCAGACCACAGTAACTCGTACTCCGTAGAATGCAAATTCTACTTGTGTTGGTGCAGGGTGAGGATTGCTTGCGTAGCCTCCCTCGAGTCTACTACTGTGCAAGTGCACGCACTACTGAAGTGATGATAGCGAATCGCGCTTTGAGCAGATGCGACTTGCATGGTTTGGCGAGAAGTGATAAAATATTGATGTGTGAGCGCCTCTAGCCACCCGCTTCCTCTTCTCATTTGGACCTGGATCATGGTTCCATGCTCAGTCGAGGGTCAGCTTCTTCATCTTGGACCTTGTTCGACGCTCTTCCTGCCCCCCTCGCCAGTCGGTCATAGTGGACCCGCGACAACCCGACCTCTCCCCACAACAGCGCTGCTCTGTTACCTCGGCCTCGAACTCGTATTTTATCTAGTCCGCGACCGCGTCCGCCTACACTATTCAGAGTGTCACTCACGATTGCACAAACACCAGTCCATTTGCAGGACCTCGCCGGGTTGTCTAATCATTGCATAATTGAAGTCCCTCGTGGATTGTGCAAATCAGTTAGGAATGATTTGGGTCCCTACTTTGAGAGCAATCACCGATAGCACCTGATTGTCATCGGTCCAATTCCATACCCTGAGTATCGTCGGTCGATCTAATTGTCGCCAGAATTATTTCGTACTTAGTGAGCAATGTGATCAAATATTACCGTGTGCTTCCAGCGAACATATTGCTTCAGCGTCAGCTGCGGCGAGACGCTTTCCTCCCCAAAGGAACATGAGCCTCAGCGAGTCTCGAATGTCCGCAGTATCCACCGGTCCGAGCTTGACACGACACTACCAACTACATGGTGACTTCCCCATATCTTAGGGTCCCGATAGCAACCCAGTCCGACAAAGCGCCCTTGGCTGCCAACTCACCCGAGATCAGCAATATTGGGTGTGTACGGGGACCACTCGCCTCGCGACTGCTGTGTAAGGTTAAGCTTCAGGCCACAGTACCAAAAGCCTCTTGGGAATCTAAAACCCCCTATGATGAATTGGACAATGATCCGACAAAGTGACAAATCTTCGAGGGCGGCCCGCCACACAGTGCTGCGCTATGGGAAAATATGTCAGTCTATGCAAAGCATGACCAAGAAGGAGCGACCTCTGCCTGGGTGCCGGCGTAGAAAGGATGTGCACAGTACACTTTCAACGTCAAAGTCTGTAACCCGGATGTCGGAGGTACACGGGAAGCGGTCCTGGATTATATCACAGATTCGATTCTCTGCAGCCAGGGGCGTCTTTCGGCATCTGCCTCTGGCTTCTTGAGGTCGCACTGGGTAGCTTAATACTCGTACCGGATACGACTAGTAGAGGATGGTCGTGTCGAGCAGCACCTGCCAACCAGGGGAGCGGGGCGCTTTCCGTCCTCGAAAAGCATTGTGATAATCCTTTGCCAGTGTCATCAGGAGTGACCACCGCCTTGAAGGTTTGCTTGACTTTGATATTCGTACTCGTACGAGGTACGGAGTACCTGCACCATCCTGTGCGGTAAGTCAGGATATGCAGCTGCGTTGCTGCGTAGCCGAGAACCACCCTTGCAATCAGCGGCAACAACTATCACATTCCTGCTGGGGCGTTTGACGACTGTATTCGTGCGAGGCATGCTCGACGGCACTGTGTGGCATCCGTACCACCTCTGTAGCGAGGCTAGTACTGGGTCGAAGCTCTACCGCAGTATCAGATAGAAGAGAACTGATGCCCCCTGCGCAATGGGCAACGTACCGACAACAAAAGGCGCAGAGCACAGAGAGCACGTTTTCCAGGCCCTTCTTGTGAAGCTCTGATCAATCATTTCGACGAATCAAGGCTATTGCAGGGTGCTGGCATGTCGGCTCCGTCAGGACGAGCATCACATCGACATCCAACCCTGGTCTGATCTGACGGGCTTGCAAGTTTGAACTTCAAATGTGCACATCCAGCGAGTCGCTTATTCTCGGACCCCCTGTCACTCGAGGTGTCACAAGCGCGGGCGCGACAGCCTTCAGGCGCATGTGTCCCAAGAGCGGACCCTACTAGGGTGCGACGCACGGCATCGTACGGAACTCTGGCGGCCCATACCCTGACACCTGCATTGGACCGACGTTGAGTTTGCCCAATGGAAGCCACATATTCATATTCTCACAGGCCGATTCTAGGTCGGCATGGCAGTCTACCAAATATCTTCCTCAGTAGGCTTCAGCGCCTGCATATGCACCAAACCACCACTATCCACCCTACTTCAGTAGCACGGGTAGCAAGAGCATCCCGTTGTAGAAATGCCCTTACGGTATTGGGCTGGCTATGGTTGAATACCACCCTTGTGCAGTCTGTACTGGAACCACCGCCAGGGCTATGCATGATCTCTCGCCTTTTTCTTGTTCGCACCTGGGACCTGCCAGCACGGCGCCATCTCCGTCGTAGACAGTGAATGGGAGCTAGCATGCACGCACGAGACGTGGATTCGATGTGTTGGACTGCGGCTTGCTCTCACAACCATTGTCTCGTACTGTGATACCAGAAATTAAATGTTGTGGCGAGGTGGTGCCTGTCGTCCCGCCTAGTGTAGCTGCGGCGTGAAGTCAGGATGTTGCAAAATTGGTTCGATGGCGCGGAGTATTGCACCGACCACCCAGCTATCGAGGCATGACATGATCGTTGAGGGAGCAGCAGGCGGCGCCAGCCCATGCTGCAACTCCAAAGCGACCTGCAGCAAGTCGACGTCTTGGTTATCGGAAGCTCGAGATGTTGGTCGGTTGGCCTTCAGATGCCGGTCACACAAGCATGAGCCAAACGACAGCGGGACAATTTTGGGGGTGCGCCTCGGGACTTTAGGGCGCATGCACTGATACTTGGTACCGATGCAGCCTGTTCTAGCCCTTCGAGAGCAGTGCCGGTAAACAGTACAGTAGTGCCCCGTACCTCACACAGACCGTCATGACGGTCGCTTCCCGTCTGTCCGTCGATCCTTGACCAAAGCCCACATCAGCTGAGGCTCTCGTGGCTCACTCACTGCTCCTGTCCATGCAGGCGAGACAATGGATCGGCGACCGACTCGAAGCATAAAGAGATTTGACGGGGGCCAGCCGCCTTAACACGGACCTGCCAGCAAGGAATATTCGTCCTGGCACCTTCAACTTCTCCAATCCATTTCCAAGCTGCTGCATCCTGTGAGCAGAGTTGCCGATCTCTTGGTCAACCTTCGCAGCCGCATTCTTGCCGCAAGAGTCTCTGACTAGCAACCTCGACTACTGACTAGCCTGCCAAACCTCCGTGATGAGAACGAAACAGGCTCCTGCAGTGCAGCTTCGATTCCGCATCTTTCAGAAAGTTGAGACGCCGAGCCCGAGATTGGAGCACCGCCTGCAAGAGCAGCTGCTTCCCCTGCACAACCATGCCACCATCGCTGTGTGGTTGACACCGCAAAGACTCCGACGGCACACGACCGGTTGATGCAGCCAAGTGTCTCGCACTCAGCGTGTGCCTTCTGTTGCCACGCACGCCTGCAGCAGCAAAAAGCATGTCCGACATGATACGACGTATAGGTCCCAAAGGTTCCCTCTCCCGCAGGCAATAGAAGTCTGCTGGCCTCTCGCTGAGCACCCATGATCCCGCTGATCCCAACACCGCTGTCAAAACTCTAATGCAACCTTGCTTCTCTTTGTCTTGGTCAGACCTGCGAGGCGTCCATGACACATCCGCACAACCCATGGTTGTCAACGAAAACGCGGGTCCAGGGCATCCATCCGCAAATCAGTCAGCATTTGATCTTTCCACTTGACGCTCGACTCAGACCTTGCTCCGTCTTACGGCAGTGTTGTACGGAGTGCTTTCGCCACCAGGCCGGGCAACATACTCCGACCCCCTGGGAAAATTGCTGCCATCATTGACTACTTGTGCTTTAGGATTCCGCACCCTTGCTTTCTCGTCACTCGCTTCGCTTGATCCGAGGATCTCGTACCCAAAGCTTCGAAGTGCACCCGTCAAACGTCGCATCAGTCTCCGCGTCTCTCTTACTGACCCGTGTACCCGGTGCGTTGTAACTCCAGGATCCGCGCAGGTGCCCTGCGTCATGTCCGCCATGTGATGAAACATGTCTGTCGTGTCTGCGACGTCCGTGATATGATTACTATTATCGACGTCAACGGACGCCTCAGCGGCACCCAGTGACAGCCTCGGCTTCGCATGGCACGAGTCGTGGTACGTATGTATGATGTGACCTGTGAGTTGTGCCCAAGTTGATCGGCTTGGCCTGGCTTGTTCACTCGTCTTCCGGCACCTAACCACCACAAATACACTCCATGCATGACACGGCGAGTGGCATGTTCAGCTTTTCCATCCTGATGTCTTATCTACCACGGCACAACGCACGAATAGGTTCCGTCAACAGGCTCAGGCACGGCCCAACATACACAGTACGACATACTCCATCCTTGTGCGGCAAATACAGTGCAGACAGTACTCGTAAGCTCAGGGATGAGAAGCTCCAATAGGCAAGATTGATCGGCCACCCTCACCCGCAAAGTACGAGGGACTGTAAGTCGAAGATGGCCCACCCACTTGATGGCAAAGAACGTTTCCAGCTTGCCTAAATATTGCTACACGGTGAAGCTGCAGGGTAGGAGGTACATATTGCCATGGGCGGTAAGTACAAAGTATTTCGGCCCAACAATGCGGCAGACCTTGCATGTTCAGCATCCTTGACATCCTATCGCCCATATCCGTCCGCTTGCAATGCAGATGAGAATGTATTTTAGCTTTACGTCAACAGCCACGTCCTGTACAGCACACCCATGAGCGGAAAAAGACGGGCGGTGGCGAGCCAGTTTCGCCCTCCTGCTAAAGCACGCATGCACGCACGCACGATAGACGGATAACCCCCTGAGCTACAGTAGACCTCCAAACCATGAAATGAACGGAATAACCAAACAACCGAATGGATATATGGATGCACGGCTGAGCCAACCTATCAACCTACAATACATAAAGCACCATGTACTGTGTAGTGCATCCATTGCAAGCCTTTTCAACAACCAGAAGACAAAGCAGACATTCCCTCCCTCCTGGACCACTCTTCAATGAAGATTAACAGACGTGATTACGAGATGACGGCGTGGCCTCTCAGAGTCGAACTCGGACGATTGTAATGGCATTGCCGGAAGTATGGCCCATGTGTCTTGCACTTCAGCGACACCATTCCGAAGTCCAGAGGATTTTGTGCGAGTACGACTACCGACCCCATCAGCAGTACTTGATGGAGCCGGAAACACGAGCACACGAGGATGCGAGGATGCGAGGCAAGAAGATGCAGGCAGAGGCGCGGAGTTCAGACGAAGCACCTTTCCCTCTCACGATACACAGTACTGTACGAGTACAGACTGGGTGAAGTAGGCCTCCGTCGACTCACTCCCGCCTCCCCTCGTATTCACATTCTACGTCCACACCCTCGTCGTCGACTTCCATTCATTGGCGACTGCGTTGACTCGAATGAGAAACGCAGAACGTGTTGCACCTCATCGCGTAGGTGCGTGCGTTCGTGCTTGAGTGCGTGTACCGGACTGGTAGGTACTGTAAGGCAGAGGAAGGTGAAAGGGGAAGGGAGGGAGCTACCCATCCCCATGCGCCTATGTGGCCATGAATGACGATAGTCGACGATTCCGCGCTACAGGCCACAATTCCGGGTCTATACGACGTGCTGTCATGTAGCAGACGTGGCCACTTCGTGGGCCCGCCGCTGCTGGTCAGAATGTCCCTTTTCCTCCTCCTCCTCTTGCTCCGCCTCCCACTGCTGCCGCTGCCGCCGTTGCTGTTGCCGTTGCCGCTTCTACTTCTCATCACCACGCCACGCCACGCCATATCCCTTCCATCGTCCATCCACTCTGGACTCCGGACGCCGCGTCTTTTGTCAGGCAGTCCCGCGCGTGGACACACCGACAGGCAGGGCAGGGCAGCGCAATCAGTCGTACCTCGTCCACTCGATGTGGTGTTTTGGTGTTTTGGTGTTTCGGTGTTTTGGGTGTCGCTGAGTCCGAGCTCGGGGGCAATCCGAAAGAGTGAGCCTTTTGAGGCTCAGGACCAGGGCAGGGCGCGCCGGGGCTGTCGACTACATACCGACACTAACCGAGGGGGAGGGCCCTTGATGCTGGCGCGGTGGTCCTCGCACTGCACTCGCACGACTTGGCAAAGGTGAGGTTCGACAATGTCCTGATATAAGCTCAACGTTTGGTCGAGGTGTCTTTCGTCGGAGGTTTCGTTTGTACCGTGACTCAGGTTCTCTTCCGATCTTTTCTTCCTTACTGTCGTAAGTGAAGGTGAGTGGATATCTATGCGCAGGGCTAAGGAGGAAACTTATGAGATGGGTCGATTTAAAGCCAAAAGGCCGAGTGAACTTGCTGCGGTCTTACTTGAGCTGAAAACACTGTCACTGGGGTAGCGAAATCTATGACCTGATCGTTTTACATTGATGCTATGTACATTACTAGGTATCGTTAATTTCGTCAACCCACGCTGAGCATGAGCCACATTTCGCCCTTTTGGCGGATCGAACCACCATATTCTCACTCCCACGACGCTCTCTGGGGTATCGACGTTCCATGCACAGATCCAACAGACGACTTAGATGGACACCTGTTCAGCATAACCATCCAACTCTCTGAAGAAGTTCCTATGCTGCGAAATTTCGAAGAAGAATTGGCCGGCGAAGTCCTTGGTATCTTTGGTGATTTTGACGGCTTCCTTGGCAATGCTGGCGGCTGAAGCATCAGTAGCAGTGATCACACCATACCAGTTCACCACTCCGTCAGCACCAGCACCGGCGCCTGCCAACTTGACATTCTCGACTTCAGTGAGAGCGGCGTGGACGAGGTCGACACCTTCCCCAACGGCAGCGATGGCCTTCAAGTGGCCGAAAGCCTCCTTGACCCAGAATCTCGCAAGCCCCATCTTCTTGAGCGTCTGGATTGACTGGGCACCACCTGGGATGAACAGAGCATCGAACATGGTTGATCGCTGGCCGTTGATAAAGTGATCAGCCTTGACTTCCTTGGTTCCATCCGCAGACTTCATGGCTTGACGCTTGACTCCTATCGTCCAGGGAACAGCTGACTGTGCAAATACCGCAGCCTTCATGGCCTCGTAGGCGGTGAGATCGAACCCATCTGCGATAAGGATTGCGACGCGGCGGCCCTTGATCGTTGGCTCCTTGGGCATATAGTCGAACTGGCTGAGACCCTTCGCTTTCTTGCCGTGGTTGGGTTGGAGTTGCACCTCCGGCGACTTGGCACCGGCATTCTGCGCCACGGCCTGGGCGAGCGAAAGATCGATCTCGGCCAACCGGGTCACCATGCGCTCATAAACGATATCATCGTCGCAGTGATCAAGTTCGAACGAGAAGGCTTCGATAATGTGCTTCTTTTCAATCTCGGACATGGAGTTGAAGAAGAGTTGAGCTTGCGAGAGATATTCCTTCCACTTGGGCGTCAGTCTGCGGGCTTTGACGCCTGGGTATGTGGCTGGGAAGGACTCGAGACCACCCTTTCCGCCTTGGCCTGTTGGTGGGTTGGCTTCGAATCGGTTAGGCCAGTAGTTGGCTTTGCCTTTGCTTATGGTGTGTCGTCCTTGGCCATCCCGGTTGAAGTTCAACACCGGGCAGACGGGGCGGTTGATGGGTAGTTCCTCCCAGTTGACGCCCAGCCGCGAGAGTTGAGTGTCTTGGTAGGAGAAGTTGCGGCCTTGAAGGAGAGGGTCCTCGCTGAAGTCGATACCAGGAACAATGTGGCTGGTGCAGAAGGCCACCTGTTCGGTCTCCGCGAAGTACTCGTCAATGTTGCGGTTCAATTCGAGTTCTCCGACGTAACGGATGGGCACCAATTCTTCAGGCCACACCTTGGTGGCGTCAAGGATATCGAAATCGAATTTGTCCTGGTCGCCGTCCTTGATGGCTTGGAAACCGAACTTCCATTTAGGATAGGCTCCATTCTCAATGGCTTCCCACAGATCTTTGCGGTGGAAATCTGGGTCCTGGCCAGCCAGCTTAAGAGCCTCATCCCAAACCAACGAATGCACACCTAGTTCGGGTGTCCAGATGAATTTGACGAAGGTACGCTCGCCTTTCGCGTTGATCATCACGAATGTGTTGACACCAAATCCTTGAATCATGCGGTAGGAGCGGGGAATCCCTCGATCGGACATGGCCCAGAACAACATGTGGGTTGCTTCCTTGTGCAGGAATGCGAAGTCCCAGAAGTTGTTGTGCGCAGTTTGGCCCTGAGGGACCTCGTTGTCGGGCTCTGGCTTAAGGGAATGCACGAGATCGGGGAACTGCGACAGGTCAATGGGTGCATAGGTGGCAACTCCGTCTCAAACACTTACCTTGATAGCTTCTTGAATGAAGAACACGGGAATGTCGTTTGCCACAATATCCCAGTTGCCCTCATCCGTGTAAAACTTCAGAGCAAAACCTCTGACATCTCGAACGGTGTCTGCGCTACCGCGACTGCCTTGCACGGTTGAGAAACGGACAAAGATGGGAGTTGTTCGAGAAGTGTCAGTCAAGACGCCGGCCGAGGTGACATCTTCACAGCTCTCGAAGAGCTTGAAAGTACCGTGGGCACCGGCTCCTCTTGCGTGGACAACACGCTCAGGGATGCGCTCGTGATCAAACCGATGGATCTAATCATCATCAGTATGCGTGAGTTGAATGGTGCCCAGTGGTAGCTTACCCTCTCGCGGAACACTTCATCTTCCAGCAGGGTGGGGCCGACATGGTTGCCCTTCTCATCGACAATCTTCACCGCATGGTCAACATCAGAAACTTTGGCACCCCAGTCGGTAGTGGTGTTCTGCTTGGTATCGTGCTGGTTCTTCTTGTTCTTCTCTAGGTCCGCGATTTTCTTGTTATGCACAGCACCTTCCACAGCGCCAGCGGCGGAGTTACCGATGTCGCGGAGAGTGTTTGAAACTGTGGTAGCCATCTTCTGCATGTGCTTGTAAGATGCCAGAGAGGAATGGATAGAGGAGGGACGTGAGTACGATATAAAGGGAAAGTGAAACAAGTATGAGGCGGGGTTGTGAGGACGCGTTTTTGTTGCCCCTACCGGCGTGTCTACCAATTGAAGCTCTGCCGATACAAATCAGTGAAGATTTTCTCCTATCATCTTCTAGCGAGAAGCTCTTGCATCACAAGCAACGTGCGTGACAGGACCACTGACAGAGGCGTTCGCTCTTGCCCACAAACGCGTGTCCAAGGCGAGGCACAAGAAGCTCTGAGCGGGCCAACGGACTGGCGTGTGCGGAGTCTGGCAATGTTCCCACATTGAAGCGCATTTCGTCATGGTCACAAAGTGCTCGAGAATTGATGCTTGTTATGGCAAATTCGGGCAGGTAACTGCTCGCACGAGAACTCGTAGCTGAAGGCCATTGAAGGGACGTCGTTGTGGTGAGATCCGGAAGACTAGTCCGAATGCCCCATAATTGCATCATGGTGACGACTACATCCTATTGATCCCTCTAAAGAACCAATCAAAACTCCCCGAGACCAGCGAAGCACAGCGTCGACCATCGTCATGGGTGGTTGCCAGCCGGGATGCTTTGCACTTGCAAAGCTTCACAAACAAAGCATGAGCTCTTTGGGACACCTGGACGCGCGATCCATATCTCGCTGCGGCTTGCCTTACGAGGCCTGGAATCAGCGACGGATGTCGGATATCCCGATCGCCCATCAGCAACGCATCCGGATTATCATGGTCTCCGAAACATTGCAAGGCTATTCGAGAGCCTTTTCCGAGCTTGCTGTGTCAAGGTCTGAAGCTGCCTCGTCCTCGTCGCATCTGAAATAACAGGGAAAGATGTTGCCTTGCGTCTTGGGCCGCTTCACTGCCCTCAGACTTGCGAGCGTTCATACGTACCCGTACCGGTCAGGCTGAAGCTGTTATTCGTGCTTGAAGATAGTAACTCCACGATCTTGAATTTTGCCCACGCACCGTATTTCATGTTGAGTATTCAGACAGGCTAGTCATTGTCTAGCGGATTACCCCCGAGATACCAGGTTCCACGTGGGCATCGCGTAGAGCACGGCAAATGGTCTGTGCCTGCATGTTTGTTGAATGACTTCACCGCACAGAATTGTGGCATGGCTCAGTCGCCACGAAAGAACATCATGCGGAGAACGTATCTTCATCAAAGTGCAACCTTTTCTCCGTTGCAGATATCTTTCTTCAGACATAGCTTCTAAAGGAGCCGCATGGATTTGCTGTGTGTAGAAGTTGGACCACGCAAAGCCAGCTGGTACGTACGGAGCTGGACCAAATGGTGGCTTTTTCGCCATAATAGTGCATAGGCGACCTCTGTCTCACAGTTAAGGGCAGCACTGTCGATTACAAGTGGATGTCATAGAGCGCGGCGTCGATGCCTGCGCTGGAACCTGATCGATTTCAGACATTTCCAACATCTGTAACGGTCAACCATCCGGTTGTGTGGGTTACACAAGTACCAAATCGCAATCGACGGGCAAGAGGTCGCTGTCGTCAGTGTAGACGCATCCCATCGTTCAAATTCTGCGGGTGGTGGGGAGCTCGATTCCTTGCATTGATGGATCGGTGACCATCTTCAAGAAACTACGCGCAACATTTCCAGTCGAAGCGGGGAGTGTTGTGATCTTCCACAGGCGAGCGCGACTAACAAGTAGGTCTTCGGGAACTGCCTGGTTTCGATCTGGCATCTGTTTCGGCTGGCCAGGGCGGGGAATCAGAAGAGATGGTCCAGCATGGGAGTACAGGGTATCTGGACTTATTATGGAGTTAATGCTGCAAAGTAGGCAATACTGACTTTCCAAGGGATTGTCCTTGCTGGACGACTCAAGGCTCGCGTGTCAGGCCACCGAATGCACAGCAATATACCTACTTACTGTGTAGATAGGTGGACAGAGGTCTTGTTAGGCCGTAGCACGCTGACCATATCCCTGTCTGTTAAGAAGGGGTCCGACGGGACGTGCAGCTGGAGTTGAACGAGGTCACGATCGAGCCTTTTGCAAAGGACCTCGGAGACAGTGATCAGTCCGCGATCTCCTTACGGAATTGATGATTTTTGTCATGTAATGAGTGAAGTTAGACTTTGGTGTGAAGCGATGACTATCCAATAGCAGTTGTCTGAAGGGAGCAACCTGCTTCAGCAGATCTCTGTTTGAGCTCTGGTGGAAAAGACTGCCGATTGCGCTATGGTATCCAATGAGGGGGTGCAGGCAGCTAAGCGACACTCTCGCTATGCGGAGAGCGCGATTGAGGGTTGTCGAGCTCGGGGGCGATGGAGGCACAGTATCTCATTGTAGGTTGGTCCTTGTTCTCGTCGTCGAGACCACACACATATATTGTTTCTAATGCGGGCTTCTTCGAACTGTCGTGCTCGGTTACCTCATCGCCTCGTATTTGGATGTCGTGTTTCCGCCGGCGCTGGTCGGCGATCTCCTTCCCCACGCCAAGAGATGCCATTGGGCACGAATCAGCAGCGTTCAAGTGCTTATCAGTTTGTGTTGTGAAGGTCAATGTGTGACGGTCTCGTGCAACTCCGCCTTTCGCTGTCACTGTTCGCCCACTTTGATGGCTCCGTCATGCAACCTAATGTGGAATTCTGGCTCACCAGACCGCGATTGAACCAATTCTATCTCGCCGAACAACCATCTGACCAATTCCCGAGTCATTGCGCAGTGTCATCTGCACACAATCAGCCGAGCTCCTTCGGCTCGTCCCACTGCCGCACCGAATGAACCTCGAATTCGAGGCTGACGTTCATATCTGAGCTTCCTTTTTCATTTGGGATTATGGGGTGTGACTGCCTTATCGGGCGCCTGGTTCTATCACGCCCGGACGTTTGCCTGCACTCACTTCCACTTGCTCCCCGTGGACATGCTTACGGCCTTTATGGAATCCAATGCTTCAATCGTTCTGCATTGTTTCTTTCTTCAGTCTTTCATGAATGTACTCACGAGCTTAGGCCAGTAATCGAGGAAACATCTGTCCCTGGCGAACGGGACCCCGTTATCAGCAAGGCACAGCCACTACGTCGATCGAGACTCGAGCCTCGAACGCTCCGAACGAGGTTTGGCAGCTGCCCGAACAGAGCGCGGTCACAAAGAGGAAGTCAACGTTGATGGGAGGAATATCGGGCTTGATGTTGGAAAAACAAACCTGCGGACGGCCTCTCTACACATAGGGCAACAATAAAGCGGTTACAACCACCTCCGAGGCTCACACGCATGGTCAGAAGCGCGTTCTAGTCTCTAACACACAATGGCTCTGGCATATATCCCCTTAAGAGAGCTTGCTCTACCAGACCATTGCACGCCAACCACTTCGCTCTTGTCCAGCCTTTCCTCACAATTGGGAATCTGCGTACCCACTCCTCTGGCTGCGTTGTCGACGCTGCTCGGCACCCTGTCGATAGTGTCATGGCTATTTGCACAGATGCCTCAGATATTCAAGAACTACCGGATCAAGTCTACTGCTGGGTTGTCGATATTCTTCCTAGGCGAATGGCTACTCGGCGATTTGACAAACTTGCTGGGTGCCGTGTTCACTAGGCAGGCGGGCTGGCAAATCATTATAGCCAGCTACTATGTCTTCGTGGATCTGTGCCTGGTCATCCAATACTTCTGGTACAGTCATTTCGCCAAATGGATCTACGAGGAGAGCCTTCACTCGTCTGGAAGCAGCGATATCGACGATGCAGACAGTGCCATCATTAATGGACTTTCTCCAATCAACACCCAGTTTGGTGACGATGGCCCGCTTCCTAGAGACTCTGACGACCACTCTTCCAAGCGATCCACTCCTACGAATATTAATGCGCCCCTCTTTTCCTCTGTGAGCTACGGAGAGAAGAAAGGCTCCGGCACCCAGGACATCGCCTATGGCGACAAAATGGCATCAAGTTGGTTAGCTTCGCCCTCCCCGCGTACGCTGCTGTATGCAGCAACCATGTCGTCGCTCGCTTCCAATGTAGCAGCCGCCCCTGTCCCCTTCCCTTCGGATCACTATGTTCACGGCATACACCTTCTCCGCGTCGACACGCCTCTCGAAATTGTAGGAACCATTTTGTCCTGGTGCTCGACCTTGCTCTACCTTGGCTCACGATTGCCTCAACTCTACAAGAACTGGCAGCGTCAATCGACTGCTGGTTTGTCCCCACTCCTGTTCTTCGCCGCTTTTTGCGGGAACTTCTTCTATTCTGCCTCCATGATCACGAACCCGAATGCATGGTCAGACTATAAGCCACATGGCCACCACGGCTGGGTCGATGCAGATGGGAATCAAAGGTGGGCATGGGTCGCGAGAGCAGCTCCATTCTTCCTGGGCGCAGCCGGCGTCCTGTTCATGGATGCGATGATGGGAGTTCAGTTCATGCTGTACGGTGAAGAGGAGGAGAGACTTGTGAAAGTCAGGGATAGCCATGGCTACAGCCACTGGGAAAGGGTCAGCGGATGGATGCGAGGTTGGATCCCCAGCATCGCAGGAAAAGATAAGGTGGTAGACTTGGCTCAGAGCCAGCGGCTATTAAACGAGAGCGGGCATCTCAGCATGAGTCGGCGCAGAAGTCATCATCACGTGGAATACGGTACGGTAGAGTGATAAAACATTGATATAGAATATATTATCGTTGCAATGTACTCGCACTCAGCGATGCCCTAGCAGTCACCTCCGAGCACCCGATTCTCCCTGATCTCCTAGCCCTCTGTGACCACGAACGAATAACACCATCAAACCAATACTCCATCGGTGACACATGAACGCCAGCGCAATTACATCATCAATGTTGGAGATTCTCACGTGGAATTTCTCCGCATTGGCCTGCTTTGCTTTGACGAGCAGCTCGCTTACTGAGTACTTCACAATATCATTCACAAAAAACTCGAAGGCCCATCTTGCAAGCGTCTTGTCGCCCTCCAGATAGCTCTAGAGCGACTTCATTCATGATCACATCGCGCCTCGTCAGGCCCTTACTCTCCACCAGCGCCGCCTTTGCCTCTCTCGTGCGACCCGTCAATACCCCGCATATATCAGGACTTGTACAGCAGCCAGTGAAAAAGATGCATATCCTAAGCATTCCGATGTGTACGTCGACCTGTTTTCTTCCCTGTCGTCGCGGTACAGAAGGTGGCAGGAGATGAGCCCGTGAGCAAGAGCGAGGTTCAGATATGAACAACTTAAAACGCATGCTGACAACATTGGGATGCCCCAGGGGTGGGCTCATCCAACAACTACGCCTACCTAGTCAGCGACGACGAGACTAAAGACGCCGTGATCATCGACCCAGCAAATCCTCCCGAGTAAGTCTGGACTCCCGCTTGCGCCCAGGCAAACCCGCAAATTCAGATTCTGACACGAGACCCCGCCGCAGAGTCCTCCCCGTGCTCGAGGACAAGTCAAAATCCCTGAATCTCACAGCCATCATAAACACGCACCACCACTGGGACCACGCCGGCGGGAACAAGAAGATCCTCGCCGCCTACCCCAACCTCCTCGTCATAGCCGGCAAAGACAGCGAAGCCGTATCGACGACTCCCTCGCACGGCTCGACCTTCTCAATAGGCAAGAACATCCAAGTCACGGCACTGCACACGCCGTGCCACACCCAGGACAGCATCTGCTGGTACATGGAGGACAAGGCCACGGACGACCGCGTCGTGTTTACGGGTGACACTTTGTTCATTGGTGGCTGCGGGAAATTCTTCGAGGGCAACGGCACGGAGATGAACAAGGCCCTAAACGAAATCCTGGCGGCCCTACCGGACGACACCAAAGTGTTCCCGGGCCACGAGTATACCAAGTCGAATGTCAAGTTCTTGAAGACAATAGATGGCGAGAACGAGGCCGTGCAGCGGTTGGATAAGTTCGCCAATGAGAATAAAGAGACGCAGGGCAAGTTCACGATCGGGCAGGAGAAGGCGCACAATGCGTTCATGAGGACGAGTAGTGACGAGATGAAGAAGGTGACGGGCAAGAGTGAACCGCATGAGGTTATGGCCGTGCTGAGGGAGATGAAGAACGCAAGCTAATTAATGTAGTCAATTGACCGGAGGATGAAATGTGAAGACTCTTCTTTCTGGGCTGGACTTCACAGCGTTGGTATCGAAATCACGCAATCATTCTAGGTCCTCACCAGAATGGAACAAGAAGTCCGTCTGTATGGAGTTCGAAGACGTCTACTTCAAGATTACGTTACGGGTGGTGAGCTCGGTTTTGGATTCCATCTGATGTTGACTATGGTAATGAGCCGGTAGTCAGTCCGTCCATGCATGGCGTTTTCTTTTCTGTAGGTCCTGAGCGTCAAGCCACGAGATTTTCCTGTGTGTCTTTGAAGGAGAAGCCTCCGAACAGGTCTCTTCTTCACCGAGTCTCACAGAGCTTCATGTTCTACTCAGTACAGATGGGAATTTCCGGCGCCAGTCCACTTCTACCTCTCCTCCGCAGGTCCAATGGCTCTTTTGTAACGAATCCCGGTTGGTTAGAGGACATTCCTGGATAGCCACTTGTACCTCCACGCCCGCCACGCCTGTAGCAACAGTGGTAGACAGGTTGAGAGGAATGGTTATGTAAGCGTGCTTTTAGGTAAGGCCCCCAACCTTGTACTTAGGCCCATCACCTCCCTTCACATGGCGAGCCTACTCTTGATTAGATTCCTAAGACGATTTTGCGTGAGATTCCCGACCAGTGGGACTTCGATGTGCTGACTTTCCCAGCAGACATGTACGCAGTCCTGAAGGTTGTACAAGGTGATATGGCTGGTCGAGAGTCAAAATGAAGCCATGAAGCTCGACTTACGAGTCAACGAATCCGGGCCGCGATGAACCGGCCTTGCTTGCATAGTCCCTCCAACCACTCACCATGGACTACGTCCTGTCGAAGGAAGAGTTGGAGGAATTTCAACACAACATCCCGGAAATACCATGGTTGGGATACGATCACAGACCGTCCGAAGTGGGCGAATTTGACGACTATGCTCTGCAGCGAGGATGGTCGAGAGAGAAACTGTACGACCTCAAAGAAGGTAGACTCGGCAATCTAGAACAAGAAGGCTTGAAGGCGTTCCTCCAGAGTTGGTTCAGCATCGGTTTGTACGAGATGGCGCTCCGACGGAGTCTCGACAAAGATGTCTTTATTGTCCAAAGGGAATCGGCTCACTTCTTCACTAACGAGCCATTGCGGCAGATATTCAAGGATCTGCGAGAGCATTTCGAAAACCTGCCGAGAGACGACCCCCACAAGATCCAGGTGTTGGAGCATTTAGTCCATGTACTGGCATCGGCCAGCGTCTGGAGCCGAATGCTCGGCGAACCGCAACTGTTCGTAAACGTCAACCCTGACTTCTGCGATGAGACCTACGAGAGGATCATGCGGCTTTTCACGCTCAGCGGCGTGGCGCTGCAGTATATGGGCGAGGTGCTTGCAACGTTTGTCCAAGGGAGCTTTCGAGGCCGACTGCAGAACCCCTGGATTCCCATTGATGCATATCAGCGGTCTCTTGCTGAAAGATTGGTGAGACGTGGCTGGTGCCCATACGTGCGGACCATGTTGAGCCCGGTCAATATCACTGTTGCAGAATACGCCGCGATTGTTGGACCTCCAGTCACCCGGTTTACGCACGACTTATGCTCAGCCCACGGCTGTGTGCGGCACAACATCGACGAAAGCACGTATAAGCCCAGGCATATCCGCTCGGGATGTCAATGCGCTTTCGTACGACCCAGCTTGCCTCGGATCGCCGAGGTCCTAGACAGTGGGCGAATACCTTTGATCGATCTCAACAGGATCTCGGAAGCGGAAGATGGCAGCATGACTGTTGAGGTTGTGCCCATGGAAGAGTCATCCGTGTTCACTGCCGTATCCCATGTTTGGTCTGGCGGTCTGGGCTCGACCTCGGAAGAAGGCCTCCCGACATGCGCTGTCGAATACCTGGCTGGCTATGCCGAAGTGGCCGGGTCGTCGAAACTGATGTGGATCGACTCACTTTGCATACCAAGGGAAAAGCGGCTGCGGAAGATGTCGATCACCGGGATGAACAAGGTGTACACCCGCGCATCCAGGACGCTGGTATTGGACCCTGAGCTCATGCACGCGGCGACAGCCCACACTAATACTCGACGGTTGCTGCTCTGGGTCACGACTGCGGCGTGGATGCAGAGAATGTGGACACTCCCGGAGGGCCGCTTGTCTCAGCTCCCTCTCTTTGCCTTCAATGACGGCGTCGTATTGCTATCCGACCTCATGAAAGATGCAGATCATAACGACTCCGACAACCCGGTTAGCGGCGCCCTGATGCCTGATCTGTACGGCTTGTTCTCAGCGAACATCAATCCACTTCGGTATATCCATCAATCGCTTTGTTACCGGACCACGAGTAAGAGAGAGGACGAGGTGCCCGCCCTTGCAGCGTTGTTCGACATCGAGCCCCGGCGCATCCTCGATACCAAGGCGCTTGATGATCGGATGGCTATGTTCTGGATAGCTCTCCGGGAGAAGGTCAAGATTCCAATGAATATTCTTTTTCTGGGCGGCGAGAAATTGCCGATTGCAGGCCTTCGTTGGGCGCCTAGAAGCCTTCTCAATGCCGGCAGGCAGTTGAGTCTGCTTGGACCGCCGAAAGGAGTCACCGCATATGACGTTGACTTGAGCGACAGCGGCACCTTGACCGCCACCTATGTCGTGATACGCTTGGAACGCAAGTCCAGATTGCTGCTCAACAAGTTTAATCCGATCAAACTCGCCGTCAACCCGGAGCAGGGCTCCAGGGAGGTGCCCGTTGGCATGTTCACGATACTTGTCATGCAGAGGACAGAAGATGCTGGGATCTTGGAGGACATTGATGCTTTTGCGGTAAATGTAACGAACCTAGAGGCAAGAGCAGGACGAGCTCTCGCCAATGAACTGTTGTCCTCAGTAAAGACAGTCGTCGCGCTGACAACAGAGAGCTCACCACCTAGGCCACTTGAAGCGGAATCTGCTGCAGGGCTCAAAGACGAACCAACCAGCGATGCACGCACTCACTCGTTCAGAGCGCGTTATCGAATGCAGTTGTCACCAATCGAGACGCGAGGAAATGAACTCATCACAGGATACGTTGGGTGGGCACGGATATCGATATCATAAGCCAACAAGCAGGGCCGTGCAAGGTACGGAATCCCTCCTGGTGACAGAGTAGAGGAGTTCGTTTGGTGAGCGATGTATGAACCCTTCTGGACGCGGTACTGTGTAGACACCGGTCCACGCATGGAATCCTCCCAACACTCTCCCCAGGGACTTCCACTGGAGACAGACGAGGTCCCATTCTAGTAATCCAAGCCCTTGTCCTCCACCCCTAAAAATAGATCGATTAGATCTTGTCTTGATGCCGGAGGAAGGCGCTTGACCCGCTGCACGGACAGATTGCGTGCAGCCCTCGATTGTGACTGCGATGCCGCATATTCGGGAAGAATTCGATGTATAGCACACGAAACGGCCCGCTTGAAGCACACCTGGGTCGCAGAGAAAGCTCTCGGAAGTCGTTCCTGTTCCATCGCCTGATGCTGCTCCAGGAAGCCGTAGACTTGGTCAATCATCCCGAGGACCGAGGATCGGGAATCAAGGTACTGTACGGAGTACTGAGTATCCAGTGGCCCACGAAAGACTGGATACCTTGGGCGGGGCCAAAAAATGGTCCATCGACAAAGGGACAAGCGAGAGGAAGTTTATAATAACAGAAGGGAGATATGCCTTTCACGTGACTGCGCAAGGTGGATGATACGCACTAGTCCATTCCTGGAAGCTCGACTTGGCGGCGTCGATCGATGCGCAAGTCAATCGACGCCGGACTCAAACGACATCAGAGCCTCCTCTCCTCACATCCATACGCCATCCACGCAGACACCAACGATGTCGCTCCTACGCACGCAGAGCTCTCTGCGGCTCTCGAGAACATGCACCCAAATTCCCAGATCCACGATGAGACACATCTCCCAGACACCTCACCGGCGAGTAGGCGACCCAGACCCACGAGCCATCCCGGACGTCGCAGCTATGAAGATGACGGAAGACCAGGCCTCCATGGTCGCCGTCGATCACAAGCCTGGCCCGGCCGTCCAGAAATACCACCCGGACCACCAGCCCGATTATACCGCCAACGTCGACCACGGCACGTCGGCGTACTCGCCCGTCCCGCGGAGGGTCATGGATGGCAGTGAGCCCGGCCATTTCACGCCTGCGGCTGTGGTGTCGGGCGCGCCCGTGGACTTGCAAGCCCGAACAGTCAGGTAAGATTGCCACCAAATTGTACACACAAGCGGCGCAGCCCTCTGACCGCGGCGGCGCACACCACAGAATCTACAAACCCGTCCGGCCGGCCACGCAGTCTGGGAGCTGGGGATCCCATGCGTGGCGCATGGATTGGGACGTGCTCGGCAAGGGCCATCGCTGGGAGAATCCGTTGATGGGATGGCAGTCGTCGGCAGATTTCATGCAAGGGACGAAAATCAATTTCATGTCCAAGGAGGACGCTATTGCGTTTGCGGAGAAACAGGGCTATGAGTGGTACGTGCAGGAGCCGCAGGAGAGGAGGGTGGTCCCCAAGGCGTATGCGAACAATTTCTTGCATGAGGGCGGGCCGAGATTGAAGCATATCAAGACGAAGTAGATGAGGGGGCCACACAAGGCGGCATGCGAGGCTGCGATCCGCTCTGCGCAAGAGCCATTCTGCGCTGTACATACTGACACCGCCTTTCCGAACAAAAGGATTAAAACAACCAATTCAGAACTTCCTGCCAGCTTCTTGCTTTGTTGAGAATTCCCGGGAAGGTATTCGATCTCAGCGAAGTCAGTACGCGCTTGTTTTGAGGTTTCTGTCTACATCACTGATGAGGGCAACTGCACTCTGAGAGACAATCACAGCATTGAGCTCTTCTTCCACGTGCCCTTGGGACTCCAGTTTCCGGATAGTACGAACACAATCTCAAATTCATGGTGATACATAACGTCCTCGGTCATTAGGTCATCAAACATCATTCTAACAGGAGCACCGCGCGCAGAGTACAATAGTGTACAAGGGTATCATGTCAATCGCCACCTTAGGCCCCTCATCCATATTCGTCGTACAAGATATGCTGGGCGGCTCTGATCCCAGGTTCAAACAAAGCTGGCTGGCTCAGTAGTTGTGCTTTGCGGCCTGCTTGTGGACATCTGCTTGCCGGTTGTAATTCGTCTCGTGCACCTTGTCCTTCATCGCATTCCCGGCGGCTCGCAGACGAGTCGAGCTCCGCACATTAGGATCTTTGGCGATTCTGCGCGGTACAGAGTCAGTAAGGCAATATTGGGACTCGGTAACCTAGTAACCAGCGACAATGCGTGGGAACATACGATTTGTTGGTCTCCTTGCTCGCGGAGTGGGCGCCGCCCTTGGTCTTGTTGGAGATCCAGTTGCTCGCCGATCTTAATGAGTTCATGTTTGCTGGAGGTGGTGTCGGGTTTGCAGACTCTAGTTTGTAGCGATGTCTAGCGATGTCTTAGAGCGTGGTCGGGTGGATTGTCTTTAGGATATTGATGTGCGTCTGTGGTGGAGTTGCTATGTTCGAGGCAAGCGAGGGAAGATTAATCCGTAGATATATACCCCGAAGATGCGGGTTAGTCGTGGTTCCCTCGTGCATCGTTTCGCTCGCGGGCTCTGCAGCCACATCGACGATGTCATCCCGCACCGTCGCTGGGCAAAGGCTGCGGCGAGGAACGGGCTAGAACCTGCCCGCAACCTATCATGATAGCATTCATTGCTAAGAAAACCTGTTTGGGTATGAGCCTGCTGACTCGATGACGGCAGTGGGACCATCAGACTGGGTGCTAGAGACCTTGCGATACGAGATGTGAGCCAAATGGAGGAGTGAGCGACGTCATTGTGGCGTTAGATAACCAAAGCCCGATCGGGTGCCGCGAAGTTCATCTCAGCCTCACGTTGGCGTCAGCCTCGCGTGGGCCACAGCTTGATCAGGCTAAAGTAACAAGCTGCATTATTCCATGCTATGGACGACGAGATACATGGATGAGACGAAGATACAGACAAGACCATCAACTCAGAGCACCAGGCCGGCTCAATAGCACCCGCGTATTAGATGCGCCAATATCCTGGACGTAGTGGCCGTGCGTCCACAACCACTCGTCCTAGTCTGTGACGAGGAAGTGCATTCCACAATCCTGTGCCTTCCGAAGCCAACTCACTTAGCAGTCTTTGAACTTGCACTTGAGACTGACTATGCCTTCATCGTTCATACCATTATCGATCAGCACCGGGCTCTTCCCGTAATCCGGAATACCGGGATAGTGGAATACGTTGTCGATTGTCTGCCAGCCGTCCTTGTTGCAGTTTTTCTTCTCATAGATGGTGCAGCATAGGCCTTTGTCGGGACCCATCGATCCCTTCCAATTGTAAAATCTGCATGGAAGCCACATGTTAGTATCAGGATCAACCTCTCGGGCTCACGTTGGCTCACAGGACGAGCGGGATGGGGAGAAGCTGGGCTGAACTTACGCGTTGTAACACTGGCTCTCTGATTTGATCTCAGTCCACTTGCATGGGGCAACAAAATTATGATTCATGCATTCGTAAATGCCTTTGAGACCTCGACGACCGAGGTGGTGCCTGCCCTCATGCTCGTGGCTCTCGGTCTCGTTATGCGCACCAAGCATCTCGCGCATCTGAGAAAGCATCGGATCGTCGTGGTCTAGGTCGATGGAGGGGTTTGCGTTCCGAGTGTGATGGCGATTGTGGCGATCGTCGTCGCCGTTCTTGTCTGGAGATTCCGCATGCTCCCATTTGCTATTGCTGTGACCCTGATGGTTTGGCATGGCACCCTCGTTTCGGGGCTGGTGCTGGCTGTACTTGTTCTTGTCATTGCCCATGCCTGCAGGAACTTTATGTGCATATTCCCCGGCCTCTCCTTTGCCAGCTTGTTGCCAGCTGCCATGTTCCTGAGGTCCAGTGCCATCACCTGCCGCAGGCCATCCGGGTCCGCCTTGGTGGGCGACACTAGCTGAAGAGCTGCGGGGCTTCTCCTGTTGAGTCGAGGCAGGAGACGCGACAGCCAGGGCGGCTAATGAAGCCAGGAGAACGTGTTTGAAAGCAACCATTAGTGCGAGTTATGGCTGAAACTGAGTAAATTACCCTGAGGGCCGTGGTACACCCAGACACCAAGATTCGTGCCCCAACAACATCTTATATGTGATCATGGCTGTTCTGAGCTGCCGCCACGCATAAAGGCTTTGTTCGGGGGGGGGCGTGGTGGGCCATCCTCACCTCGAACAAACGCATCCGACGCATTCGATCGCGTTCGAAGAAGTCAAGGTGCTCTGGAGTTTAGAGGCCAAAAGAGCTGTGCCGTTCTGGGGGGCGGTGCACGCATAGCGATGGGGAGAACGAGACTGGAACAAAGACTGTATCTTGATATTGTTCTCTCAGGCATGAAAGGCTCCACCCTTAGTATTGTTCTCTCAGGTATGAAGACACCCCTTGGTATTGTTCTCGGGTACCGGAGATTTACCAGAGCAGGTTCCGGGTCATGCAGATTCGACCAGCACAACCCGTTGCAGTTCATATCCAAAGCCGGTATCGTGCTCAGTAGCAGGGACATTTGTGCATGTGGGCGGCTGGTTTACTGTATTTGAGAGGCGGAATCTCTCATGGCCTCTGATGGCATGGCAATGGAAGTCCTTTGTCGCGCAAAGCATCATATCGACTGTGAGTCCACAAGGTTGCCAGGATGGGTTACTGCTTGCTGACGCTACGCGCAGGAGAG
Source organism: Cladophialophora yegresii CBS 114405 (assembly GCF_000585515.1). Lineage (NCBI taxonomy): Eukaryota > Fungi > Ascomycota > Eurotiomycetes > Chaetothyriales > Herpotrichiellaceae > Cladophialophora > Cladophialophora yegresii. Next base: position 2,281,463 of record NW_006913050.1, on the reverse strand, counting down.
TTGTATATGGTGGGATTTTACTCCGTGACCGTTCGATAGTGGTTTGCGACCTACGGCCAACATAGTTAACGCTGCTTTTGATGCTCACAACCGTGTAACTTGGGTCAGCTTGAAGTCCGCAGACGAGGTGGTAAGCGCAGCACTGATCTCAATTCTGTGCTCTGGTGGCATAGTACGCGGACCTGGGATTGCGTTCTGATCTCAATCGGTCCACCCGGTACACGGTACGCAGTTTTCGAGCGTTTGTGGTCGCAAGCTGGAATGGTCATCGGGGAGAGCGCGGATAAGGTCCATGCGAACGTGAGTGGCTGGCCTCCTCATGCAGGCGGCCGGTTGAAGCGGCAGGCCTCAGGATCTTTTCAGCATTGGCTTCGTCCCGCGGCTGCTCGCGGCTGACTCAAGTCGCGCTGGGGATAGCGATACCCAGTACAGTTGCTAACTGAGCCGGGGATTAAGCTGGACTGATCGGCTCCTCAGTGCAAGTTATCAACTGGACTTTCTCCCGCATGGCCAGAAACGCCTAGCTCCCGGAGTAAGCGAGCCGCTCTTTCTGTCGTGCGGCATGGTGAGGGAGCAGCGCAAACCATCAGGCTGTGGAACCGAATGCGCTAGCAAAGCCAAGCTCAGCGGCACGCGGCATATCGCAGTCCTGATTGGTCGAATTATAGCTCCCCGCTACTAGACCCACAGCAACTGCGGGATAAATTACTGCCGGCGACTTTCCGTCTGCTGTGCGGGTCCTTCGTACTTTCTCCCGTGCAATCCTCTCAAGCTTCTCCAACTCGTTGCTTAGGGTGCTTGAGTACCGCATGCTTTGACCCTTGCCTGGACGCGTGCCACGGCACAGGGCTGCCTGATCCTCTTTGCGGAGGCCCTTGGCGGCCTCTTCCTCTTGCTGACCGTCCCCGTTCATTCCCCGGACTCTGTGTCTGGGGTCTGGAGTCTGGAGTCTCAAAATGCATAAACGAACGATCTCCGGACAACACGCTACCTGATTTTCTTAATAAGAAGCTCTGTATCTCTCTCTCTGCTGGCGGACCAACCTACTCTGCCACGATCGAAACATCATGACAGACGCTACAACAAGGAAAGAGATGGCCAACAGGTCTGAGGAGATCGAAGCCGCTTCAGTGCCCCGACAGGACATGGCGATGATTGAGGATATTGAGGATGACCCCCATCGCGCTGCTCTGGAGCTCAATCCGGAGGTGGCTGAAAAAATCACCTGGTCGACGGTATTGTCGGTCTTCGTAAGTAGATTTTCCGCTCAGTCGAAAAGCCATATGCATTTGCGCTGACGGCTGTCTGCAACAGTTCTTGGGCTTGTCGTTCACAGCATGTATCTCGACCTCATTTCTGCTTGCCTCCTCGATCCTGGTCCCGATAGGCACTGCCCTTGGAGATTTGGAACCCATTGGCTGGATCGCCTCTTCCTGGGCCGTCACATCAGCAGTTAGCATGTCCCTCGGTGGTGGCCTCAGCGACATCTTCGGCCGTCGCTATGTCATCATGGCAGGACAACTGCTCAACATCGTCGGCGCCATTGTCAGTGCGACAGCTCAGAAAGTGACACATGTGATTGCTGGGTCTGCCGTTATTGGTTTCGGTGCCGGCTTGGTTTTCGTTGCTTATGCTGGTATTCCTGAGATTCTCCCCAACAAGTACCGGTGAGTCATGGTCAAGCAGCACTCTTGCGACATCAGCTGACCTTCGTTCACAGTGGGATGGGTCTAGCGTGGACGGAATTCTGCATCACAATTCCATGGGGCTTACTGGCCACGCTCCTCGCAAACCAGCTCAACGCGCATGCCACTTGGCGTTGGGTGTATTACCTTTCCGTGATTTATGCAGCAGTCTGCTTTGTTGGGACTGCCATCTTCTATTTCCCGCCTGCTCGTCCACGAAAAGACTACGACAAGACTAGGTGGCAGGAATTCTGTGAACTGGACTTTATTGGCTACATCCTGTATGCTGGAGGATTGACTGTCTTCCTCATCGGGTTGAGCTGGGCTGGCGAGGCAGACCATGCCTGGAGTTCGGCCTCTGTCGTCGCGCCGATCGTGTTGGGTGGTCTGGTCTTCATCGGCACCTTCGTCTACGACTGGACTGTCAAGCCCAAGCTTCCTTTGATGCCACTCCACATCTTCCGCATGGTCCGGGAGTTCACCATCCTACTGGTTGCGCTTTTCGTGTCCGGCATGGTGTTTTTCGCCATGGTGTCTCTCCTTCCACAGGCAACCGAGTCGGTTTACGACAGCGATCCCATCAAGCTCGGAGTGGCTTTGATTCCTAACGGTGTTGGTCAGTTCATTGGTGGCGCCGTCCTTCCGGCGTTGATCCACAAGATCAAGCATATCCGAGCTCAGATCGTGGTTGCGCTGTGCATCCAGACACTGTTTTCGGCCCTGTACGCTTACGGAATCATCCCTCACCATAAGGCCGCCTGGGTGACCTTCCAGTTTTTCGGCATGATGTGCTTTGCATGGATCACCCTGTGCTCTTACGTGGTGGTTGGTCTACACGTGCCTCACAGGGATCTGGGTATCGCTTCAGGACTGGTCGGGACATTCCGCAACACCGGCGGCAGCGTCGGCATCTCCATTTTCAACACCATCCGAAATGGTGTTCTTAAGAGCCAGCTGGTACCACGTATCCTGGCGGCAGCCGCGGCCAATGGATTCCGTGGCGACGCGGACGCCACCGAAGCGCTTGTCACGGCTGTCACCAATAATGCAAGGGGTATTCCAGGCGCCTTTGCCAAAATCCAGGGCGCCACTCCAGCCCTGATCCATGCGACCTCGGAGGCATACAAATCGGCATATGGCTACGCGTATCAACGGGTGTTCTTTAGCACCATTCCCTTTGGCGTGATCGCCATCATTGCGGCTTTGTTCATCAAAGACGCGTCAGAATACTTGACGAACCACACTGCAGTCAACATGGAGAAGAACGTGCTTGGAGAGAGACCACACACTGACAAGGCCGTCGACATGGAGCAGCCAGAGAAGGCGGCAACTTGAATTTGCCTTACACCTCTGAAGACTGGACGTGGGCATGTTGCGCTCTAGTTCTATTGAGCTGTGCCTGGCGTTACCATCCATTCCGGAGGATTGATCTGCCATCAGTTGACGTCTTTTAAGGAGGCACAAATGGGTAGTTTCCCGTGTGACCGGTATCTAGCATAAAACTGCATCTTGAATACCCAAATATACGGATTGCCTTTCTTCAGCAGTAACCACATCCCCGGGTCTGACCTCCACATTACAAGTACGCAGCTAACTTATACAACTCCGGAGATCGGTCAGACATTTGACCCTGCAGCCATGTGCCCATACGAGCAGCACACGTTTCCTGTAACAGCCGCGAGGTTCAATCTGCGGAATCTGTGAACCTAAAATCGCGGCTGGCGCGGCTTTTCGAAGATTGCCCGGCCATGACAATGGCCGACCATCTATCGACCTGTATTCCCGGAATATACCCGTCGGATCCTGGTTCCACAGCGCGTATATCGGAGAAGAGGCTATTTCCAGAGGTTCAGCCTCGTGGTCGTCTCGCAAAGTACCCTGACAAGCCGCCGGGGCGCCGCAGGCACAGGCTGGAGCCCCCATCCGGGGCCCCGGGTCTGCGAGGCTGCGAGGCTGCCTCCTACTTGCTTTTGGGCCTAGAGCATCTGGCGGTTGTTGGTTCCTCAGCATAGGCACAGTATCATATTTTAAACGTCCCCAGCCGCGGCACCCCCCTTTGCAAAAACCTTGCCCAAAAGTAAAGAAGGAACCTAAGTCCAATGCGGGTTGAAATGCCAACCGCGCTCCCAGGGTGACTGCCTCAGCAGATCTCAATCACAGTCACCACAGCGGCCGGATGAAGCGCCTTCGTAACAGGAACTTCTACGTCGAGTATCGGCATGTGCAGCTCTAGTGCAGCAGCATTTCCATGTCTTTGGACATCCGCGGAATCCTGTAACTACCGCTGGGGATGGAACCGATGAGGAGTACCACTCTACCTTTTGGGACCATTATTAACGGTATCAATGGGCGGTCCTTTGAAGAAGGAGTCTGTGGCCGTGGAAGTCATGAAAGTGGGAGCCGGGACCAAAGAATGTCGGACAAGAGACGAGGACGGCCTAGTATCACGTTGTAGACGTTATCCCTGCACAGGACAACCCGTTGCAGGAGCAGCGAACTTCCAAGACCGTCATCGTTCCTTTCTCGACAAATTCAAGGAGGAGAAAGCCATTGGTCGAGTTCAAATGGTGCATACTGTCCATACTTCCCTTGTGTACTGATTAAAATCACGCCACCGTGCCTTCGCGAGCGCCATACAGCAGCGATACCGTCGTGAAAGCTCGACAGCACTCTGACATGCACGTAGCCTTACGCCGTCCGGACGATGTACATGTTGGATCCAAGACTGACGCGGCATGGCAGGTCAGGCTGAGCGTCTAAAAGGGGCAGAAGGGGCAAGGCTGCGGGCGGCCTCTCGCCTCTTGGCAGGAGGAACAATATCTTGACAATCTTTCACCTCATCATCTATCCTTTCGCGATACAAGCATTAACGATTCATCATAGTATGCTCAATGGTAATTCTAACACTGTGTCAGCGGCAGACATAGTCACTCGTTCCAGGCCACTAAGTGTACATCGATCGGGGTGATCTGGACATTCCTGCTTCTCTCCAATCCCGTCGACAAGCGAAGCAAAGCCAAGCGCCAGCGAGCCCATCAAACTGCTGCTTTGTACCGGGATACACTACATCTCAATACACTTCATAATAAGTCGCAGTGTGATTTACCCCACTCAGCGCCAGCGTCAGCGTCACTTGAAGACTGAGAAAGATGAACCGCAAACAGCGCCGCGCAAAGGACTCAACCTCGACCAACCACATCAACACGGCGGACGACATCCCTCTCGCGCCACCACCCAAGAAGACGAAAGCCCAGACCCGAGATCCAAAGACAAGGACATTACTCGAAATTGCGGCCGAGCGACAAGCCGAACTGCTCGGTGGCTCAAAGTCTGGACTTCACGCTGCCCCGATCGACGCCAACGCCCTCAACCCAGAGAATATCGTCCAAGTGAAGATTGGTCCGGATGGATCGATCGTCCCGGATCTGAGCGCAACGTCGCCTTTGGGAGTATCAGCCTCTGCGGCCGCGTCAGACACACCCTGGCTAGACACCATCCTGCTAGCCTCGTCGCTCTCGGCCGTCCACTTTACCCTCTCCGTACTAGCCATGCACCAATACGCCGAAGAATTGCGGTTCCCGCCTTTGGTGTTGCAGACGCTGGGCATCGCCTGCCCAACGCTGACGGTGCTGATCGCGCTGTTCCACGGCAATTTACTCCCTTCGTCGCTTGCGAGGCTGTCGTCCCCAGCGGCCAAGGGGTGGGTCGTTGCGGCGAGATCGCTCGTCTATCTCGTCGTGGCGAATGTGGCGGGGTGTTATTTGATCTGGTTGACGAATGACAAGGGATACTATGCTGTTATGAAGAACGCGCCGAGCGTGGGCACGATCTGGGTGTGGGCTGTGTTGGAGATGGGGTTGGTGGGCGCGTTGGCCGGGGTGTTGGGGCCGGGGTTGTATGCTTGGTGGTTTGGGTATGGGATTATGTGAGTGTCGTCCAGGGCATAGTGTGTATGTATAGCTCGACAGCGATCAAGAGACCTACAGTACCTACCCGTTCGGCGTTGAGGCCAGGAGCCCAGAATCTGGGTTCTCTGACCAAACTCAGGTACTATTAGAGGCATGTAGCTTTGGTTCGGTGTCTAATCCGCAGATTCCAATGTCCCCCACGAGCATGGCAATACGTCTTGGGCTTTCTCAAATCGACTACAGTGCTCCTCCTACCATCTACTGTGTACTTACTGTGAGTACCTCGTACGGCGTCACTCAAGCTAGGGTACTCGTAGTCAGATACGATCACGATCATCGGCGGCACAGACACGAGGTCGATGGTGATTGGTGGCGCCCGGACGGGTTCATGATGGCACACTTCTCCGTTCACTCCGTTCGACGCCCCGGAGATGGCGGAGATGCTGAAAAATGCTGCCCCTCCCCGCACCACCTGTGTCACACCACCGGGTGCGATATCCCGGCTGGTGGTACAAGGTACAACGCACGCCAAACCTTGAGGCATCGTACAAGCCAACACTCAGGTCTACCGTGTAGGAGCTGGCGTCACTGCCAGGGATACGGCTCATTCTGGAACATCTGCCATTCTTGGTGGTGGCCATCGGTGTCGAAGGAATGCTCCTGCGTGGAATAGATCCCCAATGAGCAAAACAACTAACACAGCCTTACACAGTCCAGTGCACTTTCCATGCTAAATGCCACACGGTCCGACATGCATTTTCGGTTGTCCGTAATGTGCGTGGAGCCAAGGGTGTGCGAAGGCCCGCATCGGAGAACACCGATCTCACCTTGTGCGGAAGAGACATGTCCCAAACAGGCGACGCCGCATGGAAAATTTTCGCACAGGTAGTACAAAGGGCACGCTTGCGGCCACGTTCCTGAAAGCAGGACCGAGAAATGATTCCCCGGTGGATATAATGGAATAATTATCGAGTAATAGTAGCGAGGAAACAGGAGGTACGTGTCCAGCAGAAGGTATTCTCCGATGCACGTGGGAAAATTTTCTTGCGACAAGGCGCGTCAGAATGGTGAAATCGTCTGAGTCACCTCGTCACGGATGTCACATCGGTCAACGGGCGGCTGGTACGGAGTACTACGAGTTATGGCATTTGCAGATGGGGAGTCGGATATGGCGTCGAAGTTATGGTGCTCCTGGGCCACCACTGACTCCTCGGAATTGTTCTGTACACTGCTTTTCAGATGCTCGTCGATCAGCCTGAACTGAAAGTAAAGTGAGCCAGGCGAGCCTTGGAGGAATTGCGGGGTGCAGAATTGTGGCGCCTTCTTGCCGCCGTTATTGGGCTCTGGCGGCACTTGGGGGCCCGTTGGATCGCTAAAGCGCGGGCAAGGGATGCGGTTGCCTCGCTTGGGGCGCTGGGACGGGCGCCGGTCCGGGAGGGCTGACTTCTGGTTGACTTTGCCGTCAAAAGTCTCAAGTCAGCTGGTCGCCATTGCTGTTTCCAGTTGGCGGACCGCAGCAAGAGACCGCGCTTGAATCTGGCGAGATTTTCACAGGGTTTACGTGTGATCGATCCAACCGTCCACACCGCTGCAGGTTTTGTTGGTACCAGAAATCTCCACGAATACCTACATCTCCTTCGTGATGTCAGCTGCCGCCACATCATGGATCATGAGAAAGCGTGAGACATGTTAGTAGACATGTCGTACAGAGAACCTGGCACCTTTCGGACCACCTCTCCGGTCGTCAATGGCCCAGGAGACAAATGAAGTTGTAGCGTCGGTGCCCCTTGCATCTAGCTGCTGTCACTTTGCCCTGATCGAGGTTTCCATTATTCATACCTCGTCTATTTGGCTAGGTCATGCCCAACGCGACAGAGCATACAAAGTCGGGCGCGTATGCCTTGTGTGTTTGTGAAAATCTCTTCTTGCCTGCCGTTGTATTCTTTCGCTACCATCACGACACAGCGCTGGGCCATCGTATAATCTTGTTCATTCTTGGCTCGTCGGCAACGTCATACCCTCAAGGCAAGGTTCTCCTTCCTGCAGCGGTGGAGGCCAAGGAAGCCACCCTCACCCCCACCTGCCCGTATCGCCTGCGAGCCTATTCGCCTGCGCCCCGCGTCATCACCATCGAGTTTGCGCCGCTACAGGTGCATCATGCCGTCGCGCATCCAAGGCACATCGCCCTCTCCACGACAGGCTCCCAGTACCGTCAACGATGTGGTCAATGCTCTGCAGCGCAAATTGACAAGCAACCACATTGAAACGTCCGTCACCCCTCCGAGAAGACCGTCATTCTCGATGGATTCATTACTTCATCCCAAAAAGGACAAGAATCATGAAGAGCCCCGAGACCGCGACTCCAGCAATTCCAAGCGTTTGTCACTAACCGGCCGTCATTCAAGCAAATCCAAGGACAGCGCATCTGCCCGTTCGCCGCGAGTCACAGCAGCTCAGCCGGGCCGCTTCGAAATGATCATTGAATCCCCTCCGCTGGTTATGTATGGGAACTCTAGCAATTCGAGTGGAGCACTACTGTCGGGCCGCCTGAAATTCCTAGTCAGCGATCCCACCGGTGAGGTGCGGTTAAACAATTTCCACATGGTGCTGAGAGCCATCAGTACTTCCAAGAAACCGGTTGGCAAAGACTGTAGGGAATGCAGCGAGAAGGTCGAGATCCTCAAGACCTGGGAATTCCTTTCCGAACCACGGACTTTCTCTGGCAAAGACAACCAATTTCCTTACTCCTTCCTCCTCCCAGGCCATCTGCCCGCCTCGACACAATCCCAGCTGGCGTCGATCCAATACTCGCTGCTGGCAACAGGGACCACTTCGCATGGCGAGGAGATTACCATGACTCACCCATTGACTGTCCAACGAGCAATTCAACCTGGTCCCGACAAGTCAAGCATTAGGATCTTCCCGCCGACCAATCTTACCGGGCGAGTACAACTTCCCCCGGTCGTCCACCCCATTGGCGTCTTCCCAGTCACAATGTCATTAAGCGGCGTGGTGGAAAAGAAGACCGAAAGTCAGACTCGGTGGAGGCTCAGAAAAATGACCTGGCGGGTCGAGGAGCACTCCAAGGCAATATCGAACCCCTGCCCCAAGCATGCTCACAAGGTCAGCGAGGGAAAGTCCATCCTCCACCAGGAAACCAGAGTCCTCGGCAACGACGAGTTGAAGGGTGGCTGGAAGAGTGACTTTGATACAATCGGAGGTGAAATCACCATGGAATTCGAGGCGTCTTTGACGACTAAGAGTGGCCAACGACCCAGCTGCGACGTGGATTCGCCGACAGGAATTGAAGTCAAGCACAACCTGGTCATCGAGTTGATAGTCGCCGAAGAGTTTTGCCCGAACAAAAATCTTTCCCTCGTCACTCCCACCGGTGCTGCCCGTGTGCTCAGGATGCAGTTCGGCTTAGTTGTTACAGAACGAGCCGGCATGGGTATTAGCTGGGACGAAGAAATGCCACCTGTTTACGAAGATGTTCCACCAAGTCCACCCGGGTATGGCAGCGCCGACAGGAATGACGGGGCGTGGGGTGGAGCGGTCATCGAGGACTACCACGGCGAGTTGCCCGAATATGAAGATCTGGAAAACATGGGCAACGAAGAATCTTCTGCTGCCGCACGCAATACCGGCCTTCCAATGCGACAGAGGCCGCACCCGGTTGGCCGATCCAGCTCCGGCGGTGACGGTCCCTCGCGGAGATTCAGTCCCATCAGGAGACCTTTGGCTGGTTTGACGAACGACGAGCTGGGTGCCGAGCCTCCTCAGTACACCTTGAACCGGCGACAGTCGGGAGACCAGCAACAGACTGACTCGCAAGAAGATTATGCCGAAGGCAGCACGTCGGCCGCGCGATAATGATTGGAGCGGGGCACGCGTACCCTACACGCAGCAACCCATTTCCCTAGGCCCATTCGACCCTGCCACATACTATTCACAACGAGACACGACAGCATACGACATGACACGAAACCGTTAATCCCACCTTTCCCGGACTGTTGCGTAGCGCAACATAGGATCGTTATTGTTGATTTGGCGGTGGCAAAAAGCATTGATACCCAGGAACGTTTTGTCTGGTTGGTCTTCGAAGCATCACGGACACGGCAGCAAGCGTATTGATTGGGCATTGAGTGGGCGTTGAAGTCCTTTCCTCCTTACATGGCGCTCTTCTGACGGCTGGTCCCCCCTTATTTTTCATTATCTTTTCTACGTGACTCGGAAGGCCGGGGATGGAGATGTGGAAGGCATGGAGTCAAGAAGTCGCCACAGTTTGGCTTGATTCCCATCAGCGTGCCAGATCGCTCGTACCTGTACGATTATATGCAATAGGTAGTACGAAGTAATCTACCTCCAGTAAGCATGAAGCGCAGTCACCGCGATGCACCACCGATTCCATTCCTCCTAGACGAGTCATCGCACGAACAGACAGTGTAGAATGGCAAGTGACGCGCCACACCCAGACACAAGTCTTTCACGCGATACTACAAGAAGTTGCAGTACGGTCTGTACCTAGCTTGCGTGGAAGATTGTTACCATCATGATCACCGGCAATGCGAGTCTAGTATTGGTCCTGTGACCCTCAAGTTTTGTTCCAAGTACTGTATATTCACCAGATATATTGATCGATCTTTGTCTACCTTGAAAAACCTGCCGCCTTCTTCTATACGATATATTGTACGATTATATGCTACGCTATGCAGCGCTACAAACCTAGTCATCCACGTCCCTGGGCTCATGCGTGGCCCAGTACCGATTATACTCCCTCCAGCGCCTTGTTCGAAAAATCAATACTTTGCTCTGTACGATATATTTACTATGCCAAGCAGCGCTACATCATAGACTAGTCATCCACGTCTCTGGGCTCATGCGTGGCCCAATATTGATCATACTCCTCCAACGACATGGTCGCGAACTCGGTAGGCCTGGTAATGGGGACGAGCGACTCGCCGCGTTTCGCAAAGTCGGCGATGCGCTGCTTGGTGCGCTCGCGCGTCTTGTTGACGCTGTAGATCTTGACGCGGTGGCAGCTGGACGTGACGTGGAGGCCCCAGTTCCACGAGTTGCGCACGTCGAGCGGCTGCGTGTTGAGCGAGTTGTCCCAGCAGCGGACGACGATCTCGATCCACCCCTCGACGTCGCAGGGCAGTTCGCACTCCCAGGTGCGCCAGGCGAATTTGTGCTTGGCCGACAGATTCTCGTGCGGGACCTCGTACCACGAGAAGCCGCCGTCCGCCGAGAGTTCGACGCGTTCGGGCCACCGCCCGCCACCCGAATAGGCCCAGCCCTGGCAGTGGATCTTGCCCTCGTGCACGACCACTTGCTTCGCCCAGGGCGACATGATGGCGCTGGATACGGGCATTTCTTGAATCTGGATGCCGTTGACGGGCAGTTGGTTGTGCTTGCCCACCTGTTGGTTGAAGTAGAGGTATTCTTTGCTCTGGACGGGGGCGCGGGACGGCTGCGCGAGCCCGCGGATGCGGTACACCCATTTCACGGACCGCGCGCCGATGTAGCCCATGACGACGAGCCTCACGGGGTAGCCGTGGATCTTGGGCAAGGGTTCGCCGTTCATCTCCCATGCCAGCATCACCTCGTTGGCCTTGACCTTGGACCAGGGCACGCTGACGAGGTAGTTCATCAGCTCGTTCTGCTTAAAGTACGTGTCTGCGCCGTGGAACTCGAGGTGCTTGCCGCCTTCGGCCATGCCGCCGCACTGCTTGATGACCTTTTTCAGCGAGACGCCGACGTAGCGGGCCGTGCCGATGGCGCCTTCGGCCCAGGGGGCGTTGATCATCTCGTCGCCCTCCCCTGCGTACATTTGAATCTGCTCGACGCGGCGCGTGCCGCTGCACTGGATGGTCACGAGCTTCTCCATTCGGGGGAACACCTCCTCGTTCTGCAGGTCCTTGAGTGTGAATTTGCGGGGATGTTTGACCAGGCCGTCGAGCGTGAGTTCCCATGCATCGGCATCTATGTCAGGGATGCCGCCGTGGTTTCGGATAAAGTGCAGGGATGTCGGAGTGACGGGCTTGGCAGTGACAAGCCTCTTGGGCGGTTCCCCGTTGTACGGGAACTGCAAGAGATGGAGCATGTCCGGGTGCTTCTCTTGGATGACACGCAGCCAGGATTCCTCCGGCACAGAAGTCAAGGGCCCTCCGATGGCCTTGTGCCATAGTTTCCAACGCACACCCTCGAGCACCGGGTTGGTGTCTGGGATGGCTCCGAGCTGGAATTCTGGCGGGGGCGGAAACGTTTGGCCCACCATGATCTTGTGGGCAATGGCTTTCTTCTCAGGGTACTGCTCCCACTCGATGTACCTGGGAAAGGGGTCTTAGTGTGGCCTCGGATGATCAGATTTGTTGCTCACCCTCTCCATCCTGGGCGCTCCTCAGCAAACACCACATCGTGGTCGATCTCGTCTTTCTCCACGAATTCTTTGGCCTCTGCGAGCTCCTTTTCCAATTCCGGATCACGCGGGACCTCTTCAACGAACTTTCCTTCCGGCAGCGTCTGATCCCGAATGGGCAGCTCTGCCGCAGCGAGACCCTGCTCGAGCTTCCATTCGTCTTGCGGCTGCACAGCAACCATTGTCAGCTGGTTTCTTCGTTGGGCACTGAAGTACAACCTGGTAGTGGCTTCTCAGCTCTCTCATGCGGACGTCGGTGTGCATGTTGGGCAATCCTGTAGTGGTCCAATATTGCCGCAGACAAGGTCCTACGTTAGCTCCACGTTGTCACAGTCGACGAGTTCATGTACTGCTGAGCGACCAGAATAGGAGTGCCGGAAGGCGGAAAAGCGTCGAGTGGATAAAAGTGAAGGACAAGGAAGAGGCGCGTCCGGCCAAACATAAGAAAAAGAGGTGTCACTAGGAACCGCGAGCTCAATAGCCGGGAACTGAAGCTCTGCCCACTTGAAGTCCATTGCTTGCTCTCATTCGCACTGAAACACTCGAGGACTTAGTTCATTGGTGGCTTCTGTGCAGTTTCATCAGGTCCTTCGCGGCTTTGAGGCGCAACAAGCGTCATGCCGGCAGCTCCAGTGGCCAGCTTCGAGCCGCCAATCGAGCGAGAGACGAACTGGACGTGATGAGTGTATGACGACGCAATGGATGCAGGAGTGAGAAGCGAAGTTTTCCGGGAGATACATCCTCATTGCAGAAGCATCGAAGACTGATTGGTTGACCCGGCCCCGCTACCGGCGAATCAATTGGCCGCCAGGAATCCGCTACTGCTCGAGCCGTGATTGGTCGACATGGCCTCGCACGAGCTCGTCGCGCGAGCTTCACTTCATCATTTTCTCACGCAAGCACCTTCGCTTTGCACAATGAACATTTTTCCGGTACTTGCCAACGCGCATCTGACCTGTGAGATACGATGCTCCTTGATCGGGATGCAAAGAGCACGCACACCCAGTCTGGGAGCCCCGCTCCATCTTACACACCGTGCATATCCGGGCTCCGGCGAGCATATCAATCCTCGTTTAGGAAAATCTGCTGTGCAACCAGTGTCGTCGAATATGTCCAGATACGAGAGTCCGTCTGGTCTACGTAGCACCTGCTCTAGTTTCGAGCACGAGGAAATGTGTAAGTAAAAGTGCAGATATCGGCAATTGTTACTCCAACCGCCTTGTGTTCGCCTGGATACCAACCAATGTCCTCCCAGTGGTGAGTGACGAGCCAATGAGATCGTATCAGAAATAACCCAGCTTCTTCAACTGCTCCCACGTATCCTCCACCGTCTTGTGAAACTCGGTGAATTGCAGCCCCAACACCTGCTCCGCCTTACTCCTATCCAGACTGAAGTGCTTAGTCCTGTCCACCTTTGCGCCCTCCTCTCCCAAGCCTTCCTCGCCCCTTGCCCTCAGACCAGCGAGGCCATCCTCGAAATAGTCGACCCCACCACAGAGCAAAAACCGTTCATTGATCCCCTGGTCCAACGACAGCGCCTTCAGATGAGCCTCAGCGACATCCCGCACGTCCACCCAAGCAGGCAACCCCGGCGTAGCGACCTTGGGGGCGAAGTTCGGATCCTTGCCCTGCACGGACACCACGAGCCTTTTGATACTGGTGTTCAGCCCATCCACGCCCTTGGACACGTCCAGTTCCTGGATCGGCGGCCCGTAGATCATGGGCGGACAGAACGTGATCAAGTCCCATGAGATGTCGCCCTTGGACTTTGCGTCCCGCCACATCTCCCACGCCGCGCGCTCCGCGAACGTCTTGGACGCGTGGTAGCCCTTGTATCCGTCCTGCTTGGCCTCGTCGAGCGTCAGGGGGTCCCAGTCCTCAGACGTGTAAGTATACCCCGGCCGAAGATTCTTGGAGAGATCAACCACGCTAGCGAAGGAGGACAAGATGGTCATTCTCTTCAATGATTTACTCTTCAATGCCGAAGACACGACGTTGCGTGTGCCGTTCACGGCCGGGTTCACAAGTTCCTTGATCGGGTCCGCCGAGACGGTAAAGTATGGGCTCGCGACGTGGCAGATGAAATCGACGCCTTCGGCGGCCTTGTCAAGCGCCCCTGCGGCTTGAATGTCGGGGACTTCCACAAATGTCAGGTTCCCCGAGGCACTGGCCTCGGGGTACTGCTTCGTCAGGTAGGTGGCCTTGGCGAGGGAGCGCAGTGTGCCTCGCACGCGGTAGTTGTGCGAAAGGAGCGTGCGGAGGACGTGGGCGCCAACATAGCCATTCGGGCCCGTGAGCAGGACGAGAGGCTTGGTGGACATTGTGGTAGCTGGGTTCTCGGTACTGGGAGTACAAGCACACGGTACTGATAATAGTACGCCTCAGGTACAGTTTGTATGTGGTTTGGATGTGCTGTCTATCAAATCTCAAGCCCGAGCTCGTGTCTCCCCGCTGGTGCCCTCTTATATATAGCATGGCCCCAGCAGTTCTTCGTCCAGTCGAGAGTATGTAAGTATCAAGCAGAATACGGTCTCAGGAGCGGGCATTGGCGCCGCTCAGTACCAGGGTCGGTAAATCACCGTGTATCTCCCAACTTAACTCCATCGCCGACGGACGAGGTCTACGGCAACAAACGCATTGGCAAGTGATTGACAAAAGTCAGTCAGTCAGTCACTTACTGGCTGTCGCCCGCTAACAACGCCGCAGACGACTACAGTCGATTCTCCCGACGCAGCTCCAGTACACGCTACAGTACCCTTACACACTACACCCGCGCACGGCCGCCGCGGCCGCCTCTCGTCCTGCGGAGTTTGTGGCCACCAGTCGGCTCAACTATTAGTCATCCTGCATCTTCCCTTTCGTATTGCGTTGTTGCCTGTGAGCCTGCTTCGTCACTATGTCAATCCTCCTGTCTGTACCTGCTTTAGCTGCTCGTCGCGGCGCCGGCCTTTTCACAGTCCATCGGGATGTGAGTACGGAGTACATAGGTCGCACGGCGTCAATGCCACGGGAAGCCACCATTCAAGACACGCCCACTGGGGTGCCCCCAGCTGGGAAAACATTTTTGTCACGTCATATTTCGCTCTCAACACCACCTCACTATTGCTATGCGAGTAGTTAGGTAGCTCTTGGTTGGTTATCAACCGTGGTGCCGTGCCACCTAATTAATCAATCGCGCTCGCTGCGCACCAACACCAACTGCATCCGGAGTTACTCGGATCACACCCATCACTACGAGGCAGTCGAGATTTTAAGTTATCAGGCGAGACAACCCGAGGTTGCAGGAGTCTCGTCATCATGTGCCCGTGATATGGGGACCTGGCTAAACATACGTGTCTGATCATAGTTCCTCTGATAGAACTTCCTATATTGCGTGCTCGGTCGAGGTATCCTACCGCACTATTCGGCACGCCGCGCGCGCTTCATGATCTCGTCGTCCCCCGCGGCCGTTAGGACTTATCACACACACCAAGGTAAGTCCACTCCTCGCACCGGGAATGCATCCTTCATGAGAGATCCTGTCGAGAAGAGGGAAACGCCTCTGACTGTTGCTCTTCCTCCCAATGCTGTCGCTCGTCTTTGTCTAACCCAGCAACATTTCCAACTCCTCGATCCTTTTCTTCCTCCTCTCCTCCTCGCCTTCACCCGCCCCGGAGTGCCCGACCCCCAAACTCCCCGCCACGGCCATCTTCCTTTCCTGCACCCTCAACATCCTGCCTTCGATGCTCTCCTTCGTCACGAACCTCACCACCTCGACTTTCTGCGTCTGACCCATCCGATGCACGCGATCGATCGCCTGTGCTTCCACGGCGAAACTCCACCACGGATCCATCATGTAGCACCGATTCGCGGCCGTGAGATTGAGCCCGACACCGCCTGCTCGCAGCGAAAGGAGCAAGATGCGCGGCGCCTTCGGGTCTGATGCGTTCTCTGCATTAAACGCGCGAATCACTTGCGCTCGGACTTTCTGCGACATCGTGCCGTCGAAGCGCAGATACGCGAAGCCATGCTTGGTGAGTTGGGGAGCGATCAGGTCGAGGAAAGACGTGAACTGGGAGAAAACCACCGATTTCGTGCCCCTAGGCAACGCGGACAAGTGGCTTAGCAAGGCCGCTATCTTGGCCGAAGTCGACGCAGAAGGTGAGTAAGGATGGATCCGGCGCAACGAGATCTTGGCCGGCTTTACAATTGCAGCTTCATCCGCCCCATACATGTCTTGGTCTTCGTCAAAAGATGCCGATCGAGTGCTGTGCTTAACAACCTCGAAGACGTCTCGAGGGTTGATCTCCTCTCTGCAGGAGAAGCAACGAGGATTCTCTCCTTTGTCCAGCTGGTGTGCAATGTACTTTTCTAGGCAGTCTTTGCATGCACTGTGCCAGCAGGTGGTGACGGCAGGGTCGTTCATGGGCTCTTCAAAGCAGAGCGGACACTCGCCGCTTGATTCGTCCTGGATTTGGCGCAGAGCATTGGTGGTGAATGTGTTGATCGGATCTTTCGATGCCGGATTCTCCTTGTCGGCAAGATCAGTGTCTTTGGTGAACCGGGCGATGAGGTCTTGGAGATCCATGTCGTCGGCAAAGCCATTCTCGTCGGCGGCCGCGGCGACAGCGGCGTCTTCTTCGTCGGCCACGATGTCCTTGTTGCGAGTCAATACAGGATGGCAACAGGACTGCCGCAAGCGAAGGATCTGAGCAAAGATTGTGGTGTAGGACTTCAAGAGAGTGCCAGCTGCGACCGACTCGTTGAAAGCCCGTTTGGCCCGGGTGAAGATCAGGTCATACACTTCGCGCTCTGTTTTTGACAACTCGACTTCTTCGACAATGATTGTTTTGGGAGGCAGCGGCACGAGGGCTTCGCCTTCGGGCGTCTTCATGTCTTTGGTTCTGCGGAGCACCAGAGGTTCCAGTACCGTTTGCACGACGTTGAGTGCCCTTGCGATTTCTTTCGACTCAAATGGCACCGTGATGAACGTTTTCCAGAAAGAAAAGTTACTCCATGGCTCGACTTTGAGGAACCGTACCAGGCTGAAGAGATCTTCCAGACGATTAACAATGGGCGTCCCGGTGAGGACCCATCTGTGCCTCGCTCGGAGCTCATAGCAAGCCTTTGATGTCTTTGCCTGCCTGTTCTTGATGGTGTGCGCTTCGTCGAGAATAACTCGGTGGAAGTCCACGGAGAACAGGCCGCCATGAGTTGCCCTGTCGCCACCAGCGGCAGACACTTGGTTGAACTCTGATAAGACGGTGCCATAACTCGTGATGATGACATTCGGGGCAGAACCAGCATTCGAAGCAGAGCACAGGATCTGCAGATTGACAGACTTCTCGCTGCCATAATAAACCATGGTCCTCAACGTGCCTGGCTTCGAAGACTTGACAGCCTCGCTTTCCCATTGTGACAACAGTGACATCGGTGCCACTACCAGGGTTGTGCATGGCGCTGGCTCAACATAAATCGACGACTGGGGCAGTCGAGGCAGGTTGTTGACGGAGGTCAGTGTCTTGTCCATGGCATCCAGATCAACCTGGGACCGGTTCGAATGGATCAGGCTGTATATCTCGATTGTCTTGCCTAGGCCCATTTCGTCTGCCAGGATTCCTCCCAAGCAATTCTGTTCTTGGACTGGGAAGTCCAGACTAATCTCTCCGGAATAGAGGTTCACGTAGAATTTGTCCTGGCCTTCCACAACAGGCACTGGCTTGTCGTCTGCATCTTTGGCGGGCCACGTGTACTCTTCCCATAGGGGATGCATTGACAATTGTTTGTCGGACTTCTCGTCCCGTTCTTTGGCAAGCATCCAATGCAACGCCTGTTTCTGGTACTTTCGCAAGTCGAGTTGGAAGGTTGCGGCAGGCTCAGCTTCTGGAGTGTTGAAGTCGAACGACTGTGCTTTGCGGTACAACGTGTCAAGCTGATCCTCCTCCAGTTCCTCTCCTTCCTCATCTTCAGAGCCTGGTGTCGTAGTGCCGGACTTGCCCTTGGCCTCTTTGTCTTTGTCGTATTGCTCCGCCATTTCGGCGGCTTTCAACAATCCTTGCTTCTTGTGCTTCGCCACTGTTTCGTTCGTGGTTGTGGGACTGAGGTTCACCTCGTCGAACAGCTTGACGAGCGCGACTTGTCGTAGTCGAAGGTCCTTCTCCTCTGTACTCTCCTTCTCCAGAAAGAAACCCGTGGCTCTGTTGTCATCTTTGGGTTTGACGAAAGCGTTGGCTTCGAAAGCAGTCTTGAGCAGATAAGCATGAAGCTGGAGGTAGATTGTATCGTTGACCCGGACACGATCCGGCGCAAACACGCACGTTCCGTCGAAACGGCATATCTTTTGATCCAGCAATGGCGATACCCAAGAGGCCGTCTCTTCAGGTAGGCGGCCTAGTTCTTCGCCTTTGGAATTCGTAAAACGCGTGATGACGTCCGCCTTCTGGTTCCTGCCCACGACCGGTACCAGCTTCCCACCTCGCCCAATCTTTGTCTTCGGGCTGATTTTGGACCGTTCTATTCGTATTGCCTCTCCGTGGCCCAACAAGGCTGTACCGCTCTTGGTCATCCATGCGCCCACACCAAATGACCCCACGTATCGCTCTTCCGGCATAGTCTCCAACCGTATCGCCTGCGGGAGAGCCTCGCCCTGGCTCTTCTTTCGTTGCTTGGGCACCGAAGGGGCATTGGCTGGAGCAGCAGAAGAGCCCAACCATGAGTCTACTCCTCTTGAAGGAAGCGGTAAGTCCGGCGCTGGTGTTGTGATATTCTTCCATGAGCCGTCAAAGTACATATTGATTGCTCGCTCAATATTACCGTTGGCGGCAGACTGCACTTTGTCCACCACATCCTGAGGGACATTCTCTCCGACAAAGGTGCGGAATGTGTCAGAATCAAACGTAGATGCCGCCGCATTGTTACCAGAGTTCCCAAGGTCAACGTGATCTGTCTGGCTGGACTTGGGCTCACGGTCGGTCGAAGAGGTGGCGGAGTTTGGTCGACTCGAGGCATTCACCGAAGACGAGGGTTGCGGTTGTTCGGCGACATCCTCTGGGTCGTCGACGAAGAAACGTCTCTTTTTTCTGGGCCGCACGTCCACGTCCATGGATCCCAACCGTTGGTGGCCTGCGCAATGGGCACAAATTGAAGAGGGAGTGAAAGAGGCGACGACGCGTGCATTGGACGCGCGTGCACGTGATGCGCCGAGTCAACGTCATACAAGCAATTTAATTCTCCTACCTGCTTCGCCTCTTGAGCAATCAAAGGACCAAAGTTGAAGGTCCAGTTGCGACTCAATCCAATGCAAGTTGTAGAAAAGGCTGTACTGCCTGTACTGCTCGAAGACAGAATGAAGGATTGTCAAGTCTAGGGGTCTTTCGGAAGGCAGAGGAAAAGAGCAGCGAGCCGGACAGTCTTCCGATATGTCGGCAGTGGGAGGATGTGGCAGACGGCTGTTATCGAGATGGCCCAAAGAAGCCCAGAAAGCATGGTGTCCTCAAGTTCGCAACTTCGCGTCGACGCGACCAGCACGGCTTTCACTTGACAGGGATTCACCAGACGTAAAGAAAGCACATGGCTATTGCACCAGTCTTGTCCGGTGGGTTCATCTATTCCCTCGCCCGTCGAACGTATTTCTCATTGCAGCTCCAGAAACTATGACTCACCATCATACACGCTGGCCTACTTCATCCCGCCGCACATGCTCCCGGCGTACTTCGCCATCCGGGCGTTCAACATCGAGCTGGCCAGAATCCCCGACGTCGTATCAATGCCTCAAATCGGAGCGATGAGGATGCAATTCTGGAGAGACACCATCGACAAGAGCTTCAAGCTCACTCCGCCGTCGGAGCCCGTGGCCATCCTGATCGCGTCCTACCTCAAGCAAGGCCACAAGCTCAACAAGACGTGGTTCCAACGCATCATTACCGCCCGAGACCGCAAGTTGACGCATCCGGGATTCACCAATCTGTCCGAGCTCGAATCTTACGCCGAGTCAACATACTCGACGCTCCTTTACCTGACGCTCTCGGCACTACCCCTGAAGTCGGTGGAGGTGGACCACCTGGCATCTCACGTCGGGAAAGCCGCAGGCATCGCTGCCGTTCTCCGTGGTGTCCCACTACTTGCATTTCCCCCTCCACCCAATACACACTCGGTCAACCCACCTCAAATGGGTGGCGGCACGCGAGAGCGACAAGGCGTGGTTACCCTCCCTCTGGACGTCATGTCCCAATGCGGCGTCCAAGAAGAGGACATATTTCGGAATGGCGCGAACGCTGTCGGTGTCCGCGATGCCGTCTTCACGGTCGCCACTCGCGCATCCGACCATCTCATAACGGCCCGCGAGTTGCTCAAGAACCTCCAACAATACCGCGATCCGGGCCACGAATTCGAGCACATGTACGACGAAGGGCACGGATACACCAAGTACGACATTGGCGAGCGCACGTCGGCGGAACGGCGGAAAGAAGACATCGACAAGGGGTTTGGCATCGTAATGGGGCCAGCCGTCAGCGCACAATTGTGGCTGGACCGGCTGCAGAAGGTCGACTTTGACATTTTCCACCCTGACCTGAGACGTGTCGAGTGGAAGCTGCCGTTCGTGGCGTGGTTGCGGAACAGGCGTGGCAAGCTCTGAACGCCATTCAGGAAAGATGTCAGAGCGCTCGCTTTTGCCTCTTGCACCTCAGCCGTTCAGGGAGGTGTTAGGGCATTCGCTTTTGCCTCCTGCTGCACCTGTGGAAACCCGTTCGAGTCGACGGTGTTTCTCCGACTCTTGGCCAGCGTCATTGCGTCGCCCTTCTTCCCCAGAATTGCCTCGATGGCTCCGATCAGAGCTTGCGAGTCGTACAGCATGACGCCCTTGGAGCTCTTTCGACCGTACAGCTTTAGGCAGTCAATGCCCAGCGAGGCGAGATGGCTTCGGTCCACCTGCGGCGTGCCCTCCCCAGACAGGTGGATCACGTGCGTCACATATTTGCGATAGACGGCGTCTCGGGACGGGTCGTGATTCGGCATGTGCGAGGCCACCCCGTTCGTTGCAGCAGCAGGGAACAAAAACCCGCCGTGCCGAGTCGCTGCAGGAGTCGGCGGGGCTGAAGACCTCAGTGTCTCCTCGGACCGCGAGGCATGAAGCTTTGGCCGCCACGGCCGACCTGACGAATGTTCGCCCGCCCGAGCAATTGCCTCGACGAAATCGAAGGCCGAGAAGGGGTTGGAACTCGGCCCCGTCTCGCGGTCGAGAGACCCGTTGAGAATCAAGATCTTGTGGCGCGCGGGCGTCGAGCGCAGCGCGTCCCCGACCCCCTTGAGCACAATCGACGGGACAATAGACGTGTAAAGTGAGCCAATCGAATAGATGATAGCCTGAGATTCCTTGATCGCAGACAGCACCCGCGGGTTCGCGGGCGGCAGCATCTCCTGTCCATACGGGTTGATATACCATATGCGCTCGATCCGGGCCGGCAGGTCCTCGTCGTGATCCTTGGAGAATTTGATGTTCCGCTGGCGTAGCGTAGGCAGCGTGCCAGGGATATGCGCGTCCTCGATGTCGTCGGCGGATCCATGGTGCAGCACGCGCAATTCGGATTCGTCTCCGCCTGTAGACGGCGATAGCGACGGTGGATCCCCTCCCACTTCCACCACGGCAGGCATCTCCAACTTCGTCCGCGCCTCGGGATGCGAGATATTATTCTGCCCGACGATGACCTCCCCATTCGCGAGACCCGCCGCGATATGATGCGAGAAATTCGAATTGATGCTCGGAATCACGCGCACCTCGTCGTCCGGAATCGCGCAGATCGAACTCAGCAAGTAAATCGCCGACTCGAAGCTGCCGCTGAACAGCCGCGCCCCCGTGAGGAACAAATTCCCGACACTCGCCGAGGTAAAGTCGAACGTCGACGAAGGGGGCCTCGCCCGTTTCACGACTTCGAGATTCAGCGCGTTCAGGAAAGCGCGGATGAGTTCCTTCTTCGCAGAGGGGATGTCGCGCCACAGGGGACTCGTGCCCCACACGATGGCCTGCCAGCTGGCCGCGGCGTCGGCGGCCGATGTGCTCGAGAGGCGGTGGTTAAACAGGTTGGAGATTGCCGACATCTCGATCGAGGGCGGATCGGAGCGCGGGATCAGGCGCACGAGGCGCGAGCGCACGTCGCCGATGCCTGGCCCGCCGAAGACGCGGATAAGTTCGCTTGAGGAGCCGCCGTTGTCGGAGATGGGGATGATGTAGTTGAGGGGGCAGGATTTGGTGGTACGCACGGCTTCGAAGACTTCGACGAGGGCGTTGGCTGCGCTGCCGCCGCTGAAAACGGTGATGCCTTTGGCGGTTGTCATGGTGACTTGATGAGGTGGGAGTGGGATAAGTGGATGTACCGTAGGAAAGGGATATCCCCGAAGGAGAAGGGAGTCAATTGTTCCCTCGAGGGCTTATATGGCCGCCATGATGGTTGTGTAGTGTACAACCGTGGCCTTTCCCCTTCAAAGTGCCAATTCCCGTGTCTGGTGGTGTCCCTGAGGGAGCAGGTACTGTGTACACAGTATGAGTAATTAGAGGCCAGCCTTGCAAAAGCTCGCGGGCATAATACCGATGTATTGCCGGCAAGGAACTCCCAATCCGGAAGTAGAGCCGAGCTTCTACCCGAGCAGGATGCCCGTTCGGGAGATAGAGCCGTGGTTGACATCTTGGATTGGGAAGTGCTTCCATTTACGAAGGACGGAGTACATGAGACATGGGCAACCCCGGTGTCACACGGCAAATTATTGCAGCGTGGAACATACGCCGCCGCATTAAGCCATTTCTGTGCGTCTTTGTAACAGATTACTGGCCATGGCTACATAGTACTATCTCTGCATATTGCGTTGCTGTGACCAGTCAAGTAGAGCGCTCCGAACGTCATAGTGAGAGCATCCAACGACATAGTAGATGATTTGGACTGGGCTTCTGCCTGGTTTCCAACCCTCCGCAACTCCACGCTCGATAGACTGAACCGGACGCCTACAAGCGAATGCTAAGCACAGGGTATAGATCTGGTCCAGTCCAACTCTGTACCCAGGCACGGAGCCGCCTGCGTCGATCGCCACTGGCCCAATATCGCTTGAACACTGATCAGCCTCATTTTCCCACAGACTGTCACCTCATTTCCCATCAGACTGCAACCGTCGCCGCCGCCCTCTCTTGATAAGTGCCTTGTTCGCCCACCTCACCACCCATCTCGTCATGACATCCCTCATCAGCAACAAAAACACCACCACCGACACTGGCACAGCAATAACCCAGAAAAAGGCATCGCTGTGATGCTGCACGCCATTGAAGCGCTCGAAGTTCTGTCCAAAATAGCCGGTCAAAAAGGTCAGGGGCAAGAAGAAACAGGTCACGATGGTGAGTTGTTTCATGGATTCGTTCTGGTACGCCGAGACCGTGTTGAAAATCAAGTCGACAAGGTTGTCGGCATTACGGCGCATTTGATCGTAAGAGTCTTGAATCAGCAACGCGTGGTCTTCCACATCGCCGAGGTAAGTTATCGTCAGAGGAGAAATCTGTACCCCACTCAAAAGAGGTGGCGAGGAGAACTGTTTCCGAAGATTCGGATTCTTCAACTCCTGGGGCGTGGCTTTGCTGAGAGGATCGTGTGGCTCGAACGCGGCGGGACTAGCGACGCGCGAATGGGTTGCCGGTGCAGGCTGAGCATCTGTTTTGTGGTCTTTCAGGGCGCCGATGAATTGAACGACTGGCGCGATTGCGTTGCGCAGGATGGCAATCTCCGAGGTGAGAATGTAAAGAACGTTGGATTGATGTATGTCGGGGTCTGTGAGCACGTCTAGTTCCAAGTCTCCTATTGCATCTTGATAGGCCGTCGTTACAGGGATGGCAAGATCGATTATCGCATCGAGGATAGCTTGGCAGAGCATGCTGGCGTCTGAGCATTGGCGCAGAATGGTCCCCGGTGATTGGAGGCGGCGGATGATGGGTGTTTGAACATCGTGCGCGGAATACTCGAAGAAGGAGATGACGGTGTTGTCGGCGCAGAGAAAAATCGACACCTGTTCCATAGAGACACCGATGCCCTTTGGACTGAGGACGGCGTGCCGCTCCATGTAGTCAATGCGGTCCTGGTTGGGCCCGGCGTGATAGCGTTGCATGGTACGGATGTTCCTGGGCGCCCACGGGATTCCCACTTTATTGTTTTTGAAGCTGTTTGAAGGCTGTAGGCCCTCCATGATATCGGCGGAGCCAGACCCGCGTTTCCTTTTCTTCTTCATGGGCTTCCGCAAGTCCTCGATGAGTGAGAGAATAGCTCCTTTCCTTCGCTTGTTTTCGCGTTTCCTCCTCTGGTGTTCGGTGATGACTCTACTGCGGTATTCAGACTCGGCAACGTCAGACTTCGAGTCGCCCTTGCCTTCGTCGTCAGAGCTGTCATCCGAATCGTTCTCTTCCAGGTTGATGAGCTTCTGCAGAGGCAAGACCATGTAGGTATGGTCGCTATACCAATCCACCTTCGTCCTGTTCTTAGTATGAATCAGATCCTCAATGGCAAGCCGGTGAAGCCGCTTGTGGTTCCCTAGTACTCGGATCACGTCCCATGACAATCCATTGACGTTGATCCATCGGACGTCGCTCCAGCCTGGGGGCCCTTTCTGAAGAAAGTCCTCGATATTGTCATTGTCAAGGTCCGTTGTCGAGACCGCCTCATTGCTGAAGTCCACCACTGTGATCTCACACCGCTGATTGAGCTTCTCGAGGTGCGCTGAGTCTCCGCCAACCGCGTTGCCCTGACTGTACGGAGGAGCCGGGTCGCTCGTGTCAATACCAGGCTCCTGGCCCGGCGTCCAGCCCGTTGACCTGCCCATCTCGGCCGGACCGTAGATGACATTGGCGGTATCTGCTCTTCCTCTCCGCCGCAGGGACTTTATCGAACCTTTGGACATGACGGTCTCGGTGCGATGCAGAATTCGGGGCGAGTGAGGTTGGGTATCCTCGTCTGCTGCATGTTGATGGTGCTCTGGGTTGTCCTGAATTCTCACATGGGGATGGAGGCTTTCTGCCGCATGGTTCTGCGCTTCCAGATCGTGCAAGTGTGGTCTATGTCCATGGTCTCGGGAGTGACGCGCGAGAGGGCTTTGCGACGTGTCTTCCGAGTCGACCGAAGCGCGCTTCGAGGAGGAGAGGACATGCGAGCCGTGTGTCATTGTGGCGGACGGGAGCAACTCCGAGGGGTCGAGCAAGGTCCGAATACAAAGAGTCGCTTCAGCAAACGAAAAGGAGGCTGCCCATGGTAGGGACAAAAGCACAGGGGCAGTCACGTACAGGACATGATGTCGCAGCCGCTCAAAAAAATGACTTGCGTCTGGCTTTGTTTGAGGAAATCCTACAATGACGCACAGGGGCCAATTTGAGCATGAGGGACCAAAGAGGTGCCCGCCTGGGGCCAATGGCGGCGCCCACGAGGCACGACGCGGACCTTACCACAGTACTCCGTACATGCCCTTGATGCCCAGGCTCTTAGGCGAAGCATTTGAGCTTGCGAACCAACTAAGGCACTATCCAACCTGCAATTGGTGAGGGAGACCGCCTACTGTACGTTTAGGCTCTATTTAAGGCTTGTTCAGCAGCCACTATGAGGCTCTTCGTCATTTATGAGACGACCCAGACCACCAAATTATTAGAGCTTCGTCTGGAAGTTGGTCCCCACAAGCTGCGCTTCATGAGTACAGGTATGATAAGGTCGGCACGCATGACTGAGTCCCTATGACATGTCACGGAACCCAGGATCTAGAAGTCGACAGTCAACTTGGCCTTTTATATCTTCATTGTGTGGTGATTGCTCAATCGAATTGATTTGCAAAGCATCACTACCACGAACATAGCAGGCCTAACGTATGAAAGCCGATGTGGCATCGTGGGTGTTTCCCTCGAATCGCATCAAACGACTACTCCACTTCCCACACGAGCGAGGCCGTCGAGATGCTGCACAGGAACAGCAGAGATAGTCGTCCTCCGAACAGAGTTTGGGCGGCCTAGGTGTTGTCGTTATCCGTACCATTCGTAAACACCCTCCATATCGCCTCCTCGGTAGACTCGCGTTCTCCTTTCCGTGCCTTTCCAGCCCTCGCCTTGCCGCTGCGCACCTCTTCGTCATCACTTGACCTCTCGGCCTTGACCATGGATGTCACCTTTGCCTTGCCGGTGTCGGCGTCCCCGTCCCGTTTCCTCTTCTTCACCAACAGCCGCAGTTCGAGTGGGACCAGGCTCCGTCCCGTACCAGGCGTGTCCTTGAGATCCAGAGGTTTCCGACATACGGGACATACACCTTTGACTTTGCGGTGCGCTGGTGCATCTTCCCTACGTTGGTCGATAGACCAGTTGAGGGTATCTACTATACACCGGTGGCAGAACACATGCCCACATACAGTAGAAGTAGCATCGGTCGGCGTGTCCATACACACTGGACACTTGTACGCGGTAAGCGGTGTCCGGCCTGCTTCTGTCCCTGGATTTTGCGCTAGAATGGCATCCTCACGCTGTTTGGAAAGGGCAGCGGAGAGGCTTGCACGGTCATCCACGGCGGTGAGGTCGACTTCATCGACGGATGGATCACTCACGAGCTGTGGCGTGGAAGTGCGGTGTCGAGAAGATTGCGTGGTCGGTCTGCTGTGGGAGGACGATGGGGGCGACATGGTGGATTGACTCGAGTGCTGCGAAGAATCTTGATCTTGACGTTGTCCCTGATTTCGCTGACGCTCCCTGTTCCTGGCTTGTGTGCGTTCCCAATTTGAGTGATTCTCACGCTGCCGGTTTATGGCCTCCTCCTCCACTGCGGACGGCAATTGCCCTTCGCCCAAGGGTCGTATACGGGGCAGTCGCACGTTGCCGAGTCGGTACGGAGGCCAGAAGCTGTAGTTGGGTAGAGGATGAGGGAGTTCGTGGTTGGAAGTATGGCTCCGATGGGGAGAGGAGGCTTGAGTAGGATTAGGGTAGATAGGCTCGTTGAGGGCGTTGAATCTTCTCGTGCGATGGGCTTGAGAGGAGTCGTGAGGATGAGTGGTATATGAGATGTAGTGACTTTCCGCCGATCGTGAGTTGGGACTGCTCGTCGCTGTTAGATCAACCGGTAGCTCAGCTGCTTCACCCCTCGTTCCCAGGCTTCGCGCTTCGGTCTCACTTGTTGGTCGTCTGGGTTGGTGGAATGCCTGTTGGGCGTCCTGAAGTGCTCGATTGACGCTTTGCAGGGCTCGGCTGACGCTCTGGAGGGGATCTTGCGGACTAGACACGGGGTACGGAAGCGTTGCTTGTCTGCGGGAGGCAGTATCAGGCATGGCATTAAAGACTTCTCGAAAAAGTCTGGGAGAGGATCGGCGGAGAGGTGGTGGCTGTCGAGAATCTTCGTGTGGCGATCCAAGTGCAAATGCCTCAACGCCTGCGCTACGAGAGGGTACGACGACGGCGGAAGAATCTGGTGAGCTGGAGTTCATAACGGTTGCTCTGCTAATAGATGTGATGTAGTTGTGACGTGGCCAGCGATAGTGGTGGTTTCGGGACGGTCTTTGCTCACCTGCTATTGTGTACTTAACCACTGCAAAGATGCCACCGGTGCCGCGCTCTCGCTTCTGCCGCGGGGATGATGCCGCTTACTAAGGAGCCGTTCTTTGCTCCCTCCGCACCCAACCATGTTGCAATAGTGTCTGAAAGGTTGGGTACCGTCGTCAACGATGTGGGTGATGAAACACCGGCTAGATATTGATTTCTGATGTACAATATGTACATGAGCTTTATTGACTTTAGGCAAACAGGGAGAAAAGACGGTACCGTCGTGAAGAACCAGTGAGGAGATCAAGTGATACATCTATCAACGGTGAAAAGAAGAAGGGTACTCCGTAGTGTGCACTCATGCTTTGTCGCAGTACAACGCTGCGACTACATAACCTCTCCATGTGCGGACGAAAACCTTTGCAAGCTCGCATCGGTGGCTGAATGCTCTCCGTCACCACATTACCCTTGAAGGTTGTAACCCAGACTGAACAGCCAGGGGGAAAGTTCACCAGTCCATCATTTCTTGGTCACAGAAAGCGGTCAAGGACTTTTGACGGCACTGGTGGACTGGTGGAGGACCAATAAACCGATTCCATGAGCAATCTCTTATCGAACTGTCTGCTGCTGCGAGGGGGCTTCACGAGTACATCGGGAAATCTCACCGAAAGAGGAATGCGACTCTTGAAGTGAGACAGTCAGGACGGAAATCGAGCCTGCAAATGAGGTAGAAGGGACTGAGCTGTGAAGACATGGGTACACTAGGCTACAAGGCTTCGCTAGCGGAGGATGGCTGGAAGGACAATCGAGGTCCACCATCATATTGTGACTTATTCATCAAACTCTAGACACCGAAGAAGCTCAACCATAGCATCGTGGCTTCATGCGTTCTTGGGAGAAGCCTCTGAGTCACAGCGTCGCTCAAAGCTTCAGCAATCCCAATGCGGAAAGCAAAATCGGGGAATCTACCACAGCCATCTTCATACTTTCCACTCGTTCAACGTCTTTTGAAGTCCCAAGATCAAGTCCTCCAGGGTCTTTTGAGTCCTGTCAAACCACCCAACAGCGCTTTTGTCATAGGGCTTCTGCATTCCCCCGTTCTGAGAAGCAAGTACCAGATATGCTCGGGCCGAAGCTTGTTTGGCATGGTATTGATCGAGAACTGTCTGGACCATTTTCTTCTTCTCCTTGTCAGGAGTGCCGGCGGGCAGCGGGCTAGTGAATGAACTGAAGAGAGTGCCGTACAGGTCATCGAGGCGTTGTGGGTGGGTTACTTTCTTTGGTTCGTCCATCTTGTCGTAATACTTGACTTCGGTGTTCAAGAAGTCCTTCGTGAATGTTTGGTTCTGCTCAGTGGCAGCCTTGGCGATTCCCTTGCAACGGGGCAAAATGTTGTCTGAATAGGTGACCATTTTGTCGACTGCTGAATCCGGCTGACTCCTGTGTTTTTGTTGCTGTCTTGGTGCAAGTTCCGTGCTGTAAAGCTTGTGGCTAAGTGACGAGGGTAGACAACTGAATTTAGTTCTTCCTTGTCGTGTGCTCACGATGTTAGAGTTGATTTCGAAGTAGACCGACTATTGATGAAGGAAAGACACTTTCAATCAAGGGAACTGGTAGATACTTATGCAAGTGACCACTGTGAACTCTCTTGGGATGTCGTCCCTTGTCGTGCGTAGTACAAGCAGAGCACATGCTGCTACCTGATGGGCCGATTGAGGACTTCCACATGTATTGCCGCTGAGCAGACAGTTGGTTGCTTGGAGTGGAGCGACACATCTCGAAGCTGACAAGCCGTATGATCCACAAAAGCCATGATCAGATGGGATGGCCCGAATCACCCGCCCTAACAGGGAACAACTGTTGTGGTCAACGCAGGGACGTGAAACAACACTCAGTTGAAAACTTTATTCAGCACGTGGCTGGCTGAGTCGTGGGGAGAGCCGAGTGTTGACTAGAGGTACAGTACCTAGCAAGGCAAGATAAGCGAGGTATCAATTCACCGAGAGGCTGGATCCAGCCAAGATGAACGCGACGCGTCTGGCGGCCACATTATTGGTGAATCTGTCGAGTCTGTACCGAACAATCTTGGCTAGGCTAGATCTTGAGAGGCCACAGCCGGGGCGGTCCGGCCTCAGTGGGTGGACTCATGAAAGTGATGAGAGCAAGGTCTGGTCACAGAAGCTGAGAAAAACCAACACTAATTCAGCGCCTATCCGCTGCCGAACTTTCCTCATTTCTGTGGCAGTGCCCTTGTTTCAAAGGTACGCATGACCGCACCTGCATGGTTTCTGGAGGCTGGCTGAAATTGAGTCTTCTGTCTCGCAGAGTGGGTTCTCGAGGATCAATGGAACCGTCTAGAGTTGTGGGGAGCTGAAGAAATGGTACGGCACGGACCACATACAGAGACGCTGGCTGTTCTGATGCGTGCCACGCTGCACAGACCAGAAATGCACCACAGTTTACGGCATGTTGCTCGACCGATCGAGCGAGTTGGAGCATCCGGGGCAATTCTCGGGCTGAAAAAGACACCAGACAGCATCCTTTCGGCTTGATCAGGACCGACTTGGAGATTGGAAGGTACGACACTGGACCTTCCATGGCGAGTACGCCGGCAGAAAGATCGATTGAATGCTATCTGGAAGTTTGGAAAGAACGAAACGGTCTTCGCCTTGATGTAGCTTGGAGTCCCATTCACGATGCCTCAGGTGATCTTCAATTCTACGGTTTCAATGGCTTGTTTGGGAGACGCGAGTAGACTTGGGCTCCATCCGATACCTTTGTCTGTAGTCGTTATATTACATCATGTTCAGTTGTCCAGCGAGCTACATCCCTCATAGCAGACATGGGCAGAAGAACAAGCTCGACTACCACTCCATTGCTAGTCAGAAAGTCGCACTGTTCATTTGATAACGAGTCTCCGTCAGTCATTTTCTGTTCCTCCAAGATTTTGAGCACTCTCTCAAGGATATTTTGCGAACTCAGAATGATCTCTCCTGTCTGCCCAAGCAGAGCATTAATGCCGCCATCCCCAGCACTCGTGACGTTCCAATTCCGGTTGCTGAGCGTGTCGTAGCCCAAGACTCTCATCGCCTTTCCAGCATCAAAGGAATGCAAGTCTTTGGTCCAGGTGTGGCTCACTTCGACGGTCAAGACTTCGAGAGTCGCTTTGATGCCGTACGACTCGTCCTTTCTGGTTGAAAAGCTGGAGCTGCTCACCATAAGCCCAGCATCCCCTCCAAGACGATATCCCCACACGAAGTAGTCGCCATACTTCTCCGTGAATGCTTGATAGCCACCTCCGTACTTTAGCATTACCATAGCCTCGTGAGAGAGCCGCGGATTACGGTCCAGTTGCACAGTTGCACTCCGAACACTGGCACGGATAGAACTTTTGTCCGACTAGTACTCTTCGTTAGATTGAGACGCTTTCACTAATATTCCGGGTGGACGAGCTTACATCTGTGTTGTTTTGCACGTCCTCATCATACGTTCCTTTGACGGAAGCAGAACACAGGAGAGGTAGGCCAACTCCAACGCCAAAGCCCAGGCTTAAATGGTTACCAGTCTCGCTTTTGCGGGTTGTATTGACAGAGTGAAACGAAGACACACTGCCGTATTCGCTCCGCAAGATCTTGGGGATCATGAAAAGGTCTGACAAGATGAAGGGATTTCCTTCAAGCCACGGATCGCCATGTATGGCGCGGGATCGGAAACAGGATCCCAACCTAACCCGCTGTCTCTTCCAGGGCAGTGTGATAGGAACACCTAGGGAGGCTTGTTGGACAATCCAGTTGTTGTCGTCAAGACCTAGCTGAAGCCAGTCCTCGAATTCACTGTCTTCTATTCTGGCTGGCGCCATCGACGGCTGGTGCGGACGCGCCTTCGTTCCCACGAAGGAAAGAAAAGGAGGTGCCCATTTCAATAGCACGGACAGCGTATGAAGTCTTTCGAAACTGCAGAACAGAACTTGCCAAACTCAATTCAGGGCGCCTACCATCAAAACTGCCATCAACGCCGCGTGGCTGCCCGCACTGAAAGCCACCGCGGTCTAGACACCGGAAAGAAGTGGAGCGTGCGGCTGGGCCGGGCCTTGAACTTCAGCCCCTTTTAGGACGCCGACGAATCGATATTCTGCTCTTTCCCAATATCCACGGCTTCTGCGGTAACCACTGGGCTGGCCACAATGGCGAGCTGAACTGAAGGCGGGAGCACATATTGAGGCTGCGTGTCATCTGATTTGTTGGTCCTCTACTAATCCCCTCCAAGACAGTTGGGCTGGCTGGAATGGGAAAGTTCGTTTGATGCTAGTCTACATTCGCTACCGGCTCTTCCAAGACGAACGTACGAGGATGTCGGGATCCCCATATGGTGAGTGGAGCCTTCGCTTGAGGTTGAATATGTCTCGGGAAGCTGAAGCAACGGCATGCGTGGCCAAATACTTCGTTTCCGTACTATGCATTAAAAGACTGCCTCGACCTGGCCGAGTTGCCCTTTAACGGGCCCTCGTTCTTTCCTATCCTACACACTCGTCGCGAACACATCTAGTATACCTTCAAGATGTCTCTCCTTTTAGCTCCGTATACCAATGCCATGCGGCTTGGCCAAGGGTAAGCCCTGTGGGTCGGCGACCTTGAGACCACCATGTTAACTTCTGGCAAGGTTCAATTCATATACCCAGCAAATATGCGTCGACGATGCTGTGATCGTGGACCCGAACAGGGCAGAGAATATCCTCACCAACGATGGCACGACAATGCGAATCGTCGCCGAGACTTCCGGAAAGCCCAGTGCTTGGAACAGACTTAAGGAAGTTGTAGATCCAGGTCCGACCAAATCGACGGACTCGCTGGAGCCTAGTCCCGATTCCACCCCAGCAGGCTTGATTGAGGGAGTAGCAAAGCCCGATGATGTTTCAGCTGGACACAGTGATACAGTAGCCGCCACAGATCCTGATGTCAATGCCAGCCCAGACGCGGATGCTCATGGTGATGCTCACGTCCAAAGTGATACGACTGCTACGGCCCATGAGGATACCGCCGCAGACCATGATACCGATGCTAATGCCGATGCTGCTGCAGCCGCGAATGCTGACGACAAAAATGGAGCTGAGGCAGCCACAGACGAGACCGCTCATACAGCCGGCGCTAGCGACTCCAGCGACGTTGGGTCCGTCGTCAAGGTCAGCGAAGAAGATACTCATCCGGACCCTGCTCCGGAAACACCAGAGGCAGATACAAGCCACACTGCTCCGAAGTCAGCGACGAGCGAACTTGTTGCGAAGTATGAGACCCGCGCAGCTAAGACTTCGGCCACGACTACATCTCCCAACAGCAAAACAGCTGGAACCAAACCTCGATCTTCCTCTGTCGGTCACAAACAAAGCACTTCAAAAACAAGCGTAGAACCGAAGAAGGGATCTGCTAAATTCCAGGTCAAAGAAATCCCAACGAGGGAGCGCAAAGATGCAGCTCCTCCCACGCCCAAGCCTGCTCCAAAGAAACCACTTACAGAACTCGAGATCGAGCAAGCTCGCCTTGAAAAACAGGAGCAGCTTGAGATGATGAGAGAAGAAAAGGCACGCATGAAAGAGCAGCGTGATTATCAAAAGCAGCTTGAGCTTGAGGCTCGTCAAGACGAACGGCAACGTCAACAAGATGAACGTGCAGAACAGGCACAGATTCGCGCGGAAAAGAGGAAGTATGACCAAGCTCGTCGAGAGGCAGCTCAGAAGGCCATGTCCGAAGCTATCGCGGCCAAGAAAGATGCCTTGACGCTTGAAGATCTCAATAAGATCAAAGCCCAGAACCAGTTTGCAGATCGTTTCGACGGCATCTTCAATAGCGACAGAGCCTACCCATTTGACCCTACTGCGCCAAGGGGTCCGAGCCAAACAGTCACCTACTCAAGTAGGTTCATTGACAAACTGAGCGACGTGACTGATGACATGTGCATCTCTGGGGCTTTGTCTGTCAAGATGGCCAAGATTGGAGGGTCTGGACGAGGCTCATTCGTCGACTCGGACAAGTTCAAGCAAAGCGAC
Organism: Cladophialophora yegresii CBS 114405; assembly: GCF_000585515.1. Classification (NCBI taxonomy): domain Eukaryota; kingdom Fungi; phylum Ascomycota; class Eurotiomycetes; order Chaetothyriales; family Herpotrichiellaceae; genus Cladophialophora; species Cladophialophora yegresii. The sequence goes on along the minus strand of NW_006913050.1, from coordinate 2,247,907 downwards.
CTGAACTTTTATATTTCCGTCAAGGTTATCAACCAAACCATCAACTTCAAAGACGCCCTGGTCTACAATTCTATGCGCTCTTGTGAGCCCGGTTCAGATGAGTGGAAAAAGGTTTACGGCGACAGTTTCATCTCCGGCTTCGTCGAGGGCGGCGAGTTCAATGCCCTCGTTAGCATGAAAGTTCACAACAAAGCCAAGCTACTGGACATCAAGGCCGAAGCAAAGGTGGCACTCACGACTGGTCCTGTGGATATCACCGCAGAAGCCAACGTCGGCATCGCGAGGACCAACCTGGAGATGAACACTGAAACCACCATCCAAGTGAGTTGGTGTGGCGGTGGGCATATCAAACACATGGAGCAACCGTGGAATATCCAAAGTATCATGGAGGCTGCTGCACGCTTCCCGAGTCTCGTCGCCAACTGCCCGCAACGGACACACGCCATACTGACCAAGTATGAGAGCTTGAGAAGCTTTGTTTCACTTCGACCGGCAGCATACTCGCCTATCCAGTATGAGAATGCACAGATCTACACGAATGTGCTCATGGATGCATTCATGTCCTACAAGTCATTGTACAAGAAACTTGGCGACCAGGCCACCGGTTTTCAAAACAAGACATTGGAGTTCGAACCTTGGCCAAGTAGCGACGGCACAGACGGCAGTCGTCCAGCGAGCAGCTCGACTCCTGCCAGCTCCACGGCCCACACAGCAATCGGGCAAGCGATCGCATCCGGTGATGCACGAGCTTTGGCCGCTGCCAAGAGCTATGCAGCTGCTCTCGCTGCCGCAGTGGACACCACTCCGTTCCAGGCGTCTCTGCAAGGTCTCAGTGATGCTCGCAAGTTCATCCGCCGCCAGATGGTATACATTGTCAACGAGATTGACCTAATCGAGAAAGACCCCAAAGTCGCCACAGACGAAGAGCATGAAGAACCGTTCCAATCCCCCACGCTCTTCGAGACCCGACTGCCCAACATGAAAATTCCAGATAGGTTGAAGCCCAAATCGGACCCGCTTACTGGCAAGAGAATCATGGCCAAAACACAAACCGAGCAAGAACTACTCGACGAACAAAAGGAGCAGGACCAGCTGCAGAATGAATCCCCGGCGTTATACCAGATGGATCAAGACCTGTATCCTGATGAGACAGCTTCACTGGACGACGTTCGCAAGAAGGTCCCCAAGATTGGCAAGCACCTGCAAGTATCGACAGCTGCGCCCAAGACGGACAAGGGCGCTTTGTTCAATAACCTGGATTTCCTCCTCCCTGAATGGCAAGTCGAATCCATTTCCATCGGCATCACGAAACGTGGCTGTGTTGGCGCCGTCGAAGTCGTCTACGAGAATGGCCTCATCCTCCGGAAAGGACTGGCAGCGGAGAATCTCGTCCGGAAGACTCTCGGCAACTTTCAAGCGGGCGAACGTATCTTTGCTGTGGCCATTGAACATGGTGTGGCGACGGGAACTCAAGATCCCAGAGTTCTCTCCGTGTGCATGTACACCAACCGCGGCCGTCGGCTCCTCGGCCAAGCCGTGAAAAACGACATCATGCCTGGAGGCAAAGTTTCCAAGGATAGCGTCGTATACGAAAACATCCACACGGTCTACCTTGACAATGCTTTCAGTACAGGCACGCTCAAGGGCTTTTTCGGTAGGCTCGATACGAACGAAACAAATGGCGGTATCCTACGACTAGGTCTCATCTGGGGAGACTCTACCTCCACAAAACTATCCAATACCGTGGCCGAGCCCGCTCCGGTGTACGACACCGACACGAACACCAACAATGCCACGATCAACGCTTTCCGCGAGGAGCGGGACCAGGCCAGGCGAGAAACCGAACAGGCCAAAGCGCAAGCCAAGACGGAGATCGAAAAGGCCAAGCAAGACGTGGACTCGCGGATCAATCAAGCCACCGAAAAGGCCAAACAGATCAAGTTCGCCAACGGAGTGTCTACGGGCAGACAGTCGGTCTCGTTCAAGGGGGATACCTTCAAGGTCAGCCCGAACGACAAGCCCTTCTTGGTGTTCGAGAATGGCAACCAGTTCTGCTACCAGCGCGACGGCAACCTCGTGGTATACGACGCCAACCAAAGAGTCCAGTGGGCGTTCGGTAAGTACGGCGAGGGTGCAGGCGATCTGATCTTCCATGGAGGCAACGACGGGAACCTGGTGGCGTGGAAGAATGGCGGCGCCACGTGGGCGACGGAAACCAAGAACGCCAGGAACGGGACACTGGTGCTGTCCAGTGAGAGGCCGTTCTTGGAAATTTTCACAGAGGATGGGCGGAGGCAGTGCCATTATCCTTCATGAGGTGCGGCGTGCGTGGGGATCATGGTGCCTTGCCGCAGCGACATCCCGATGACAGTAGGGTTAGGAGCCACACGTGCGGCTGCGGCAAACTGCAGCCTTCTCGTTCTCAAAGGCGTAAATATACAGTGTTGAGGCCGGCGACTCTCTCCTCTCCGCCTCTCTTAATTATTGGTTCTGGTAGACGTCGTCGAAGTTGGGCCGATCCGCGACAATGAGTCCAATGGCATTGTACGCAAGACTCCTGCGGCAGAGGCACCGCAGTATGTCAAATCTCTGCTGGAGTCTATCTCTGGAGAGCTGGGCTCGCAGCTATTTGTAATGTGGTGGAGAGAGGTTCTAGTTTGGCAAGGCTGGCCACACTCCCTTGGAGAAATGTTCAGGGACTGCAACCGAGCGTTCTGATTGGCTGGCACTTTAGCGCAAGGCTGCGCTTCTTTTTCCTTTTTGTCCTTGTTTACGGAGTAATTACTTCAAGGATAGTTTCATAGCCAGGCAAGGCAACACAGACGATCAACCACAGACCCTCTGCGCCATTCTTTTGGGATGTAGTGTGTGGTTCGAGTGTGAGAGGCAGTGCCTGCCGCCACACGAGAGACATACCCCGTTCGGCCCATGAAGCCTCACCCCCAGTTCACTACGAACTAATTGTCCATGGCCTGTGCTGCTGCCTCGCCATGCGTGGCCAGGGACGGGAACAAGGAAGCAACTGGGAAGTAACGGGACTGCCCCACCACAAACTCTTTTCCCACTGATCTAGAGACCGACCCACGCGGAATAAACGCCAAGTGATGGTGCTCCGCCTGGATTATACCCTACGTACTCCGTACTTTGCTTTCTGCTCTTCGGCTTCAACTGATATATACGAGGCCACTCACCACTAATGGTGATTGATGTGCGCGAGGTCCACTGTAGCATCCTTGCTTGCAGTACTGCGACCATTGACCGACCATTGACCGACCGACCGACCGACCACACTCGCAAGCGGGCTGCGATCTGTTGCTGAGTATCAAGTCGCGGACAGAGACAGGCCGTGACTCTAATACTTTGTTCTGTCTCCAGTTGACGAGCAACGGGTTCTTGAAGTTCAGGACGTTGCTGACGCGTAGGTTGTAGCAAGAGGGTTCCCGCCCGCCTATTGCGTTAGTTAGCGTACGGGACACGCTTGGGGTAGAGCTGGAGGTCTCATGCGGATCGAGAGGATAAGGCGGTTGGTCAAGAGTATCCACGCGGCAGGGTTGTGGCTCGGGATGGGAAGTAAGGTTAAACATGTCACAATGGCTTATGGTGATGGAAGATATGACCTGGATATTTGGATGGTATGGATAGAGACTCATTTTGCCCCGCCTGCTCCGCTTGCGCCGCTGCCAGAGACAGCAGTATCCGGACAGAGGGTCAAGTACTCCGCGCCCGCCATGAAATAAAGTTGCGAACTGGTCTTTAGACCTGCTCGTGGGGGTTGCCTGGCTAGCTGCTAGAAGCTCTCCATGCCGTTCCTGCGGGATCACCAAATGGCCGCTCCTCCAGCACCAATACCATGCTCGACTAGCATATTCCATACATATAGTCCACCCGAATCGCATGCCCACCCAACCCACAGGTACTCTTCCAAGATTGTTTTCAAATCCCACCAGTTCGATACACCCATGTGCCCCACGAACAGCGCAAGCTGTCCGACGAGGAACGTTCTTTCCAGCACATCGGCATCTGAAGTCGCCATGACGCCCATCATGGCTACCCAGGTAAGGAACTTCTGCTCCTCTGGATTGAGGAATGAAAAATCAATGTGCTGGAAATGACCGCGCAAGGTCTCGCTCAACCTTTCAATCAGTCGTATCATTGAGGTCCGATGCGGCAGCGGAAAAAGAACCCCGTGCATGAACACTAGCATCGCCGTGTGTGCCAATTTTTCGACAACGGCGTTATCTGACTCGAGCGAGTATGTGAGCAAATGATACTCAATCGAGTTCCTGAGTGTGGAGATATTCTCGGCCGAGGGCAGATGTATCGGAACCAAAGCCAGGTTTCTTTCAGCCCCATGGTGACGATGGAGACCGGACCCGCTTGGCACCCACGAACAGAGGATGTGTATATCCGTCAGAATTTCTAGCAACAAAGGGTCATCAAGGATCCTTGCAAATGCACCAATTCCCAAAGCACGCACGGACTCGCCTCCTCGTAGGCTTCTCGTGAGTCTCAAGGACCGGACACTCTGTTCCGATAGCTCGAACCTAGGCCTGGCCAAGCGCTTCGCCGCTTCAATGACACCAAATAGGTGCAAACCCTCGGCAAAGCCGGGCGTATGAATGCTGTGGAGCCCACCCCTGAGGGCGACCAGGGACTCCAGCGCCGAGAGGTGCTGAGTGGCCTGTGCATCTAACTCCTTTCCTTGACTTTGGAATGGGCAAGAGCGACCCCAGAGGTGTAGAGCCTGAAGCCGCTGAAGGAACAGCGAGGGTGTAAAAAGACCGAATATGCCTGGTGCGGTGTCGAAAGAGCCAGATGGTATGCGACTAGAAGACAGGTTGATGGTGCTCGCTTTAACAAGATGCATTACAGCGAAGAGGAGGTCATCCTTGACTTGTGGCGCTTCCCCTGCTGCTGTCTCATGGTTGTCAGCATGATTGTGGGAGGTTTGACTGCCCGAATGACCTTGCCTGTCGCGTCCAACAGCATTTGAATGACTTGTAGGAGCGATTGCCCCCAAAAGTCGTCTAACCTCTCGGCTCAGTTCAATAACAGTCTTCGAGATGGTGGACGAATACCGTCTGCCCGTCAGGAGCTCGAGGTCAATACACGTCCCAATGATCACAGCATTGCGCATAACTGGTACGTTGAGTATGCGGTGGAACCATATCTCGGAGAGCGAAGGTGCAAACCCAGGGTACGATTTCGAGTAAGAGAAGGTCGGCCAAAGGGTATCTCTTGCTATAGGCGGATACGGTGTTGATTAGTGTCCAACCCGAAGACGGAGTAGGGACAAGGAGGTCACACACCAAAGAAAATAACTCCCCGTACAACTGGATCGACTAGAGCCCCAGGGTACCACGTAACTGGATATCTCAGGCTCAACACAGACTCTGACTGTGTTGAAAGTGTGTTCTGATTCTCAACATGCCTCTCATGTTGGGATCCCTCGCTCGGACCAAATGCTCTTGCCAGCTTTTGTTGCCGCCGGCGCTCTTTGTATGCCCGCTGATTCAACCTGTTCTGGAGCCGTTTTCGTCTTTTGGGATTAGAAATCCCCGTCCAGTCTTCTCCGGTAAACCTTCTGGCGGTGGTCGGCGATGCTGCCGCATTGCTGATGATAGCCATGCTCACTCTGTCGGCCAAGACGATGTCTAGTGTTCACTAACGACACTAAAAGTCGGGCTCGGTCGACGTGGTTGTCATGAGCTTCAAAGCTCAGGTGCAATTCGTAGTGCCATAGATGACGAAGAGCATTCAAGACGACAGTGCTCGTCGAGTCCGCCCGAGTTGGGAGGCCAATGACCGCTCGGCCGAAACATCGGCCGACGATCTCGTAGACGAGTAGCTGCCGATGTCCAGGTCAGCCGCCAAAGCGACCAGGGGGTAATCCAGTTGCATCTTCCCCACATAGTATACATCTCAACCTTGCGCAAATTTGCGGCCCAGAGTTTCAGTAGCAGCAACTTCCCTGAACAAGGCAGGAGTCATGCAGCGTATGGGTTTGCATGATCTCGTCACAAGATGTGAAGCTGATCGGTCAAAGAACGACTGCGGCAGTCGCCTGGGAATCGGCCGAATTCACTCTGGACCAGGGGTTGGGAGATGGGTATCGATCCTCGAAAATGGTCGTAAGAAGGTATAAAACGGCCCGAATCCCAGAAAAGTACAACTTTCCAGACAGACAAGCAGCGCCGCTCATAAAAACAAAGACTTCGCTGACCACAGGCCCACCATGACAAGACTCGAAGAAACCCAGTCCGCCTCCTCGCTCCACGGCAAAGTCGCCTTGATCACTGGCGGCTCGCAAGGCATAGGAGCAGCCATAGCGGTGCAATTGGTACGAAAGGACCTCGCCGCCCTCGCGATCACCTACGTCAAAAATTCCAAAGGCGCGGAGAAAACGTTCTCGGAATGCCTCGCAATTTCGCCTTCCTTGAAGACCGTGGCTATCCAAGCTGATATTTTGGACCCGTCCATTGGGCCCAACCTTATATCGAGGACCGTCAAAGGTTTAGGTACGGAGCGGATCGACATTGTGGTCAACAATGCTGCTGTCCTCGACATGGGCCTACTCCAGCCATTTGCGGGCACCACCCTGGAGACCTTCAGCAAGATGATGCAAGGGAATGTCTTCGCACCCATGAGCATCATCAATGCCACCCTGCCCTATCTCCCAGCAAAGGGCGGGCGGGTCATCAACATCTCCAGTATAGCGGGACAACAACCGAATATCGACCCAGTCTTGACATACGGCGCTTCGAAGGCAGCCCTCGAGAGTATCACACGATCCCTAGCGCTTGTGCTGGGATTGAAGACCGGCGCAACATTCAACAGCGTGAGCGTCGGACCGACTCAATCTGGTGCAACCCTAGCAGCTGCTGAGATCTTTGGACAACCGATGATCGACAGCGCGGTCGAACCGACGACGGCCGAGAAACGTATGGGAGTTCCAGAGGATATTGCGTTTGTGGTTGGGTTTCTGGCGAGCGAGGAGGCAAGATGGATTAACGGACAGTTGATACCCGCAAACGGAGGATACAAGGACGTATTGGCAGCGCAAGGATAGGCTGCCGCACCAAAGGAAGAAGGCCGTTGAAGTTCCTGATCAGTAGCTAAATAGACCCCATATAAGAAACCAACATGAGGTGGTCCAGCAGAGACAACTCTTTATCCTTGTGGTCCATGCCCCATCAAACAATGTCAAAGTACTCGACAAACTCTTGTTCCTGCATCCTTTCGGGATTATGGGTCGTCTTTGGCATTATCTCTAATGAGTAAGTCGCGAGCGTTGTGGAGCACGACAGGAGCATATCCCTGAAATGGGCGAGAAAGGAGAGGTAGTGGGAAAGACTGTCTGGCGCAAAGTATTGGGCTTTAGAAGGTCGAGCACGCCCGCGGACAATATTTCTGACCCGCAGGTAATGGAGAGCTACCGCCAAACAATCCTGAAAATCGGGACCTTGGGTGTCGACAACACATCGAGTTTTAGTTGTCACACTGACAGGGTCCTGAGTCCCGGCATCGTGTAAGTGCTGACCCTTAGCGAGAAGAATAGCGCGTTCTCCAAGGTCAGTGGCCGTCGATTCTGGAAGGGAGAGCATGGCTGCATGGATTCCAGTCCGCGAGCAAAATTTGGGTGCCGGTACAGTTCTCTCCTTCGCAGCATCTGCCCACCGGCGTGCATGTCTAGCCGGCAGCACACCTCTGGCAAAAAGTTTGTCACAAAGTGGTGCCTCGTCATTCTTGCAGTTGCTGGTGCATTCTGGTGGAGAATTCTGCCTATGTGCAGTTCCGTTGTCATAAGAGGCATCGGCCCCATCGCGTGGGTAAAAGGCCGAATTGTGTGTCGAGGAGGCCATTTGTAGGATTATGAAGAGACAGAGCGACAGTGGTGTAACTTGGTTACAGCCAGAAGCTGCAATCGTGGCAGGGGCAGACTTCTGGAGGACAGCTTGTGTGAGGCGGATTAGTTGGATTCTCCGTCGTCTGGATTGGCGGATATGGAAGACCAAGATACAAAAACAACATGCAATAAAGCGACCGTAGTGGAAATGCAGCTTTGAACTTCAACTTGACGATGCTGGGTAGACTGCAGAGAAAGTGGTTAGGAAGAGAATCAAGTCGCTGAGACGTGTCTGCTGCCAGATAAAAGCACCGTCTGCGACAAACTGCAAGAGCGCCCCTTCGAACGCGAAACGCAGGGGCAGTCGAACGGCATGGAGGCAAGGAAAGTGCCTTCTTCCGGTCCTGGTTGGAGTGAAATGATTATTCGATGGTAGGAGTTGTCGAGAGCCTTCACGACGGATGCCGCCATTTCGCATGCCGGTGGAGATATAGTACAACGTTTCAGAGGTATACACACCTGAGATCAGCATAAAGTTACAATCTTCCCAACTTCCATCGAGCGATGCGCGACTGGACATCCTCCCACGGTATTTGTTTGACCTTTTTCCCGTTTGCAGCCTCTCCTTCCTGTATGACCACTGTTGGTGCGCCGCTGCCGTGGCCGTTATTGTCCACCTTGCCGGTGAAGATCTGCGTGGCGACTCGTCGGAGGTCAGCCACGGTGAGAGCATCAATCTTCTCACACATCTCTTTGACCCCGACTTTCCGACCGTGGACTTGAACTTGCCGGCCCAGATCTTCTAGCTCGACTAACCGTGACTCGAGGTTCATGAGCAGGCTAAATCGAAGTTGATTTTTCGCGCGATTGACTTCGGCAACGTTCAGGCTGGAGAAGCCTGAGTCTAACGTGAGCGCTTGAAGTTCTCGACAGATGACATCAACCATGTGGCCGACTCGCCCAGGCTCGCACGCGCCTGCAATACCGAAGAGGCCGCTGTCGGTGTAGCTGTGGTTGAATGCAACACAACTCTCCACCCAGCCATGCTGATTGAGGACATTCGTGTACAGTCGGGAATACATTCCTTTGCCGGGACCGCCCGCGGAGAACGATCCTCCGCCTCCGAGCAGTGTTTGCAATGTGGCCTGAGCGTAGATGTCATCAGAAGATATTGGAAGACCTTCGAAGGCAATATGAACGTAAGAAAGAGGTATGGTGAATTTGTTGGGAGGCGGAGGGAGTGTTGGAAGAGCGAGATAGCCTCCTGTGTAGTGGGATGGCATGGTGAGAAGGGATTCGGGTCGCGGTTGGATGAGCGATGGATCAAGGGGTGATACGGTGGCTTGGTGAGGAGCGGAGGTTGAAAAAGCGTTGAAACCGGGGATCTTCGAAAGAAGTTTGCTCGTAGGAGACTGTGGAGGAGGTGACTGGATGTGCGGGTTTGAAGGTTGCGAGTCAGACGTCGACGACTCTGTCGCAGGCTGCGATAGTGAAGGGTTGACAGACTTAGCCATATCCCCGAAATACTTTTCCGTTAATCGAACAGCCTCGTCATGCTGGATCCCAGCAAATGCGACGACTATCCGCTCAGGTTTGTAAAAGTTGCTTCGATATTTCTCGATCAGATCTTTGTTGATGTAAGGCAATCTCTCTCGCGGACATAGCAGAGGGTGGCCGAGCGTATTGTCCTTATAAGCCGCCATGTGCAACAATTCCGGAATGATCAAATCTGGCTTGGCCCAAATCTCTTGAATCTCATACTCGGCGGTCTGCAGCTGCTGTTCCACTTCTTGGTCTGTGATTAAAGGATCTCGTACGGTCTCTGCGAGCAAGGCGACCGTGTCCGGGACGCTGGCGTTGAAGGTCGCGGATTGGTACATCAGAGCTTCTCTGGAAGAGGCACACTGGATGTTTCCCCCAAGTGATTCCAGTGCTTCCAGCATCTGATCTGCACTTCTTGCCTTGGTAGACTTAAATGCTAGTCGGTCAACGATATGGCTGACACCTCGCAGTGATTCATCCTCGTATCTGGACCCGGCGTCGATGTAAACTCCAACGCCGGAGAAAGGGCCGGGAAGCGACTCGGTGGCGACGCGGACGCCGTTAGACAACTTTGTGATATGGTCTAACTCGACAGGATCCTATTCATTTCTAGCCGTCAGAGAATTGCTCCGTGTTATAAGAGCAGAGATGGCCCTACCTTTTGGATGGAATCTTTGATTGACGCATAATTTCTGGCAAGGATTTTTGGTGCGTTTGCATTCAGCTTCGCATTGCGCAAAGCTCGAACCGCCGCCGTCCTCATGTTGGCGCCAGGACCCAGAATGTTGATAACAGTGAGTTTGAAGTGACGATGGACTGCTCAGTCCGGCAGAATCATGCCCGCAGGTAGAAAGCCGCAAGGACGTGACCGTTGCTGTGGAGTTTTCTGTGGAGAAGAATTCGGTGGAGCTGATGGGCCACCGACGCTGCCGTTGGGATGCTGGACTTTTTGATCACAGTGACTGCTGGTGGTTCGAGATAGCCGGAAAGGAGCTACCTTAATAGGTAGGTACACAGTACTCCTGCGATCCTGTGTAGTCGCCGTAGACAATTGCGTCCACGGCCCGCTGATCGAATTTACATGTACCCGTACCCGTCCCCGTCCCCGTCCCCGTCGAGATCGGAAGGCGATCCTGATATCCTCTGGCCCATGTGGCCCGCCAAGCTTGCCTCGTACTGTAGGCGACTCGATATGCCTGATGACATCGATGGCTCGTTCATCAGCCGAAGTACTAGCAGTGGGACGAGGTACTACGTACTGCTGATCAAAGACGAGCATGATCGTAGCCCGCTTATTACTCTGCTCTCAGCCCGTCTCCTCGTGGCATTCGTAGCCCTCCAGATACTTATCCATTTGAAGTATACCTCAACGTTTGAGATTGGTTTCGACACAACGGGACACATCGCTTTGCGCCTCCTCACCGCGGCCCGCTAATTAGGCTCAATAGGCGTCTTATCCCGACCCCTGGAGGCTGCACGAGGCCCCTTAAGACATCCCTGTTGTGGTGCCGCTTCTCCCACCGAAGCCCGCCAGTGAATTGCGGGCGCATGCGAACATCTGTTTACTTACAGCACTGCACCTATCTAACAGCATATCCTTGTGAACCTGTTCTGCATCCGCGGGGCACAGCCGTGTGGAAGCCTGATCGAGTGCTCCTGGACGAGGCCACGGCCTAATCACTTGCGGTCGCTGCTTACTGTCGTGGTTGCCGTCGCTCTCGCCTTTGAATTCACTTCCCTCGTCGACAGTCGTTCATTCCCAGGACTGGTCTGTCACATTCCTGTCATTTCCCATGATCTCACCGCCTGCCGCCGTTTCTTCTCCAGCGGCTGGCGATCCGACTGTCAACAGGACCACATCTGCACGGCGCCGTGGTTTGAGTTACCTTCGTGCGTTATCCCACAACCGGTCATCGGGTGGAACCAGCCCGAACGAGCCCCCCTCCCGCTCACCGAGACACTACTTTCAAAGATCCCTCAGTTACAACGACAACCGCCCAGATCCTACCACAACCCGACGACGGAGCATATCTCGTCCTAACGAACCTACGACTCCTCTGTCCCCAGACCTCCGTCAGGTCGATACTAGAAGCCCCTCGCCCCGTGTTGCACCAGCTGCACCCACTTCCGACGCCCCAATTGACCGGGGAGAACAAGACACCACAGACGAGATGGTCAGACACAGGAGTTCAACATCGCGGAGGAATGCAAGTGATAGCCGGCAGGCTGATACGCAGCCTACAACGGCTTCGGAAGCCGCCTCAAGAACCATGAACCCCAGGAACACTTCTAAGTCAGGCACTCAAGATGGAGAGGTGAAGCAGCATTTACCCACAATCCGGTTCTATCCTCACCAGGAAATTAGAAATGGACGACCCTCCCTCAACTTCACGCCCATAGCGAGGACGTTACCCAGCGAACATTCCATCATAAGAGTTGGCCGTTACTCCGAGCGAGAGGGGGTCCCCTCGTCCAATCCTACCGGCCCCTCCGATGCGCCCGTTGGCTTCAAATCCAAAGTCGTCAGTCGGAGACACTGCGAGTTCAGTTTCCTCGACGGTCAATGGCAGATCAAGGATGTCGCCTCTTCGTCCGGCACGTTTCTTAACCATATCAGACTGAGTCAGCCCAACACCGAGTCAAGGCTCTTCCCTATCAAGGATGGTGACATTGTGCAACTGGGGATCGACTTCAGGGGAGGAGAAGAGATGATATTCCGATGTGTCAAGATCCGCATTGAGTGCAATCGGGCATGGCAGAAGAAGGCAAACAACTTCAAGTAGGTTAGCACCTCTCATCGTCCATACTCTGAGCCCTAACCCTTTACGCAGCAAGGCCAGACACCAGCAACTGCAGAGTCTTGCGAAAGACCAGCCATCAGCAGATGCCAACAGCGGAGAGTGCTCTATATGCTTGGGTTCCGTATTGGTAAGTTGCCGGTTCTGTACCTCCCCACGATTACTGACTTTGTCCTTAGCCATGCCAAGCATTATTTGTTGCTCCTTGCGCTCATGTCTGGCATTATAAATGTATCCGACCGCTGCTTGAAGGCAAGAACAGTGTTTATCCGCAGTTCCAGTGTCCGAATTGCAGAGCATATTCCGATCTCACCGCAGACGTTGACCTTGCTCAATCCGACATAGACGAGTGGATGGACAACACTGATGACCAAGAAAACCAACCCACCGAAATCAATGCAGAACGGATCAATGAACCAACTGCCCCGTCGACTGGTCACATGAATGGCCAAGTAACAGGTGAGCCGGCGGCCGATAACCCGCTGAGCAATGCGAACTCGCAAGCAAACCAAGGTACCTTGAGTTTCCCGGAGAACCCTCCCGTCGCCGTCACACAACCCGGGGTCAACACTGATGGCAACGCTTCTTCACCACTGGCTATCAGGAGCTCTGGGCTTCTCGCCCGAAGACAAGCAACAAATCCAGCTTCACCCGAACTTTCGACCATGAATGGTAATATCGACATGCCCGATCGAGCGGATGAAGCCGAGCTGGGCGGTCAGCTCGAACACCAACGCACGAATACGCAGACTCCTGACCCCACTGAGATGATAGCCGGAGAAGGTCCGTTGACTCCTAGGAATAACGCCGGACCTTTCGTGTTTGACGGCAGTGCTGGGAGATCGGATGCGAGGCATTTGCTTGTCCCCAGTGTTGGTCAGGTTGCTGACGGGAAATGATGTCTCTGACCGCCGGCATCGGGGACATACAATGTCGGCAACACCGGAATGTGAGACGAGGTGACTGGAAGGGTACTGGAGATTCGCCTCATTGCCGACTGTGGTGACCACGGCGAAATAGGGCGTGGAGTATCATAAAAAAAGAAGGGAATCGGTGGAGATTAGGGCTTTTACAAGCATTGTACTTCTGAGCGGTTCATCGGTAGCATTGATCATGACAGTATACTTTATCACCGCACATTGATGTTTACGCCCAGGAATTCAATTGATGAATGTTTGTCTCAGAGTCGACAGCGCGTCTTGTTCACACACTCCTCACCCGATGCGTGGCCCGGAGATATTGACCTCACTTCGCTCGGAGTCACGGTGCGCTCTTTGCATTTACACCTGTAAACTCGGAGGCTGAGGGAGGTATGCTGCCACCAGTTGTCATGAATCACATTATACGGAATCTATGATCCTTGGTTCTGAGTCGTGTCTTAACTCGTCCCTGTACTGCATTTCCCGTAGTTATAGGAGGACATCGCCACATCAAAACACACTTGAAGTGGACGCGCTATTATACGCTATTCATTACCCGCTCTAGTAAAGCTGCATCTTGGGATCGTGCTCAATATTGCTCGTGTCCGTGCTCGCCTCACAACAACTAACTCCTCACGCGCTCGAGTCGGAACTTGACATCCTTCCGGACCTCGGCACACGCCTACAGCAACTGACTCCTCACGCCCTCGAGTCGGAACTTGACATCCTTGAGGACCTTGGTCTTGGGCTCCCACTCGTCAAACTGCTCGAGCAGCCTCTTGGCCTCCTCCCTCAGATCCTTCTTGACGATATCCTCTTCCAGGATCCCGCGCATGGCGAACGGCAGGATATACGGGTTGCTGTTGCTGGTCTGAGAGCCGCTCGAGGAGATGGCTTTCCCATCACTGGGCACGGAGATCGCGGCGCGCTTCGATGAGGTTATAGGCGTGTGTGGCAGAGATGTGGTCTCGAGGGTGAAGGCGATGGCGAGCGCGTAGACGGCATCGTCCTCGTAGAGCCGCGAGTGGCCTTCGCCCGTGTACAGCGAGCCGGCCAGCGGGGCGGAGAGTTCGCGGATGAGGCCGTGGTCAGGGACGCCGACGTTGCGGAGCTTGAGCACGAAGCCCACGAGGTTGGAGAGGAAGTTGGGCGCGTGGATGCGACTGTCGATGCTGACGGCGCGGTAGATATGCGGGTGCGTCAGGGGCGCGAAGATGGACGATTCCATCGACACGAGTTGGTCGTCGATGCTGCCGACGAAAGTGACCTTGACGCCATGTTGCAAACAGTCGGAGATGGCGGCAAGGTAGTCCGTCGAGACTTTGCTGTGCGGGTTGGTGAACTCGAACAATTCGCCCGCCGAGCCTGTGATCCAGGGCGACTTGTAGTCCTGGAAGGGACCTATGTTGACGCCTGCCATGGCGCAGACGCCAACCCGGGCAGCCGGGCTGAGACAGCCAAAGTGGATAAGCTTTGCGATGAGCATGATTGCCACGGGCACGCCCTGGGAGTGAGCGGCGATGAGGATAAAATCGCTGCGTCTGATCTCGTCAATCCAATTCAGCAGGAGCTTCCATAGCAGCTCGACTCGTTCGGCAATGCGACCTTCTCCCTCTAGTGCCGCTGTCTTGACTTCACAGTCGTACCCCTGCGAGGCTGTATAGCGACGAATATTCTGTGCGGCCTTTTCCGCGAATTTGATGCTCGTGCCGGTGGGTTGGCCGAGGATGGATCGAACCATGGGGGCGGGGAAGTAGCCGTGCACGCCGATAGCCAGGGCGTGTTTTATCCGAGGCGGATCGCGGATTAGAGAGAGGTGTTGATGCGCGTCGGGTTCGCGGGTGTAGTAGAGCAGACGTGCGAGCTGTTGAATGAGGGAAGGTTGTTCTTCGTGGGTCAGAGTATCGTGAAGAAGCGGCAGGAGCAGATTGGTGTCTTCTTTCCTTTTGTCGAGGGATGGTGCTGGGGAGGCCGGACGAGGTTCTTTCGCAATGGCTGCAGCCGTAGAGGATGAGGCTTTGGTGGTTCGCGAGGGATCTTGCTTAGAGGCTAATGACTTCTGGGCTTTCCCCGGTAGTGACTGTTCGGTGGGCACTTGCTGCTTGGGCTCCGCATTTCTCTGCGCAACGGCTTTTTTGGACTGGATTTCTTGAGGAGATGGTTTGAGTGCTGGCGTAGCTGCTTCGTCTTGCAGGCTGATTGAGGCTCGTTTCGGTCGGGCTTGTGAGGGCGTATCCGAAATGGCTATCTCGCCCACGCGAGGCTCACTTTCGGACTTGATTGACTCCGGGCGCTTCTTTTCTCGAGACCAGAACACCCACCCTGACTTGGAACCATCATTGTGCAGAGCTGGAGGAGGTGATGTCTCCAGTGAAGACGCTTGGGAACTATCTTTGGGCTTGGGCGTGCTGAGAGGGAGTATGTCCAGATGCTTCGTGGGTGCTGTTGCTGGCTCTGTAGCTTCAATTCGTCCTGTCGAACTGCTTTGACCTGACTCTGATGCAGGCTCGTCTTGCTTCGGAACTTCAGCTGGTGGATCATTGCTGCTCCACATTTGATACCAACTCCTCTTGTTGGTCGCATTTACAGAGGATTGTTGAGGCTGTTCGGCCACCTCGGGCTGCGTTTTGGCGGGATCTGGGACCGCGTCGTTTCCTGGAGGCACTTCCGATGCTTCGGCGAGCTTTGGTCGGGGTGGAGATCCCTGTGCTTCCGCAGGCTTGGCTGTTACTCCGTCCTTCTTGCCAGGTAGCCAGCTTAGCCACATACTCTGGGGTTCTGGGAGGGTTTGGTTGGTAGAATCTGGCTGTGAAGTTTCCGCGATTGGCGCTCCGTCCGGCAGGGTTCGCGTGGAGGTCTCATCTGTCTTCTCCGGCCGCTGGTCGTCTTTGACCACTTGGTTGCCCACTGTCGCATCATCTTTTGCCTGCAAAGACAGCCCTGATTGTGTATTCGCCTTTGTTGAGGACGCTGTAGCTCCTGAGGTGGCATTGACAATCGTCGTCGTGGCATTAATAGGGAGAGACCGGTTTGAGGTGGATTTTCCGAGTGTCATCGCTAAAGATGGCGACCTCTGCATTTTTGCTCGCTCCCGGGTAGGCGCGGGGCCCTCTTGGGCAGCAGGTTGCGATGTCAAAGGGCTGTTGCTGGACGCAGAAGACACGCTCTCACGGTGTGTTTGAGTCAGTGGGGGAGCTTTACGCGGCCACGTTCGCGCAAGCCATGACTGCCAACCAGTCAGGATATAACATCTCGGGAGCAAGGCGGTTCTCTTACCGATCGCTTGTCTTCCCTTGGAGTTGAGCTTGGGATCCGAGGCGTGTCTGGAGGCAGAGGAACGTTGGCAGCCTGCTGAGCCTGTTCTTGGAGCGTGGGCTGTGGTTGAGATTCTTCAGTCGGATTCGTCTTCTGCCGCTTCAACGGCGGAGGGGCCATGGTGGCTGACTATCCTAAGCAAGCATGAGCTTCGGGGGTATGGGTTGGGCAGCAGATCTACGTGTAGGAGGAGGGTATGCCAGGATGCGGGTTCCGATGTCGATAATGACGAGGCTGAACTGCTACGTCACTCGCTGGTCAAACTTCGGTGAATCTCATCCGACTATTCGAGCGGGCAGAAATGATTTAGGAATGCGACCGGCACCTCGTACACCTGCTCACCTACGTCCGTCTCGACCATAGCGAGCACAAGTCGTGGAGGAGGGTCGACTTCAGCATTTGCAGCCATGGCGAAAACAGCGAAGGTGAAGAAGGCAACAGGTAGACCTCGACGCACAATGAAAATAACCGTGTCCTCTAATACCCCACAGCAAATTCCAGGTCTCGAGCCTCGAAGAGAGCGACTTCTCCCTCCATCGACGTTGACAAGTCTATAAAGCAAGCCCCCCGTGCCTCGGATGTCACACCGTTACTCGCAGCCCGGCCCAATGGCGGAGTTACAAAATCGAAGAAGAAACAAAAGCCCTTGACAAGGGGACAGAGACAGAGGCAAGAACGCGTACTCGCAAGGGCGGAAGTCGTTCAAGACCAGATGTCAAAAAAGGTGGAAGATGCTGCAGGGCGGCTGAAAAAGAGGCGGGAGCGGAAGTGCATGTGGGATGAGGTGAACGGTAGCGTGAACAAATTCGAGAAGCTGAAGACCCTTGGCGATGAAGTGGACGAAGAAGAGAAAGACGAATGGGAGGATATGGAAGAGGTGGATGAGCGTGCTGATAACCTGCCCGGGACTGCCGATACCCATCTGGTCGTGGTCGACCGAACTGCACATTCGCTGGCCGCGGCGCCGACGGCCGCTGAGGATGATGAAGTCGACAAGATAACATGATCGCGCCTCGCTTCTTTCGCATACCAAGTTTACCGCTTTGGGCGCACCTGGCTCAGCATACGCTCAATCTCCACCAATTGCTGGCCGTTAGCCTTGTCGCGCAGGAGTTCCAGGGCATTCACATCTTTGGCTCTGACGGCCTCTTCACCAGCCTTGGTGACCATGCCACACTTCACCCACATCTCGATCCGCTCGGACGGCTGAAGGTTAGTGCACTTCGGGACAAATGACGATGCAAGACGGGTGTTGCCTGCCCCAAGCACTTCGTTGTAGAAGGGCTGGACGAAGTTAGATTCAAGCCTCTCGTAAGGAAACGGACCACAGCACTTACTTCCCATCCGATGGGCGACTTCTTGTTCTTAGCGATTTCTTCCACCTCACCCCAAAGTCGAGCAGCAGTCAATGCCCGGAGGCGAATCCAGCACCAGGTCTTCTCCGGGACACGGAAGTCACTTTGGACCTTTGCAGCTCGTTTGCTGTATCCGGATTTGATCAAGCGGAACATGGTCTCATTGACACTCAGTCCGATATAGCTTCCGCTGCTGTCGGTTATGTCCTTATCAAATGCTTCCTGCATCTTGAGAAGCTGGCCGGCTTCGTTGAGAGCCTTGGTGTGGAATTGCGCTGTAGGGTCCTTAGCGTCAGTAAGCAATCTACTAGCGAGTTTGAGCTTGTCAATGACTGCTTGTACTTGCGGTTGCTGCATGGCTTCTTCCAACAGCAGGTTTGACCCTTCGATCGGACGGTCATCTTGATAGTACAAATCCTTCAGCAACTCTGTGTCTTGAGCTCTTGCTGAACTTTCAACAAGAGCCGACGCCACAGGCTTGTCGCTGATCATGCGCAGGAATGCTGCTAGGGGCAGTTTCTTCTTGAGCTCGAGCAAGACGAAAAAGACTAGATCGGTATCTCCTGACTCAATCGCTTTGTTGAGTGCAATTTCATCCTCTTCCATGTTGAGCAGGAGAGGCACTTGTTTGCCCGCCCTCGGTTCGTGGTTGAGGAGTGTTGTAGCCAGGTGACTGCGTCCTTCGTCGTAGGCTGCTCTCGCAATCGCTTCGAAGGAGATGCCTTGCTTGCCGCGTAGCCGCTCCACCACCAATTCCCGGACCGCATCGTCATCCGCCGAGGATCCTCGGACCTTTTGACATGCCCAGTGGACATATATCTTGTTCAGAGGGAGATGCAGGAATTCAGACAGCTTGATTGCTAGAAGATATTCCCTCCGGTTCACCAACCGCGTGATGAGTCGTTCTGGGGTGAGTCTGACATATTGCTCGTACGACATGTAAAGGCCGATGCGGTAGTCTCGGACGGCATTCAGTACCCGCAGATCTTCGCACATGTCAACAAACTCGTCGCTGCTGTATAGGTCCAAGACGGATTTGCCGAACGAGGCTCCCCGTAACAACAGTTTCTGCAGACTTTGGTTGAACTCATGCCCCGCAGCCCGAATACAGGTCTCAACAGCTTCGGGGAGGTTTGGCTTGATTCGTTGAATGTTCTCGTCTGCTTTGGGCGACCTCTTTTCCAGCAGCTCAATGGAATCAACTAGCACTGAGGCGGGAGATGTCGAGCCAAGCTTGAAAACCTCTTCTAGCGGGTCAGGAACCTTGTGCAGGAACTCGCATACGTCGTTCGTGATGAGACGAACACCGTCAATATCGGGCACAACATGGACTTGGTCGTCATAGTAATATTTGACAGCAGCCCCATTCGGTCCAACCATATGGATCTCGTCCTCCCAGGCCAGGATAACAGAGTCATTTCCACACCAGTAGATCTGCGTCGGCATTGTTCTGGCCTTGGAGTCGTACTCGCTGTATTTGCTCTGGAAGTCACTGCCCACAACCCAGACTTTGCCATTCTCGGTGAATAATGCTGCGAATCTCCCGTTGGGGGAGACACTGACGTGCATGAAGGGTCCATCTGATAGTCCTCGGTCTTCGGCGTCGCTGGCGTCCACCACGAATATTGTCTTGTCCACGGCTAGCAGCACTTCCACTGACCTAGATAGAGTGTACGCTGGGGGAATCAGTGACCAGGAATGAACTTGGCCTTCTGGTGTCTGGGCGAGTAGCCTTGGCCTAGGCTCATCGAACGATGAAACGGCGATCAGAGAATTGTTGGAGAGCAGAGCGACAAATCCGTGAGACCAGAAGCGACACGACAAGACCCCGAATTCCTCTGAGCCGTGGCCAAGCGAGAAGGGTTGAAAGTCACTGTGAAGGCCGAAGTAGCAATGTACTGTCCCGTCCTCAGTAACAACCAATAGCTTCTCATCATCGGACCACCCAAGGGCTTTGATCACGCCTCTCTCCCAGTTAATGTTGCTGATGAGCTTGCCTGAGGATGAGTAGATGTCGATCGTCGGCTTCGTGGAATGGCCTGTTCGATACTTTGCTATCTTGGCAGTATCCCGCCATAGCGCTGCAAGTATGAGCTTCGACCAACGTACCAAAGGCGAGACGATACTTACCTAGAGCGCCACCATACGGGGCTCCAGCTACCAGGTAGTTTTCAAGCTCGAGATCCTGGTCGAAAACCGACTCGTACACGGGTACTTTTCGGTAGAACTGGTCGCCGACTTTCTCCCAGCCAGCCCTGGGATTGCTTGCTGTCATCTCATCGGGTCGGCCGCAGGGGATTGTGTGGACAATAATGTCTAGATGAACAATGTGCCTTGACGTAGTGGGAGAAGTAGAGGGGGTGTTGCGGCATAGAACAGGCAGACTGATGGTTGTTGTCAACCAATCATATGTACGCTCGGTTTACCTTCCTGGTTCCACAAGGCAAGAAACAGTTCCCGCTCCGCTCGCTTCTTGCTCGGTTCGTTTAGTTATCCCTCGAACTCAGAGGTCGCATATGCGAGAACGTCCTGAATCGATACGCCCAAAAGACTTTCTGCCTTCGAGTCAAGAGCCCAGCTTCTTCATATCCACACGTGGGAGACATAATGCTCTGGGAAGGTGTCGTGTACTAGCCTGGAAGGCTCAAAGCTGGACGAAGATGGAGTCAGCACAAGCATTCCTGGAGCATGTCGAGGACCTCACAGACCTCGAGCTGGCTGTTCTTCTCAGTCTTGTGGCTCAGCACCACTGTATGGTGGTCACGACCGGGGACCTGCTGGATGATCTGGCGTCAGAACTCGCCCTGGTAGGTTGTCCTGAGACGAAGTTGAGGCCGTGGCTAATGCCCACCAAGATTGTCAGGGATATGTTCAATCTCTCATACATAATTCTCGATCGGGATGACCTTCAGTCCATAAATGCCTTTGGCGCTGCAATTCTGGACGATGATAACGCTGACGACGATGGTGCTCTGTATGAATCTGACGCCGACGTCGCCAATGTCTGTACCCGCGTCTACGTGTCCAATCGCTTTGCTGACTGGTTGTTAGCCTGGGATGCTCAGTCCGAAACTCGCTTCAGTGGACTTCCGCGCTGCGCCGTCCAGTCTTCTCGAGCGGTCGAAACTGGATACCCGGAAAGTGGTCAATGTCGTTATTGCAAAGGACTTCAACTATGCCCACCAAGACGTCCAGATCCAAGCCCTTGATGTGCGATGACATACATATCTGCTTCGGACTGTGCTGACAGAGCGTGTAGCTTATTCGAAGACGTAGGGTATATAGCCGAACGACTGTCCATCTTGCGCCGAAAACATTCCTGTTGCTTCCGCTAGTCACCACCTCTTCCAAGCATATCAGACTGAACAAGCACCTTGTGAGTTCGATTCATCCACCATCCGGCTGTTGCTCATGTTAGCCAGAGCGACCGCATATTCATGTCACACTCTCACTCTGCGGAGGACGGCTTTCCCAACCTAGAAGAGCTCGACGGTGCAGCTAGCTCCGAAGACCATGGTTCTGGATATTCATACTCTCATTCACCGAGTGCGAGGCGTCAAGAAACAATTGCCAGTCGGCGCATTGACGCAAAGGTAAGATTATCCGTTAGGCGAGGATCGGTGCGATCTGACGTGCAGCTTCAGTTGATCGAGCAGCTTCGAGCCCAGAGTCAAGCTACCACCGTAACACCAGAGATCCGCCGATATCTTCAAGATGTTGTGGTATTCCTCCGTATGGAAAGAGGCGTAGATGGAGGCATCTCCCCATATGCAACGACACTGTTCCTGGCTTTGGCAAAGTCAGTCCCCAAATTTCATACGCTTCTGTCACTAATGTATGTTGCAGGTACCTCGCTCCTTTCCATGGCATCGACTATGTGACACCCTCCCTCGTAGCATTGGCAGCAAAGAAGATATATCCGCATCGGATCATTATGGCCACATCAAGTCGTGAACGGAGCACTCAATATGGCACAGATCTCGCTTCTGCCCACGACCTGCTGAATGATCTGGACCCAGAAAAGGTGATACAAAATGTGCTGGATACTATTGAATGCCCAACGTGATGCAGGTGTTTGCCGCCTGCGGTATGAGCGTATGAGCACAGGTTCACTTGCAAGCGGAGCAGTCGCCAATGTCGTTCCCATGATGCCTTTCCCGGGGGAAACTTCTCTGCGGCCAGACCCCTCTGCAGACCAAATTCTTCTTTGACGCTGGAAGCGTCGTTGCTGCGATGGAACGTCCTGGAGCTTCATCTACGGCTTATTCAAGGTCCATCGACACCGCTATTGCCCGCGTGATATGCGCTGGATAGCCTCATCTTTACGTTGTCGACTTTGTTGAAGCGGATCTGGGAGAGACATGGTGTACAGCCGAGCATATTCATGGCACAGATACGCCTCTTATAAGACGGGATGGCTGCACCTTGACGACCGCGTCAGTAACAAGACGATTATCTCTCTTTGCAAGGTTGGGTGGCTCATCAGAGGTCATGGTCGGCTTTTTCTCATCCAAGATCGTGACCCTAGGAGATCCAGGTTGTGTCAAACAACAAGCTCCCGGTGGTCATGATCAAGACAGACGGACAGGGGCATCAGTCGTGGGGAACAAACGTACTGCTACCTCCGACGGAGCCATCAAAAATCAGCTGGCTCTTTCACAGCAGAACCAAGTAACCGATTATTTCAAGTGACGAACACTTCTTCTTCTTGTTTCTTCAACTCAGTTGCCTCCCGCATACGTTCCAGCAAAAAGATCCAACAGCTAATAGCATCTGCGTCGGACTGCTCAGCTGCATCGCAAGCACTACAGCACCGCAACAACGTCACTCGCAAACCGCCCCCCATCCCCAGGCTTTCCTCCGCCTCTCAGGCCGACCTCTACCCCAATCAAAGTCGAATATGGACCTGATGAAGATCAGCAGATGATTGATGAGTGTCAAAATCGACCGCCACCCCAAAAAGCAGCTATTCCGGCCACCTGCATGGTCAAAGAGGAATCCTCCCATGATGAAGCCAGCAGAGCAGACCTGCCGTCACAGCAAGCACTTCCCACTCTGACTCCTTCTGCTGGGGACGGAGCCACGGTGCCCACGGATCCTGGTTACACTAGCCACCAGCATCGAGAGCAACGCAAGTCATTGGGACAGGCAGACACCTCAAGTGCGGCTTCTGTTCCCCCCTCGTACTCATTTGCAGGCCCCATACCTCCGTTGCCCTCAAGCTCTACAACCACCCCGACCTCTGGCATGGGCGAAGTGAACAACCACGAGGCACGACCTTTGCATATGCCCCGAGACGGCCAGCCAGCTTTTGCAAGCGTCACCTGGGCTGACCCCTATTCGACTGGAAACCTGGGTGCACGCTTCTCAACTCAGAGGATGATACTTGCCTTGCCTCCACTCACTCCCGAGAACAATATGTCCGACGCGAGTGGCGTCGCAGAGCCGGCTTTTATGTCGCGCCCAATAAACGAACCTGAGATAGCAAGTCTTGAGTACCCAATTATTCCTCGACTGATAGATACAGGCGGCGTCGACCTCGCACACCGTCCCAGCGACGACGAGATGCGAGCATTTCATTACTTCCTAACACATCCGGGTTCCTTGTACAAATACCTGCGCATCCATCCTGGTCTCTTGAAGTCTTTGCTGGAGTCTGTCCGTATATCTACTTCACATGTTAGCGGTCTCCACCAGAAGTCTAGCAACACCGTAAGACAGAGCACCAAGACCGCTCCAAGCAGCAGCTCAGAAGCATAGCCATACGTTCTTCCTAACGCATACCAGCAGCGTAACCCTCTCGCCGAAGAGCCAGACGAGAACCCCTAGTTTAGACCAAACACAGAGCGGTACGAGAGCTTCATCATGTCGTCGCCGAGCTGGCACAACGAGGAAGAGAAGGAGAGATTTTTGAACCTGCAGAATGGTAAGTCCTGGCTCTCCCTCCTTCCTCGGTAATTAGGTTCTCTTGCGATCGCAACTCGCGGTTCCACGGCCTGGTGCTACAATGACTGATAGCCGAATGCCTGACCCACTGACTGGACTGCTCTCTCAGAATACTGGCCCACGCAGCTCTTTTTTGCCAGCTATGTCCTGCGATTGCCGCCGGGAGAAGACTTCAAGAAGCCGCTATTGACTCGTGGATTCGTCAAAATCAACCCTATCGCTCGCAATCGACCCGGCCTATCCTGGGGTCTAGTGTTGAGGAGGTCGACATCTACGTCTATACGATGCGTGAGTGGATCGGAGTTGCAGCAATGGCTGGCGCGACCGATCCCAGTTGGAGGCTGCCTCCGCAATATTGGGGGATTTCTTGATGGAGGATTTCTGGATGCATAGATCGTGGCTGCAATATACTCAAGCGCGGTAGAGGTGGCTGGTTGGATGAGGCAGTGCGGAGGTATTGCTCGCAGGTAGGCAGGTGGACGCCCAGATGAGCCTGAATATTGCTGGGAAGTAGAGAACGGACGGCGATGCCCATAGATCGTGCGTCAGCTGGTCTCTTTCTTAGACGCCGAAAACATTCGGGTAGCGAAGTGAGGACCCCAGCCCAGGACTCGTGCACCAACACAGCCGAGCACTCTCTTGAGGAAATGACTCCTCTAGGTTTTCCCTCCCGTTCTGGACGGTCGATAAAGACTATGCCGGACTAGACTGGGCTAAAGGCCAGAGAGTCTCAGACAAAGATTTCGGATCGTAATCTACTCTCTACTCTTACTGCATAGAAGGTGTCCATGTCTGAGTTCTCGGCTCTCTACTGTATGCAGCGCTTGCCCAGCGCACGGTAAGGCTCAAATACGCAGTACAGACCGGTCAGGTCATGCCCGGCTCACAGGCCTATATGCTTGAGAGGTCAGAGACTGCATCCGGTCCGATACCCCCACGGCGCTCAAAAACTCAGCAGAGCCCTGAGCCTATTCGCCATCGCCCGCTCCGTGACACCGGACTTTGGCGCAAACAGCTCAAAAGCATGCGGCACCCCAGGGTACAAATGGAACTCGACATCGATGTCCTCGGCGGCCAGCCGTCGCGCGTACTCGAGATCCTCATCCCGGAAGATATCCAGCCCTCCAACGTCAATATACGCCGACGGCAGGCCCGCGAGCGATGGGGTTCGCGCGGGCGCACAATAAGGGGACACATCGGCGTCGGGCTTCCCTGCCTTGTCGGCGCCAAGCAGGGCCGTCCACCCCGTGATGTTGTCGTCGGTGGACCAGAACACGAACGGCTCCATGCGCGGGTTGGGGACCAGGTTCCGATCGTCCAGCATCGGGTAGATCAGGATCTGCTTGGCCAGGGGCGGAGTCAAGCCCTTGTCGCGCGCCATCAGCGCGACCCCGGCCGCGAGACCACCGCCCGCAGACTCCCCCGTGACGCCGATCCGGGTGGTGTCGACATTGAATTTGGCGGCGTTCGCGTACACCCACTCCAGGCCGGCGTAGCAGTCTTCGACGAGGTTCGTGCCGCTCGATTCCGGCGCGAGGCGGTACTCCACGCTGAAGAAGGGGACACCGGTCTCTTGGACCCTAAACGCGGCGGATTTCGACATTGTGGCCACGCTGCCCAGGATCATGCCGCCGCCGTGGCAGTGCAGGATAGCGGATGTGGGGGTCGGTGAGGAGCCCTTCTTGATGAAGCTGTAGATGGAGAGCTCGACGCCCGCGGCGCTCGTGAACCTGTGTTCTGTCTGTTCTACGTCTGGAGCGTCGAACGGCATAAGCTGGGCGAGCAGGGTCAAGCCGGCTTCTAGGCCTTTGCGGCGGCCTTCAACGTCGTGGACGGGCGATTTGGGCGCGGCACTGATGGCCGGCATGAGAGGCTCGAACGCCTTGAAGAACTCGGGGTCATATTTAAGAGACATTTTGGGGAAGCCTCGATGAGTGATGATTGGTTTGAAGCGGTCTTTGAAGTTGTTACAGGTGCTTCTTGCTTATATCTTGAATTTATATGTATGACAAACAGTTAAGCAATGTAGACGATGGAGAAGCGGTGCCGTTATTCTGTGCGCTTCGCAACGCTTGCGAGCCGCGGTCCTTGCCTGCTTCTCCAAGTGCTGGACACCGGGGTTTGCATATGCACTAAAGTAGTCAGTATGTACCTTGCCGTTCGCCCTGATTGGAAGCATGTTGCAAGCATATACAGTACAGAGCGCCGGGCCTGGATTCATGACTGCTGGACCGAGGTTCCGGCCGTGGGGAATATTCATCTCCAGACTGAATCGGTGATGGAGGAGGCCCGATGCAGTAACTACAGGTAAGTAATTACCATCCTTGCACCATCCTGTCTTTCATTGCCGTCGGGGCCGAAACTCTCAGTAGTCACAACACTCCGTACTCCTGCTGGAATGGTTTCTCGCGGAGAATATTCGATCAATACCTGCGTCAGAGTTTCTTAGTCAGACAGGTATTGGGGAGTCCTCCTCAGCACCATCCCTACCAACACGGAATTCTGCCCTCCGTACTCCATACGAGTGTTCCCGCCGACCATGCTTGGCACTGTGGCCGGCCTTGATGGATGTGTCGGATACAAACGAGCAACTCTCCGACGGAGCATTTTATGGTGGAAGCTACCGAAGCGAATGTCCACCAGGAAACGATGCTTTCCAAACGAGGCTTTCACTGAGTTGTCTTCGACGGCCGCGAACACGGCAAAGACGACGTCCACTTGAACTCCATCGACATGATCCGTCCAGCCTTGTGGATCCTGAGCCGCATGGTGTCTCCATCACATCATGCTAGCTACGAAGGCATTGTTGGTGGCTTCTGTCGTCCGACTTGTCCCACAGCCCGAATCGTGACCATCTGCGCTACCACGACAGCTCGACTCTTCCTTGACCTCTGGTCTTGCGAGGGACGCAGTCGACATTGACGCCTGTGCTTGCAGCTGGTGCCAACTCTGTCGCGAGCTGTGAAGAAGCCACAAAATGTCACCTCGTCGTGTCACGCTGACGTCAACATTGTCACGCTGCCCCGCGCCAGCGTCGTAGTCGTCGTCGTTCGGAGTATAAGAGGTTCCTCACTCTTCCGTTCCTCATCTTTCTCCTGCATCGCTTCAGTGGGAGCACAATCTCTTTGTTGCAGTCGCGGCGCTTTGTTGCGGTTATCCCTTCAGGAAACCTTTCACGACAAGGTGGTGGTCTCGTGGTCCCTGACCCCATCAGGGACATCGTCCTAGTCCTCAGTCGCTGGTAAACGTCCCTGGTCCGCTGACTCAGCCCAAGCGGCATTATTCCCAGCCCTTACGCAGTCACCAAGTGCCCGGCTTAGGTACTGGCTGGATCGCTCGGTCGAAAATTGGAATCCGCCGACGACTGTCATATGAGAGGACAGCGACTTCCGGTGATCGCGCTCCCTGCCTCTGTGTTTGTTTGCATTTCTCTAAACACACGTCAGTTGCGGGAGCAATCTGCCCGTGGTCGTTTGTCGTTGGCTCTTGTCAAGCGGCTGTCATGGGCATAAGAGCATGCATCCGTCTTCCACCTTCAGCCCTCAGCATGAGCTAACCGCCCTGTGCTAGACAGTCAGCGGCAGGGCATCAAGTCAGGTCATATGTATAGGAGTCTGGTCTGAGGTGGCCAAGGTGCGTCGTACCTGTGTCAGTTTTTGACAAAGTGCTAATATTCCCCAGTGAAGGTCCGACAGCACAGGGCGGGCACCAGCAGCACCTCTACAGAACGCCTTCAATCCACAAGATGGGCCCGCTGCTTTTGTTCCCTGCCAAGGCGCAATCGCACCAAAGGTGCCTTGCGCGCCTGTTGTTGTCTCGCGCTACAAGTTTCGCTCTCATACCAGCCTTGAGGAAGACTTGCCAGAACCCTCTTTGTCATCGTACCAAAACCGGTCTCGTCGCCTGGACGCTTAGTCTACAATGGCTGGAAGTACCGTCAGTGAGGAAACCCTCAACATCATGGACGAGGCGTTCATTCAGGCAGTGGAAACCTTTGTTGAGACTCATGAGCCAATAACACAGACAGCACACCTTCACGCCGACCTCCAGTGGTTTGTCGACGCGTTTGATTTGACCAGTCAAGGGATCCTGGTGCAGCGACAATTGCTCATGCTCCATGACTACTACAATCTCGACGACTTGCTCGAGGACGGAATACTCGACTCCATGCGTACGATTGTGGCGGCTTCTCCTCAGAGTCCCAGGCCAGCTACGCACCCCCACAGCGGCCATTCTGTACTCCTTCTGCTCGCTCAGGCTTCAAGCCTTCTGCTCGACCAGACTTTGGACCATCCGCCCGAAGACACTCAGATCCAGTCGCCATCTGCTGGGAATGTCACTTTGAGTAGCGGAATGCCTGATGATGTCAATGTCTCATCACAAGCGGCGGCTACGAGCAGACAAGCGACAGAAGACGCTGCACAGACAAACCACCCTCAGGAGGCAGATGAAAGACGTCGGCGCCGTCCGGGAATGACACCCCTTGCCCATGATGTCTCTCGCCAAGCCGGTAACATACATGTGAGCAACCTTCCTCCGCTGCCTAAACACCGCTACCCAAACAATCCGGACCGATGTCATCCACCAAACCTAGAATATGGGTTCAGCATAGCCGAAAGAGACAAGGACTGGATGTACAAGTGCGATGAGTGTGGACATGCCTTTCGCTATCGCACCGAATTTCGGCGACACTTCGATGGTCAGCTGGGGGTTCGCGACGGATTCAAGCTCGTGTGCGTGATGCCAGACGTCGCGCAGGTTTGGTACGGGGTGGACTCTCATGGCAACGAATACATGGGACACATGTTGTTCCACCCTAAGGGTGAAGGTCGCCTGGCGCATCACGCTCCGATCCCGCGGCCTTGTGCGCTGCGCATGAGATAAGGCAACTGCCTACCTCACTGAAGAAGAGGGCGGGGGCAGTGCCTGCGATGCATGTAAGAGGGGAGGAAGAGGACTCTGGCCCCAGCTTTGGCAGCAAGGATGCAAAGGGGGACTGTGTGAACCGAGCTTGGGGCCGGAGGTAGTTAGAGACGTCCTCTGTACGAAATGCGCCAATGTAGGCGTTGTAACAACAGTTCACAGTGCCCAGGGAGGGCGTAATGAGATTACTTAGCCGTTGTGTCAACCTGCTCGCTTTATCGCTTCATCTTTGACGATATCAACATGAAAGGGAATGGCGCCGACTAACAGTCTTGCCATTATGCCTCTTATGCTCCACCGTATCAGCCCTCAGCCTTGTTTGACCTCGTCGTCGACGCAACCTTCCGACACGCGGGAAATACGGGGATGTCCTCCTCCAGAATAACCTCATAGTCCCTTGCAGCGGTCATGCATGTCCGGCAATGGGCAAAGCTACTCACTCTGCCTGTGTGGCTGCAACCGGCCTACGGCAATCCAGCAGCAAGCAACGAAGACGATCGACCGTATGAGAGCGATGCCGCGAACCAGCAGGAACCCCTCTTCGGGCTGTGCCCAGATTACACAAGCTACGCGCGGCATATCCAGTAAGACAAGCGGTGTTTGCATCACGGCTCTTGCTGACTTGGTATGCAGTAAACCTCTCAGCAAGGGACCTCTACAACTGCCGTACCAGAGACCGCATCCGAATTGTCGCAAGTTCTCCTCCCCCGCGGTGGAACATGTGATAGACGACCTCTATCCGCGTATAAAAGACGCGGACCTGGCGCAGATGTTTCAGAATGCCTTTCCCAATACTCTCGACACGACGGTGTTATGGCACGTAGACGGAGACAAGACGCACGCCCCAAAGTCAAGGCTGCTACGAGACAAGGACAAATGGAAAGCGGCACAATCATTCATCGTCACCGGCGACATCAATGCCGAATGGCTACGCGACTCGACAAACCAACTCGCCCAATATCAACTCCTCGCCAAATCCGCCCCAGACATCTCCAGCCTCATCCTCGGCGCGATCAACACGCAAGCCGAGTTCGTCATCTCCTCTCCCTACTGCAATGCGTTCCAGCCACCAGACCCGTCGCGCCTCTCGCCAGTCCACTCCGGCCAGGACGACATCGTCCACCCGGCGTATGAACCCAGCGTCGTGTTTGAATGTAAATACGAGCTCGACAGTCTGGCGGCCTTCCTGCGTCTGACAAACGAGTACCATTCTGCCACTGGCTCCACGGCGTTCCTGACGACGAGGTGGTTCAAAGCACTGGAATCTCTCCTGGAAGTCCTGGACGCGCAGGCGAGGCCCACGTTCAACCCAGACTCGGGCTGGTACGAACGCAACGAGTACACGTTTTCCCGCACCACGCGCATCGGCACCGAGACTCTTAACCTGGAAGGGACGGGCAACCCCTTAGGCCCCGGAACCGGTCTGATCCGCTCGGCATTCCGCCCCAGCGACGACGCGACCATCTTCGGCTTCCTCATCCCAGCGAACGCAATGATGAGCGTGGAACTTTCCCGCGCAGCCGCCATGCTGAAGTCCGCCAGTTCCGCGGCATCGAGCGAACGACAAGCGAACCAACTCCTTCAACTCGCCCAGGATCTCTCGCAGAGGGCGAACGTCATCAGAGATGGTATCTACAAGCACGCGGTCGTCACGCACCCGGAGTTCGGCCAAGTCTTCGCCTACGAGGTCGACGGATACGGCTCGCATTTACTGATCGACGACGCGAACATCCCCTCTCTGCTATCTCTTCCACTTCTCGGCTTTGTCGACGCCGCGGATGAAATCTACCAGAATACGCGCCGCATGATCCTCTCGCCACGCGGCAATCCGTATTTCCTCTCTGGCGCCAAGTTCAGCGGCATAGGCGGCCCGCATATCGGCCTGCGGAACGCGTGGCCCATGTCCGTGCTCGTTCAGGCCATGACGTCGACCTCGGACGTCGAAATCCTGGAATGTCTGGAGCGGGTGAAGAATGTCAGCGTGTTCGGCCTGCTCAACGAGTCCGTGGACGTGAATAGAGGCGTCAGGACGAGTGGCGGTGGAGAGGGCATGACGCGGAGTTGGTTCGCGTGGGCGAACAGCGTCTTCGCGCAGACTGTGCTGTGGTTGGCGGAGAAGAAGCCTCGATTGATTCTCAAGGACGAGGCCGATGGGAGCAGCACGAGAGGGTACAGGGTTGGGGTCGGCTGGGTCGAGTATTCTGTGTGAAAGGGTGGCCAAAAGGGCACGAAATGTAGATTACGACGTGATGACTGAATGAAGCTGATGTGGCGCGCAGTCATTCGCAACCAATGTACAATATCAAGTAGTGATGGCTCGACGAGGGCAATTGTCCACTCGATCATGGTTCCGTGGGTGGTACCATGCACAGTGGAGCTTCACTGTGGTCACTGTGAAGGCGACAGAGGATGTACTCAAACCACACACCCGCTCGACATATATATGTACAGGTACTAGGTACCTAGCTATGAGGTATTAGGCGCCTTCTCGCCTCCCAAAGCGCCGTGTCATGACACCTCTCTCATATATCAGGCACAATACATACATACCTACCTACCTACTCATCGCTGCTATACCACTCCCACTTCCAGGTTAGCTGACAGAAGATGGAGAGAGCACGTCCGGCTGTAAATATCCGTATCTACTATAGCAATAAGAGATACGGTAACGCATTCACGCAGGCTTACTCTATGGCACGTGAGAACTTGTGTGTGCACCATGCGACTATACGACTATGCGATCATGCAACTCCGCCGCCCACGACGCTCACGCTCATGCTCACGCGTTCTTCTTCCCAAAGAAACTCATGATATTGCCGCCTCCGCCTCCAGTACCCTTCTTCTTCACCCCTGCCTTGCCCTGAGCCTGACCCGGACCCTGACCCTGACTCTGACCCTGACTCTGACTCTGGCTCTGAGACGGTATCTTGGAGGAACTCTTCGCCATGCCTTTCCTCGCGGTCGCGGGCTGCGGCTCCGGCTCATCCTCGCTGAAACTCTCCCACACGGCCTCCTCCTTTGTGACGAGATATCCGTCTTCATCCTTTGTCGTGCGTTTCTTCATGACCTTGCGCTTGCCGCGGCGTCGTTTCGGTTCCTTGGTGGCCACTTTCTTCTCACCATCACTTTCCGACCAGGCGATCTGCTCGTCTTCTCCAGGCCCTTTAGACGGCGCATCTGCGTCGGTGCCTTTCCGGGCGGCGACAGGCTCGTCGGTCTCTAGACCCGTCGCTTTCTCGACGCTTGGCACGGCAGCTACTTCTTCGTCGTCCGAGTCCATCAATTTTCGCAGTTTCGCAGCTCGGTCTTCCTTCTCCTTTTTCACGACGTCGCTGTGTCGTTTTTTGGAGCCGCTTGCGGGTTTGCGCGTGTTCGTGTCCAGGAAGAGGGCTTCGTCTTCGGATTCGCCTTCGTCATCGTCCATGTCGACGTCTTTCATGGTAGTGTCTTGCCGAGCCACTTTTGGCGTACTGGTCGGTGTTGACTTCTTGTTGCCTTGCTTCGCGAAGGCTTTGAAGAGGTCGGATGCATCTCGTTTCAAGGCGGGTGGTTTCGAAGGCTGCTTAGAGGATGTGGTTGTCGAGGTGCTGTCGCGGGATGAAGGGCGAGATGGTTCTTCGGCCTTTGTGCCTACGGCTCCGGCTGCTGGCCCAGATTTGGGAGCTGGCTTGCTTTGAATGGCAGATGCGGATGTCTTTTTGGGCTCCTCTTTGACGGGCTGGAACTTTGCGGCAGGTCCAGGGGGGATAGCGGCTGGCCTGTTGCCTTTGCGCCGTCGCACATTGGGGTTCTGGATCACACCGTAGGCCTTGTTGTGCTGAAGGGGATCTTCTTCGTTGAACAAGTTTCGGCCGATGTCTGATAATGTGAACAGGTCTTGGATGCGC
Source organism: Cladophialophora yegresii CBS 114405 (assembly GCF_000585515.1). Taxonomy (NCBI): domain Eukaryota; kingdom Fungi; phylum Ascomycota; class Eurotiomycetes; order Chaetothyriales; family Herpotrichiellaceae; genus Cladophialophora; species Cladophialophora yegresii. The sequence goes on along the minus strand of NW_006913050.1, from coordinate 2,215,375 downwards.
GTGGGCGACAGGCTGTAGATGTGTATGGATGTGATGCTCTCGTATTGGTCTTTCAACTCTTCCAACGCGTCCTCCTTCACGAGCGAGATGGTCCGCACGGGGACTTGCACTGCATCTTCCTCCTCATCCGCTTGACTGCTCTGTTGACTGGGTTCGAGCATCGAGCTCGTGAAGGGCGGAGGGCTGGAGGGAATGTGTTCGTCCGGGTCGAAGTCATGCTTGCTGGTGGCGCCATTAGTTGTGATTGGCGGAGTCGGCCTCTTCTTGAACCCGGAAAGAAGATACGTGGCGTATATCGAGCCCGGCTTCTTGCTGTTCTGGAATTCGTAGAAGTCATAGAGCATGCATTTCGCAGCATTCACATGGACTTTGAAGACGCGCGATACGTTGCGATATGATATCGCCCGTTGTTCTGAGAGGACCTCGGTCGCCAGGTATTTCTTGAAGTCCTGATCCATCGTGAAGGACGGTGTTTAAAGTGCTGCTGTGCGATTTGATGCTCACTGTGCGATCAAGATGCCCATAAGGACAATTATTGGTGACGCGACTGCGCTGGCCGACCCCGCGACGCGTTGAGTGGATCCACTCGCTTTAGCTGCGTTTTTTGTCAGACGCAAATGACGTGGGGCGTGGACCGACACCAGCAGGACATCAAGCTCACTCCCAACCGGTTCTTCATCTCCCAACCTTGAGCATCTTGCCGGTACGCAATTCTCACAGCGACCGTAGCCCGCAGACTGACTGTCATAGTGTAAAGCCCTGTCTAGCCCGCTTTCAACAGGAGGAACAACTTCCCCATTGTGCAAGTCACGCCTAAAACCAATTCACACCTTGTTCACCTGCACCTTGCATGGCCGCGTTACAAGGAGTTAAGCCCTTGTCGCATATAGAATGGAACCCGAGTAGTCTGTAGCCGGGAACAATTCTCCGACACAGTGATACAAAGTCTCGCAGATGATCCGGCTTTGACATTGGACCGACTCGCCGTTGAACCTCGCTGCTGGGAATGTTCGAGACCATCTGTCAGCTCTAACCAATCATGTGGGACTGGCGTGAACGGTCACAGTACTCCGTACTCCGTATGCGCTCCGTATCGCGTCGGTCGGACATGGACACTCTGATCCTCTGACGGGCAAGATATCCGTACGGCCGCTGTCAGACGTGCACATCGTATCTATGACATCTTGGCTCGGTCAGCATTCGAGTCCGATGAGACGCACGTCTTACAATCTACGACTCTGTCCTTATTATGGGCCTGAAGCCATGACGGCCTGGCAGCACGGTTGCGAGATGATTCTATCGATAACTGCACTACATGGTCGTGCGCGGTTCGACTGGGTCATCAGACCATGAAGGAATGAGGGAGATGCCGGACGGTCGAACAGGAACTGAATATCACATCAAACAGAAATGGACTCCCAAGGTAAGCAAGCAGCTAGAGGTCGGGTGCCGGGAACATCCAGCCTTCGACTACAATCTCTGTTGACGCATCTCGGTAGAGTCTCGCTTGCGCTCATGGGTGTGCTGTTTTTGCACCAAGTCGTACCGCAGGTCGTAAGTGACTCCCTGCTGTGGCTGCTTTAAATGGTGGCCTTTGCCCGACGAAACCACGGCCTCGAACAATCAGGAGCAACTTGCCAAAAGTGGTTGCGCCAACAATCTCCTCCCAATGACGCCTGAAATAATTGGTGTCGCATGCTTCTGCCGCTTCAGACGACTCCGCCGTAAACGAAGGCGAGGTGGACTGGGACCCTCAAATGGCTGACTCCGACCTAGGGATGTGCTCCGCCGGCACTATATCAATTGTCCATCTAGAGGAGAGCAACCGATCCCCGGGAAACTCAAGAAGGGCAAGAAGACGCGAGCATGTGATGCATGTGCACGCTTGAAGCTAGCCTGTGACCTGGACAGTCCATGCGAGACATGTCTTTCACATGGTCTTGAATGCACCTACACCCGCGTCTCGCAGCCCGAACCCGATTCAATAACGGAGCCAACGTCGGCTCCGATTTCTAGTGATCCATCACCCTCAACCCAGACACGCTCTCCTGGGACTCCTCCAAGACCGAAGACGCTTAGTCGGCAGGAACGTAGCAAGATTTCCTTGGGCTTTTTGCTCAACTATGTCAATCCGACCACGACAACCATGGCCGACGCATTCGGTCACGAGACAGAGAAGGAAGAAGGAAATGGTGAGGCACCAAGCAGACCCTGTGCAACAATGAATTCTGAGCTCTCTAGTTCCCTCATCAACCACCCTCAATGGTATCTCTGGAGGCGATCTCGGAGCGTCTGCATCAATACAACAATTGCTTTTCGACGAATACGTGGCGCCGTTTGACGCGGGGCGAATGGACGACGTCTTCGTCTCCTACCTCTTTCCGGATTCAGAAGACTTTGCAGGGACCGGCCTTGATGCAAACTGGCACATGGACTGGCAAGCGTCCGAAGTATCAACACCTTTCGCAACCCTCAACGACCCCAATCCTTTCAGCACCTTGGTAGACTCTTTGACAAATTTTTCACTGTCATTGCCTCAGGGCCATCCTGAGCGTGCCCTGAACGATCGGCTGGCAAAAGCTTCTGCTCTATTTTCGAGAAAGAACGTTGAACGGTTCATTGGACATTACTTTCGCGATTACATCCCGCACAGCCCGATACTCTTCCCGGGAACATTCCACGCCAGCTCGGCTTCACCGTATTTGCTGACGGTCATGGTCATCACTGGAGCAATGTTTTCTTCAGGTCCGGGTGACATTGAATTGGCGCGAGGGATCCTCGAACTCGTGGAGGAATATGTCTTCAGCAACGAAGATTTCGTAAAGCTACTTCAGGCACCGCATCATACTAAATACACAAATGACCTCGGAGGATGGCAGGCTCTCCAAGCCGCCTTCTTCATCACTCAGATCAAGCTTCGAGAAGGCTCTCTTGCCAAGCGGAAGGAAGCCCGGACTGCTCGTTTCGAAGCGATTATCTCTGGCGTCCGCGCTCTTGGACTCCTCCAAACCCGCAATCCTTTTTTTCACGCTGAACCACCACTGCCAGAAATGTTCCAGTGGAATCAATATGGCGACAGCGAAACCAAGATACGGCTTGTATGTGGTATCTTCAATCTCGATGCGAGCTTCACCATCCTCTACAATATGACACCTCGGTTATTCGCCGAAGAACTGGAGGTCGATATGCCCTGTCCGGTGGAGGCCTTTTTCGCCGACAGCGCTCAGGACTGCTACCAGATTTCATTCAGGGAGCACGGACTTCAGACTCTGCACCTCTCCGAATTATGCAATGCTTTCTTGCAAGACACGTGGAGTGAGCAAATGCGCTCCTCCATGCTGAGCCTGTCGTTGCTCAACTTATTCACTCTCATCTTGGCACTTTTGCAAACCCTGTGGCTATCGCCATACAGACCCAGGAAGAGGCAGTTGATGCAGAGCATGGCGGTTGCGCTGGAACGGTGGAAAGAGATCTGGGATTTCCAGAACGCGAAGTTAAACCCGAGACAGCAAGAGCGGTATGGCTTCTTGAAGATTGCGCCTCTCGAGTTCTGGCAGATCGCAAGTGTGCTGGTCCAGAAGAAAGCGACCCGTTTGGACACGGCGGTTGATCAGAGCAGAATGTATGCCATGAACAACGGCCGATATGGGAATTGCTTAAAGTATGCACACGCTTTGCTCCAAGACGTCAACAAAGAACAGGCGTAGCCGGTATTGTCGATCACCCCAATCAGGGACAGTGCTCCCGAGTTCAGGAAGCTGGAGCATCTACTCTGGACCTACGGGTAGTCCAGCTCTGGCCGCATAATGCCTCAACGGTGCCCGCATCCTAGTAACACCAAGAAATAGCGCGGCCACCGATATATGTCACGAATACCTGAGGACCCATTCTGTATCATCAGTCCGTCATTTTCCTGCGCTGTACACTAAGAGCTTCACGCGCAGAAGATGGAAGAATGCTGGATATGGCGTACTTCCCTACACCTCGATCTAGCCCTACGAGCTGCCGATCCATATCAACATCCGGATAGTGTTGTTAAGAGATTGCACGTTGAAATGCACCTCGGCTACGACTCGTTATCGTGGCTACATAACAAGACATGAGCATTAGATTGGACTGGACCGAGCATGCTTTGGAACGCGCTACTGCTGACTCGAGCGTCGACTTTCAGGCGACTAAAGAGCCACGGCCTCCGAAATGTATGTGGCAGCCTTGGTGTTGGACCGAGATTCGGGAGGAAGAGGAACCGGCGGAGTATCTTGAAGGCGATGTCCCTGGTGCGGTTCAAACAACAATACCTAAAAGCACTGTGAGCTCCAGCGCTCCATGGCGCAGACATATCTTACCGAAACTCCGATCGTCCGATACACGAAGGCCAGCATCCGGCGCCATCGGCTCCTGAGCCTCAACACCATTGGTACAGTGCTTCTTTAGCCGGAAAAAGCACACACGCCAGCCAAATCACGCAGGCCGGGGGATTGACATGGTGGTTCCTCTTTCGCACCTCGCAGTGACGTGCTCCGGGTACTTCCAAACAGCGTGGCTCCGAGATTGTGTTGGACGGTGTCAGAGTTCTCACATCCTGTCCTTGTGCCCAGATTCCGCGTGGCACCTTTGACCAGTGTCGCAGGGGTTTCAGCCTCGTTGTGACGGCCCTTCAGCACAATCTTCTCTAGCAGGACAGTACTTGCACAAGCTCGTGCCAGACACATCTGCAGCAACGCCTAATGTATCTCAATTGCGATCAACATGTTTGTGCGAACCTCTCCCTTAATCAATGCAGGAAGTCAAACAACACGCCGACGACGCTGACCTTTCTTCGCGCTGATTGTCTATGTGTTTTACCGGACCTCGAGAATAGGGCAAAGCACGGCACTCTACGGCGGAGTATGAGCGCTGCACCTTGTCAGATTTGGAAATGCTCGTACCACAACTTCCAACATGGCTTTGTATCTCTTCGACTTTCTTTCACTTCATGGTATTTGAATCTGTCTCATAAAATCAAGACATCCCCGTTCCTCCGACTCTCTCGTGGTAAAGATTATATCGCCAGCCTTCGATCTAGCCCATTTCATAACGAGTCCGAGTCGCCGCTGGTTTGGGGTACACAGGGCTACACACCCTTACTGCCGAGACTACGAGCACCTCACACCGACTATACCACGTGCTTCCGGCTACGCGAAGGCTAAACAACTGGCTTAGACGGACTTTTATGCGAGTAATCTCTATCTCGCTCTGGCCGGCCATACTACACGGTACGTACGTAGGTACATATTCGACCTATCGTAGCGACTAAGGTCCTCCAGTCATCTAGCTAGGCCTCACTTGGCCCGCATTCAAAGCGAGATTCATTCATATACATATATATCAACAGCCCGGCACGGAGTGATCCCGATGGATTAATGGGACGTGGATAGCTATCCCGTCGTTGGGACACCACCCAGACTTTTGGACTCCAGACCGACGCTATATCTATTTACATGAAGTGGCCGATCTTTGGCCCTTATACAAAAGGTACAGCACCAGGTTCAAGCGACGAGGTAGCGTATCTTCGCAGAGGTTCAAGGTTCCGAATCCAAAGTCCCTCATCCCTCTCTCACCACCAACACCAACACGACCACCATATCATCAACGGTCAACATGGACCTCGCGGGCCCGGTGCCCGAACTCAAATCCCAGGCGGCCTCAAGCTCAGGCTCAGGCTCGACATCCAAGCCCGACGACACATACCTTTCAGACTTTACCCGTCTAGGCGAGCAGGTCTACTATTACGTATCATCCCCGACGTCCATATCAACGCCCACGCCACCAACATCAAGCACGGCGGACGTGGTCGCCACTGCTTCTGCTTCTGCTTCTGCCACTGGCAGCTCTGCCGCCCAAGAACCAACTGCCGATCCCGGCCTCATCATCATCTGCTCCTGGATGTACGCCCAGCCCCGGCACATCGCGAAATACTCGACCGCTTACCGGGCGAAGTATACCTCCTCGCCGATCCTCCTCCTCCGGCAAGACGGCGGCGACTTTTTCTGGCGCACGCACGCGACGCAGATGCGCAACTTGGAGCCCGCTATCCGTGTCATTCGAAGGCTTCAGGCCGACGCCACGGGCCACAAACTGAGGGTGCTGATGCATGTCTTTTCCAACGGCGGCGCCTGGTCGGCATGTCAGCTTGCGGATGCCTACGCCCTTGCTTGCAGGGGTGATCATGATGCCATCCTCCCCGGGTGTCTCCCTCTCGCCGCCCTAATCCTAGACTCAACCCCCAGCCTGCCCGACCCCGCGGCCTCGCACGCCGCCATCTGCGAAGCCCTCCCCAGCGCGAAGACATACCCTCTCACCCGCAAAACGGGCGAGATTGCGGTGTCGTGCTTCCTGGCGCTGACTTCGGCCCTAGACGCCCTACTGGGCAGGGAACACCTCACGCTGAACATCCGGCGCAGACTCAATGATCCGCAGGGCGCCTTTATGCAAAGTGGCCTCCACACGAGGGCCTATATCTACAGCGAGGCGGATGCGTTGATCCCTGCGACGGACGTGGAGGTGCATGCCGAGGAGGCGCGGGCCATCCTGAGGGCGCGGCAGAGGGAGAACAAGAATAAGGAGAATCAGCGCCACGTGGGGACCAGTACTCACCTAACTCCCAACATTGGTGACGACAGGCGTAAGAGTAACGGTCGCGGCGACAAAGTCAGTGACGACGGTACCGGTTGCGACATATGGCTCGAGAAGTTCGACCACACGCGACACGTAGGACACATGCAGGGTGATCCGGGCAGGTATTGGGCTGTCATCGACAAGGTATGGAAAGGCGGAAGTAAGGATTAGGATGATTCAGGGTGAGGATGAGGCGCGAGTACACTGACGCAGCAGACCGCGACGTGTCTAAGAGGAGAGGAACGTAGAGGATCCTAGAAGAGACGGAGTTTTGGACCAGAGGAGACGGGGTTTTCGATAGATAAGAACAGAACAGAACAGAATAGAAGAGAACATGACTATACTCGCTTCGCCACCAAAAAGACAAATAGGGGTACATGTGTATATTGGAGCGTGCAGCCAACAGGGCACTAATTAATGTGGTACTTACAGTACATATGAAGCGCTGCCACGGGAGGAGAAACGAAGTCCATACCCAATCAGTACTCCGTCCAGGAGCTTCGTTTGGATGATTCAACCGCGTCACATACCACATACATTTGCTTGGCTGGGACAACTACGAACAGCAGCTTGCCGGCTGGCTGAAAAGAGAAACGAAGAGATCAGAACTACTGAGCATATGGTGCCATGACACTTTGATTCCCATATGCACACGGCCAGGCAAGCGAGCGCCAACTACTGTACTGTACTGGACATCGGCAGGCTGCGTCGTTCCATACCAGGTACACGCTTGAACATTTTTCATTTCTATCGTGGCTCACTGTCGCGCGTCGTGGCGTCATGGCGTACTCCGCCCCCCAAACCACAGCACATCAGTCACGCTGGATCATTTGCTGTGTCGTGAGCCTTGAAGTGCTATCACCTGCACGTACCATCAGGATGGCTCGCTCCCCTCAGCCGATGCGAGGCTATCCCTGAAGATATGTGGACAGACAGCCATTCACTTCCCGCCGCTAATGGTGCACCTCAGCCTAGGTCTTCTGTGCACTGTTTGGCGATTGGGGTAATGAGACGCACTGGTGCTCGCCTCCCCAATGTCGCGGCTACATTGCTTCTGTGTGCCTGGAAGAGAGACGCCATCGCTCATTTGAGCACAGCCGTAACGACAAAAGTTTCTTCACTCCCAGCTCTCAAGCATCCATCTGCACCTGTCTCGCGACCGAGGAAAATTCCTTTTTCAAATACTCCAGATACCCCTTCCACCCAATCGACTCACCACCCGCTCCCTCTGCAGTGGCACCAGGAAATTTGCGGTCCAGTTCGATGGTGATGCGTATGACCGCCGCATTGGCTTCATTGACCTTCTCGATTTCCTGCTTGACCGCATTTTCTTTCAATTTGGCGCCAAGCACGATGCGGAACTTTTCAGCAAGTGGCGTAAGGCGGCGGCGGGTTTCGTCAGGATCAATCACGGATAGACGGGTGAGCATGAGGATGCAGAGAGTACGGATGTCGTGATCATCGGGGATACCGTCCTGGATGCGATCAAAGATCTTGGCAATTGGGAGATGTGGGATAGCTCCAGGACAGTCAAGTAGGGCATACATGGTCGCATATGCAGATTTGCGCAGGTCTAAACCAGCATCTTCAGTGTGGGTGAACGGTCCGATCTTGACCTGCTTGATGAGTTCAGGCTTGATCTTCGAATCCTCCAGGACGGTGGGAAGCAGTTGACCAACGTCTGGGATGACCAGTTCCGGCTTGTTGTGGATAGCAGCATTGAGAGTAGTAATAGCAAGACGGCGGTTCGACAGGTCCTTGTCATGCAGCATGGCCTGAAGCATAGGTGTCATGGCCTTCATCAGGATACTGTTGTAGGCACTGCCAGTTTCACCCAAAGTGAAGCGGAACGCTGATATGACGATGCCGCGAATTGATGCATTGGAATCCGACAGCGACTTGGAGAGCTCCGGGACGTATGTGTCCGGATCGATAGTCGCCAGTCGACCTATGCATTCAGCACCAACGGCACTGTTGTCCTCCGTCTGCGCCACGGCAAACAGCTTCTGCCACAACTCTGCTGCATACGGTTGGAGTTCCCCAAGTGAGCTCTCGGAATGCTCAAGGATTTCTTTCAGAGAGTGCAGGTACAGATAGTCCGCGGTAGGGGTTTGCGCGAGGCTTCGAAGAATGATGGGCAGGCATTCCGAAACGTTGTTGGAGCTGGCGCTGCCCAGCGCGACCGCAGCAGCGAGCCGGATCTTGTCGGACTCGGCGGAGAGACATTCGATGAAGGTCTCGACCTTTACTGGAGACTGAGAACCCATTCTGAAGCCAACTTCACCCAAGACCGTTAGTGCTAAGCAGATTGCCGGCAGATCATGAGACGATTGCAGTTCCGCCAGGAAGTCATCTACGGTAATGGTCAAATTGTTGCCCCCGTACACCAGTAAGGTGCCAATTGCTCTTCCAAGAACCATCGTCTCACCGTTCGTTCCGACAGTGAGGAGGCCTTTCATAAGTGGCGCACCAACTCCGTGCTCACCGATGACTTTCGCAACCAGGAGGTAAGCTCGAAGTGGAGGTCCTTCGATCCTAGTATGTGATATACCGCAAAGTGCCTCGACAACCTCTGGCGTCACGAGTGCTTGTGCATTTGTTGGGATGATCTTGGACATTATCACAAGAGCTGGCGTCAACAAATGCAGGTCCGTGGCCGAGATTAACGGCATCAGCAATGTCTGAATCTGCAGGATGGTGCCTGTTCCGTACAGAGAGGACGTGACTGGGTTTAAAGCGAGGTACTGCAATGACTCCAAGCAGGATCCTCGAAGAGACCTATCAGCTTTACGAAGTTGATTTGCCATCTCTAAGGAGACTTCTTGAACCCAAGCGGAACCGATGTTATCGTGACTGCTTGCAGCCTCGCCAATGAGTCCAATGGCTCTCGCGCTTGCTAAACGTGTGGTCTCGTTCTTTAGTCTGTCACTTAGAACCCCAAGGCTCTTAGCCCTGGTTGAGGACGATAACAGCTCAGTACCTGACGTTCTGGCGACGAGAACACCAAACACCTGGATACCGCGATGGCGCACCTCGAGGTCTGTGTTATTGTCGGTGACTCGATCAACAATGGCCTGCCAAAGCTTCTCAATATGTATCGAATGGTCTTGGTTTGCTGGTTGAGAACGGGGTGGAGTCAGAGCCTTCACAAACTGCTCAATAGTGCCCAGAGCCTCTGTCGAGACTTTGTAGTTCTTGTCTCGAACGATTGCTGTGACCGAGGGAATGAGTGCGATGACGAAGGGAATCAGTACACTGGTACCATTAGTCTCGGCAATGACACTGATCAACGTCAACGTCTCGATCTGGAGGCTGGCAACAGTCGCGGACGTCCCTGAGGCTGCACTGCCTGTCCCAGCCCCAGATGCAGGTTTCAAAGCGTCAGCGATAGCATCCTCCAAAAGCTGTAGGTGATCAGATAAGATCCCATTCCGGGCCAAGGTGAGGGTCTTGAGCATTCCCACAGCAGCTTGCTTCAGAGAGATGCTTGCTTTCTTCCATAATTTGGTAAGAGCTTGAACAATCTTCGGCACCAAGCCGACCAGCTCAGCCTGCGAACCCGACGGGGGCGAGGCTGGGAGAATCGGAGGACTGGACCGTATGGAGATAAGGCCACGGAGATCGGGGTCTTTCTTGTCCGCCTCGCTGTCCTGTCGTCTTCGCTTGCGAGTATTGGTCGGCATGGCTGGATTTTCTGATGAGTCGACTCTGGTGAGTGCCGCCTCCGTCAAGCCAGATCCAGTTTTCCGGATCAGCGCAGTTGTAGCCGCGATCACCTCTAGACGGACGCTGTCTTCCCGTTCCTTGAACAGCCGGGATATTAGAACAGGCGCAATTTTTCCAAAGAGCAGCCCTCTGTCGCCAGAGGACGACCCCGAGACAATGGTGTACAAGGCCTTTGCAGCGCAGCGACGAACTTTCCAGCTCATGTCATCAACATCACTGAAAGCGTCATCGTCATCCAGCTCGGCATACTCATCGTCATCGTCGTCCGGAGCATCATCTGTTATGCCATCATCAGAATCGTTATCTTGGGTGCCACCCATCTCGTCGTCTTCAACGTCGGCAACATTAGGGTCGTACTTGAGATACCTCAGCGCGGCGTCAATAGCGCCGGCGAGACGGGATTTGGTCTCATTTGGACACGACCCAAGCATGGCCTCGAGTGCGATGAGGGCTGTTTCGCGAAGTTCCTCAATCTCCGGGTCAACTTCAATATCTTCGTCCACGGATGCATTTGCCGACATCTCTTCCTGGCTCAAGACCTCCAGCACATAGGGAATGACGTCCTCGACATAGGGGCCAAACTTGGTCGGACTCGACCGCGCAAGCGTTCCAATCGTGGCCACAAGAAACCTCCGATGTTCAATACTCAGTTGACTGTTCTGATAGCTTTCGGTAAGAGCCGCCACGAAGGATCTGACCTGGGTGTCATTGAAATGAGGTAACAATGCTCCGATGCCTGCCAGAGCACGCTTCTTGACCACACCGCCAGCCTGCGGACTCTCGATGATATTCATGACCGCCTTGGCAAGAGCGACTAGCTCCAAATCGTGCAGCAAGGAGCCATAGCACTTGACTATTTCAATCATGACATCGACCGCGTCGCTGCTGTAGCCTTTATCTTTCTGTGCCTCCAACAAGCCTCTGGGTAGGGGTGGGGGAGGTTTGCTTGACGGTATAATTACGTGGCCCACGAGTCTCGGAATCAAGACCTTGCTCACAGCAGTGTAGGCATCTTTCACCTCGGTGCTCGGCCCCTCATTCGGTCTGGGTTGAGGCAGGGAGGCGATGAGGGAGCGCAGGGCCGTATTCGGGATTGAGATGTCAATGTCCTTGTTGGTGAGGTCGGTGAGTTTGTCGATAAGCGGCGCTATCGTCTCACCAGGGATGCGTGTAGCAAGAGGCCCAATGCTGCGGAACGAATGAGTGTGCTGTCCATACGTGGGCGTGTTCCAACTCACCATTTGAGAGCCTGATTCTGGACTTCACCATGCTGATCGGCTAAGGCCTTCAGCAACCCCTCGATAATTCTTGCGGCAGTATGATTATCAGTCCGTATGTATTCTGAAGCAGGAGATAGGAGGATGTTTGTGAGATCGCTCAACTGCATGAAGCGAATATCGGGATCGGGATCATTGATTTTCATGAGCAACTGCGAAATGCCCGACTGCGCTGAATTTCGGTCCCTAGCCATGGCGACGGACAGGTTGGTTGCTTGAACGGGGAGAAGAGAGAGAGATATTCCTAGAATCCGATTCAGGACATCGAAGGTCGAGCTCGCCGCGCGGACACTCGCACGAGGCTACGAACTTGCTCGAGGTTTGACAACGCAGTCTGCGGACAGAGCAGATCGAGCCGTGGGAGGGGAAAATGCGCGGTGTATGGTTTGGAGGGGGCTTGAACGCTTCGACAAAGACACCGGCCTCCAGGCAGTCAAGGGAATGAAATGACTTTTGGTGAAACAAGTCGGGGACTGACTCGGAGTGGTGCTCTGAACTCCCCGTCTTCCAGAGACCTTTAGCGGGGTGAAGCGTACGGTACAAAGTTACAGGCAGATCAACAGCCTGACACGTGCGCAGTGAATTTTAGCCACTAAAGACACAAGAATGACGTCATTGCATCCCCGGCTCAGCCTGATGAATTTTCATTGGTTGCGTAGCTACTGTTCCTGGAGCTCTTCTCAAATGGAATGGGGTGACCTCTACGGAGCGAGCTTCCAAGACTGTCCGGAGGCATTTCCCGCTTCGGATCAATTCATTCAACATCAATTGCTTTTATCTCAAAAGAGCCACCTTCAGCTGTGAGCTCCGATTTCTAGCTCTCCCGCTTCATCGTCCCTGTCAATCGTCTTTCGAAGTTCCCGCATCAATGCCGTTGCCGAGACCAGCTGCCCTCCGGGGCTCCATCCAATCCTTTTCTCTCAAGCGCGCAGGAACCCAAGCTCGGACGAGTCTTCGTGCCGTCGGTCGGAGGACATATGCCAGTGAGCATGGCGCACAAAAGAGCAGCGACCTTCCTTGGTCAGTCACACAACACTAAAGCTTCAGTGGTTACTGACGGGAGTGGTACAGGTTGATCGGCTCAATCGTGGTCACCGTCCCAGCTGCTGGTTGGCTCTGGCAGCAAGGTCCGACCAAGTCCGACCACGGCCATGGCCATGAAGAAAAGGTAGTTGAAGAAGCACCTGCTGAGGAGTCGAAAGAAGAGGAAGAATCACCTAAGGAGGATTCAGACAAGGACGAGGACGGCAAGCAGGAGGAGGGCAAGGACGAGGGCAAGGAGGAAGGAAAGGATGAAGGAAAGGATGAAGAAAAGGACGAAGAAAAGGACGGAGGCAAGGACGAAGGCCAGGAGAAATCAGCCGACAAGGGTGAAAACAAAGATAAGGAGGTGTAAGTTGGACTATGCCAGGGCTACGGTGCAGACTAACATGATGCTCAGGACTCCCAAAGGCACGGCTATACCCGATGACAAGGCGAGGACGTCAGAGGCAAAAGGCGCCAAAGATGTAAGTTCTGTAATGCCAACTTTTCTGGGACCTTCCTTGCTGATACCAGCCAGGCTCAAGGCGATGTGTCTGGTTCGAATAACCCCTTTATGGGTTCATCAGGGGAGGAACACAAGCCTGAGGGTCCGGCAGCGACTGCGAAGATTCATGGCACCGTCGACAAGTCCAAGAGACCCGAGGAACCGCCCCGGCCTGACGAGACAGACCAGAAGAAGCAGCCGGAGTGATGCAACGTCGAGGCAATCCCTCCACTTTAGGATGGAAACCGCGATGTTGATGGAGTTTGATAGCCACGGCAGTAATCACACATGTGTAGTAAAGCATCAAGTCAAGACACGGCATCATGGCTTGACTTCCTTTCCGGTCCAGAGAGCCCTAAAAGGTGACCTCAAGATCCGGTGCATATACTCGGGATACGGCGATACGGGATACGAGCGCTTCGAGCAGGTTGACATTTCGCTGGGAAATTGCTGTGGTCCTCTCTCTGTGTGTGGAGTCGGAGCTTCTGCGGAGGCTGACTGTTCATTTCAAGGCCCTTCACATGCATTTTTAATGCGGCCGGCCTGACCACATTAATGCCCTTTACTTCCATCACTCACTGACAACCTCTTTACCTGTTGATTTCGGAAGCACGGGCTCTTGTTGCCCTCATCATTCATCATGGCGCGCCCACGCCGGACGTCGAGTAACCTCGGTGGCGATCCTCGCGGTGACACTGGCGCCCCTGCTTTGGCCACCATGGCCCTGCGGCCCACTAACCAGATATCTGTGCGATGTACCCAAAGCAGTATTTTGACGGTCCTGACAGTCTGTAGGCACGCGAGAGAGAACTCAAGCCTCACTCGAAAAGACGGAAAGCAAGATCCGCGTTTCGAAAATGGAAGCAAACCTCCCTGCGGCACACCTGGCTCAACCCGCTCATCCTCCTCCTTGCATTGCTCGGGGCGTACTACGTAAACCCAAGCGAGCAGAATCCTCTTCATAAAGCTATCTTCCTGTCATACCCTCTCGGACCGGATCATCCGGGTGGACCGAACATGTATGGCAAGGGCAAGGCAGACTTTGCTTTCGTTGGATTTTACACCATCTTCTTTACTTTCACGAGAGAGTTTATGATGCAGCGGGTCATTCGTCCCATGGCAATACGATGCGGCATTACCAAGCGAGCCAAGCAATCGCGCTTCATGGAGCAGGTCTACACTGCCATGTACTTCGCCGTCTTCGGCCCCTTCGGCCTCTACGTGATGAAGCAGGGCACTTTGTGGTATTTCAACACGACCGCCATGTTTGAAGGTTTCCCTCACCGCAAGCACGAAGGGATCTTCAAGGCCTACTACTTGTTGCAGGCAGCATATTGGGCGCAGCAAGCCATAGTTCTGGTCTTGCAACTGGAAAAGCCTCGCAAGGACTTTAAGGAGTTGGTCTTCCACCACATCATCACGCTTGCTCTCATTGGACTGAGCTACCGCTTCCACTTTGCAAAGATGGGCATTGCCGTCTATATCACGCACGACATCAGTGACTTTTTTCTTGCGGTGAACACGGGCTCTTTCCCGTAGTGCATGTCTCGAATGCTGACAAGTCCCTAGACCTCCAAAACGCTTAACTACCTTGACTCGATCGTCGTCGGCCCCTACTATCTCATGTTCATGGGCATCTGGATTTACCTCCGCCATTGGATCAACTGGCAAATCCTGTGGGCGACTCTGACCGAATTCAGGACCGTCGGTCCCTTTGACTTGAATTGGGAGACTCAACAATACAAGTGCTGGATCAGCCAGTATATCACATTCTCACTTCTTGCCTGTCTTCAAGCCGTCAATCTTTTCTGGCTATATCTGATCCTCCGCATCGCGAAGAACTATGTTTTCTCCAATATAACGGTCGACGAGCGGAGCGAAGATGAAGAGGAGGACGAAGATACTAATATCCCTGCAAAGGAGGAAAAGAAGGCTTTAGCAAATGGCAAGACCAACGGCAATCAGCCAGTTGTGCTTATCAACGGGGAGCCTGTTGAAGGCGAAAGTCGGCCTGACAGGGTGAGGGAAAGGAAGCGAAAGGGCTAGTCTGGCAGTGGCACGCACAGAATGAGTTTTAGCGGGTTGTACTCATAGGGTAACGGTATGTACAAATATAATTAATTCAAGAGTGATATGTGCTGAGGAAAGCGAGAGACGGACGTCTCATGGGTTCATCCGAGGCAAGCCCAACTTACCTAGAGGCGCCATTTCCTGGAATGAATTAAACATGTCATCCTTCATTTCGACCTTACCTCAGTCGCCTCTTACCGTCCGACAGCCAGCAATCCTGCTCGGTACCTTAGCTGGGGACTTGGTCGTCATCCAGGCCAATCCCTCTTAGCCACGCGTCAAGTTATTCAGCCGCGCCTTCCTCTCACCCTCTTTGCTCGTACGGCCTCAAGTGAACCTTTAACCTCCTGCACCTGCACTGCATTTCGTTTGACATCAGCGAATGCCTTCCAAGGTCACAATCCGAACTCTGGAAGATGGAAACCTTTGAGCAGAACAGTGCAGAAGGGCAGGGACAATTTCCAGCATCCCAGAAAGACCACGTTATCCTGGGACCTTCAACTGGAACATTCAAGACCGCAATACGGAGAGTTGGCAGCCGACCGTAGAAGTAAAGAGGCTCCTTCGACCTCGACGTTGAGCTGATAGTTTCACTATTCTGACTCCGATCCCACATCCCGCGCCAAAAGCATCTGTAAAGGTGTAGGGCATTGCCTTCAGCTCCATCACGTTGGTTGCATTGGACATTACAGGCCGTCGTGTCATCCGGGGTGTACCGAACGCCATGGTCGTCCGCGCCCACAGAGAAGTGATATTCTTCATTCATGGACTGCACCAATATGTCGAAGACAATATTAGGGCACCCACAATCTGATATGTGGCATGATAGAATGTCGTCCCAGAAGTATGACCGGGATACCGCCGAAAGAATCCAAGGCTTCACCAACGCCCTCTTTCGTGCATTCACATCAGCTCGCCATGTGGGGTAGCTTCACCATCGCTCATCATGGTCCGTGCCAATTAGCTACGAATCTTGGCCTTCAACTCTAAACACCGGTATGAGTAGCGTGATGTGGAGAAGATTCTGTGCATGGCAGGGCTTTCGAAGGGAAAGGGAGCACACGCAGATCTCAGGACTGTCCGATGCGGACATCTATGATCAACGACCGGGACAGAGAGCTTTGAGCATCGGCGGCTTATGACTAGTGGAAAGGTCATAGTCGAGAAGCACCCAAGAGAGATCACCACCATTCCTGACGCTGTGGCTTCCATGAGGTTGCTCAAGTGCAGGTGTTGGCGGCGAGACCCCTCGGCAGTTGAGTGGCCCAGGAGAGGTTAGTTCCAGGTGAGCGCAGACTACCCCATCTTGCACACATCAGCCAGATCCCTCCACGGGACCAGATCCCCAAAGCACGGGCTTCCAGGTCAGTCCATCTATCCAGTCCGTGCAGTCCGGCCCCCTGTGCCCGTCGCAAATCCCGGGGCAGCCAGTGGACCTGCGGCGGCGCTGAAATTCGCAACACCGAGACCATGCTCGCTGGCCACAGATCGTGGGGCTAGACGTGTGGGGCATTCTCGTTTCCGTGAGATGGGGAATCAATAACCGACCGAGCGACCGCTGATTCCACGAGCATCGTGTGGCAGGCGTGGAGGAGGCAGGCATCACGATGATTTCGTTAAGGGACTGCCCTGAGTGGTATGGGCATCACAGGTGGTGGTACTGCAGTGGTGGCGGGAGGTTCTTAACCTACTTCTTCTTAATCGTTGCTGTCTTCCGCCAAACAACGACTCCATCGTTAGACACATCAACATTAGCACCACCAGCATGGAGATCAAAACGAACGACGAACCCTTGACCAAGTCTGCCGTCCTGAGTGCGTGGCAGGTGGTGGCTGCTCATCCGTTCTTGATCCTTTTCGTCCTTTTATTTGTACGACCTCTCTGGAGACGATATTCCTCACCCCTACGACAGTTTCCTGGCCCTTTCATTGCATCATGCACTAGAGCATGGAAGGTCTGGAGTACCTGGACAGGCCACACCGAACAGCATCACATCGCTTTGCACCAGAAATATGGTCCCGTCGTACGGATCGCGCCGAACGAGGTTTCCTTCTCCAACCCCGAGGCCGCGATCGAACTGTTCAAGACCGGGAAAGGCTTCCACAAGACGGACTTCTACGGAGTCTTTCCTCCACCTGAAAACCCCGATATCTTCACTGAGACTCGGGAAGCGGTCCATGGCGTGAAGAAGCGATACGCAGCAACGCCTTACAGCCTGGCGTCCATGCAGCAAAGCACGCCCCGCATCGAGGAGACCGAGAAGCTATTGCTGTCCAAGCTGGACGAGTTCGCCGACACCAACAAGGTGTGCGACCTGGGCGACTGGCTCCATTTCTTCGCCTTTGACGTCCTCGGCGAAGTCGCCTTCTCCAAGAAATTCGGCTTCTTGGAAGCTGGCGTCGACGTGGACAACAACATCAAGACCATTGACAACTCACAATGGTACAATGGCATCATTGGCCAGGTACCTTGGCTCGACCACATCTTCCGCCGAAACCCGCTCTGGAATCTGATTCCCTTCCTGTCGACCAAGAACGCCCTCGTCACGCGGACGGCACTCGGCCAGCTGGAGAAGCGCCAGAAACCTTCAGACGGCGAAAAGGCCGAATACAAGGATCTTCTCAACAGTTTGATCATCGCCCAACAGGAACATCCCGAGGCCCTGAGCCACGGGGACGTGTTTGCCATAGCTCACGGCGCCATCTTTGCCGGAAGCGACTCGACCGCCAGCACGATGCAGAGCTTCTTCTGGTACGTCCTGGCGAACAAAAGGGTATACGAGAAGTTGGTCGACGAAATCATGGCGGCCAACCTGTCCGAGATGGTCCAGTACAACGAATCCCAAAACATGCCGTACTTCCAGGCCTGTCTGAAGGAAGCCATGCGCATCGCCCCGGCCGTGGGCTTGAACATCACGAGAAAAGTCCCTCCCGGAGGCGCCGAGATCGACGGCGTCAAGCTCCCCGCCGGCACAGCCGTCGCTGTCAACGGTTGGGTTCTCCACCGACACAAGGGCATCTTTGGTGAAGATGCCGATGTCTTCCGCCCGGAGAGGTGGCTGGAAGGCGACAAGGAGAAGATTAAATTGATGGAGCGGTGTATGTTCCAGGTGAGTTGCCGCCACACGTCAAATCTCTGCATCCAAATTGCTGACAGTAATGTCACTTCAGTTCGGCGGCGGTTCTCACGTCTGCATTGGTCGACATCTCGCCCTGCTCGAAATGAACAAGATCATCCCCGAAATCATTCGGAGGTACGACATCCAACTAGTCAACCCCTCGAAGAGACTCGAGCACCATTCCAGCTTCTTCGTCGTGCAATGGGGTTTGTTGACGTATCTGCGGTCACGGGGGAAGGCTTGAACGGGTGGGTCACGATGTGTTACGGAAGCCCCATGGGCTATGCTTTAGGATGGATTCTGGCTCAGTCACCAGAATCAGTGTTTAGCCCAACGAACGTGGGAGCAAGGAATCATTACCACACCTGCTGTGCTCCGTCCGTCCGAAGCGGCGGATCTTGAAATCTATGCAAAGTTTCACTGCTCTTGTTTTCCAGTCCAGTCCAGTCCATAGTTGCGCCATCCCCACCAGTCGACCTTGACCCATGCATGACTAGGACCCCAGGATTTGATGTGTCCCCCATGTGTCACCCGTGTGTTCGTGGTGTTTGTTTGTTTCCGCCAGGCCAAGCATAAGTTCAGGGCGCAATCATCACTGTAGATGCCGCCTGCTGGAAGGATCAGAAGCTGCTATTCCCTCGGCGTGTCCTGGGTCCCCCTCCAGCCCCGATTCATCGCATATCGACGTAATGTTTGATTTGAGAAGAGCATGGACGTTCCTTCCTAAGTCATCAAGGAGAATATTAGCTCTCTGTGTTTGACTGGTCGGCTAGACGGGTCAACTGAGGACACTTGGTGTACGCACTACTCACCCCGTAGTTGACATTCGGCTAAGTAGGCTATCTCGGGTCGGCTGTCAGAGGATCACTATACCTCCGCTTCATTGCGAAATGTTGCAGACTACAAGGCTCTATGTTCTGATTGTGGCACACGAGATGTTCCGGAGTGTGCGTACAGCATACCTACCTAGGTAGGTAACATCAACAAACGACTGCAACGGCCGCGACTTTGACGTCCTCTGCTCGGGCTCGCACTCTCTCCTGGCAAACAGAAGGTATCTTTTATCTTGGAATCAGGGTAGGAAGGCAGGGTTTTTCAGTACCAGACAAGACGACGATCATGAGGATACAATGTTGCTCTTTCACCACTACCATCAGTCGTAGTCCATGGCCGTAGCGATTCTTCGGTCACGCAGCCACAAGCACGAGCGCAACTTACTACAACAGCTGAGGGGAGGGAGTCAAGAAGAACGTAACCACGCCATACAGCAAAGACTTCACACAGGATCGAGTACATCGCTAGTAGCCGGCGTGCTCGAGTTCGTTGGCAGAGCCGTATTGCTGCTCGTAATGAGAGGGAGGGATTCACGGACATCGGAGGAGTTTGGTCCGGAACAGTGGCAGCCAAGTCAATGTAGAAGGATAACCTACAATTGTCAAGAGTCTTCAACGCCGGAACATGCGCAAATGTGGCTGGGTTCATTGTCCAGTGAACAAGAGACCTCACCGAGCACTTCGAAGTCAAGGGTATTGACCCAGGCACCGTAATCTTCCACTGTGTGACAGGCCCGGACTTGTATGAAAGTTTGACTCTGGCCGAACTGTTCCCTGCTGGCTTTCTTGAAGAAACTGGATGCGTATTACCATTGATGATTCCGACTTCCTCCCACGAGCCAATAATCCTGGTTCAATACAGAGCGTCGGAAGCGAAAGATCGAGCCTTCCCTCGGGAGGTGCCCGCATTGGAAGGCCTCTGAGCGAGATCTGCAGGACTTCGCCCCGCATCGTCGCCGCAAAGTAGGTTTCCGGTGAGCATCAACCACGAGGCATCCTGCAAGGCTGGCAAGACAACCGGAACAATGTGCAATGGGGGCGTTTTGGGTTGCCATTGCCGTCTGCATTCTGACGGTCGTTGCCTGCATCAAGCGAGGATTACCAGCTTCATGAAGCTTACCCTCTGTCAAGGTAGTAGAAGTCTCGAGGCTAGCTTCAGCGATGTCGCAGTGTCGCTCTGGGACGAGTTGGCAGCCCGCTTGACGGCATCTGGACAGGGAGATATTGGACTTTACGCACAGAGAGTGTTGTTGAACCTACCCAAGGAAGGAGGGAGAACTTACCTCGTTCTCTGCAGAAAGAGCCGCTGTGCCTTGTCAATGGCCGTGGCGCATACCGCGAGGGCCACGCACTAGGCCCGGTCTTCCCTTCCATCTCCCAAATTGGTCAAGCGCCAGGCTCTTTCGGTCTTCATCCCCAGCACGACCACAAACCCTGCCATGATTTTCAGGGTGCAGGCGTAAAAGGAGGCAGCCGAGCATCTAGATCAAGGGTTAGACTGTGATTCAGGGACAGGCTGAACTCCAGGCACCTTCTGAGTTTGAGGGTTCTGCCCAAACTCGTGGTTTGAAAGGGCAGTTCGGGTTGTGGAGACTCCGCTCACAGCCCAAGTACACATCCCTGCAAAGGGATGACCAATGGTAACGCTCCTTCTTCGGCCCGCAACTCGCCGCAGCCACATTGCATTGCGGACAGGTGTTGAAGCGTTAGGCCGACGACAAAAGGGCGACGTTCTCTTCCAGATGGCTAACGTGTTTCTCGGACGCCAATAGCACAGGTCGGTATGTGGGGCGTGATTGCCTGCCATGCAAGAGATTGCACGGCTAGCGACCTTCGTGTTCGGATATAAGTATAGCATGCCCAGTGGCATCCAAGACAACAACGCGTGGTGCGACTGGCGTGTTCGGTTTGTGGAGCCAGAGACTTTGTGTGAGATGCCAGTATCCTGAGGTATTCTTGGCCAAGTGTACCTCGCGAAGCATGGTACTGCTGCGCACGGGGAGGGAGACCACCAGCTTCGCTGGACTGCTGCGTAGGTTGTTGGTGGTACCGTAGCGCTGTACATAAAGCGAGGTTCAAGCTTTGGCTGCAGTGTGCTCCTGAGCTCAAAGCAAATCGCCTCGTAGCTGAAGGGCCATTATACCAACCCCACCATTCACTTCTTTCCTCGCTCGTCTACAACCTGCTCGTACTTCGTCGTGTTGAAGCCGAGCCAGAATCCCTCGAAAACCACAAACCAGGATTTCTCTCTATACACACGGTGACCGCTCAACATCAGCCAGCATGGGGATAAGCAAAACCGTGATGATCCTGATCATCATTTGCAGTGCAGCTGTGTCGGTAGTGATCGGTTATGCCTTGCATAGGCTAATCTTCTTCCAAGAATCGCCTCGTCCATTCCAGATGCCGGACGAGCAGGTGTCATACATGCGGAGTGTCAAGGACAGAAATGTCCAGGAATTGATGTTGGAAGCTGGGGTGCCCAAGCGCCTGTGACAATCTTTCTGGGAAGATATGTTGGACTGGGACTTCGACTCACACTTTGACGACATTTTTGGTCGGAATCCAAGCACCACCGTCGCCTGCTCGCCGCCATATGCCATACTCCAGAAAATGTATCGGTTCACCTGAGGCTGTATCCACCAGCGCCGTCAGCCGCTCTCGATATATTCGATGGTCTTCGGCCGGGAGCAAATCAACCTTGTGAGAAGGACAGTCCTCATGAAACACGCCCTGCTCGCTGCCACAGGCTTCTTCGATCCCGACAATCCTCTTGGCCACTGCGGCCATCCCTTCTGCTTTGGCGATATACTCCATGCGGGGCGCCTCGTTTTCAAGCAAGAAAATCGCCTCTCGACGGATGAGCGGATGGCGGCACTTGGTTGCGACGTAGTAAAGAGCAGGGAGAATGCGCGTCTCAAAGACAAATACCGGACGTCGAGATCTTGTTCGTTGGATGGCGACCACGCGGCGAGCATACGCGATTACCGATCGAAATTGAAACATAAATTCGTCCAGGGCCGTCTGATACATGCTCACAGATGAAGACACCACGATGTAGAAGTGGTTAAAAGACAACATCAGCGTTGAGTAGAGCTCGTCTTCATCAGGACATTCCGAGATAGACCGTCCCCGTCTTTTAACCACCTCCTGTATAGCTGTTTCCAGAAAACGGATCCTAGTCCTCACCTTCTCCCACCACTCGATGAGGTCCGATGTGGGAAGCCAGGCTTTTGGCATTGTCATTCTTATCCCATCGATGTGTTCGAGAAATTCGTGCACTTCGTCAAGCACCAAGTAACCCTCCTCCCTGACTTCTGATAAAGAATTGAAAGTCGTGTTGATGTGACTATTCGTCTTTCTCAGGGAAGTAGGGAGTTCTCTGGAGATGGACATGTGTCGTAGCAGAGACTGGACCGTTCCTTCGACGGATCCCAGGTCACGCCCGGCTGTAGTTGAACAGTCGCTCTCCCCCTTCTCCGCCAGCATACCATTTATAGCCAGTGCTCTGTAGTAAAGCACCATTGCGGCGTCCAGGTTGTCTTGAAGGCACTCGATGCTGATGTAGAGTAGGCAGGTTACCATGAGCATACCTGGGGACATGCTGCCGTGAGTCATGCGTTTCTGAAGGCCACGCAGTGATTTGCTGTACCACTTGACAGCCAAGCGGTGGTTGTCGTCGGCCAGCGCAGATGCTTTCGGGCCAGGTAAAAGCCAGCGCCACGAGATTTGGGGATGGCGGATGAGACATGACAAGGCATTGACCGCGTCCCAGATGATCTTGTCGGATTGGCTGAGTTGCGGAATAACTTGATGCCAAAAGCGTCGGTCCACAATCCGTGAAAAGCCAGGCAGCACGTCGCCTATAAAGAACTCGAAGGCCTGTAGCTCGAGCCGATTTGCATGTGCATAGGTTGAAATGCATCCGACGTGGGCTGGGGTAGGCGATGCAGGCGCTACTGGAGCGTGTTGGCGTGAGTTGATGGCGGTCACATAGCCATCGCACTTCCTTCCTGTGCTCAAGCACCGCCGACAGGCTGGCTTTTCCTCTCCACACTTGACCTTGCGAATCTTGCATGTCAGGCAGCCGCCATTGCTCTTGACTCTGCTACCGAGTCGGCCTTTCCTGGGCCGTTCAGCTACTGCGGTGCTGCTCATGTTGCATCTTTGAACGTGACCTGAAGCAGCGAAGGCCGAAGGGCTAAGTCATGAAAGGATCGCGTCCTGGAAATGCCTCTGGCATGTATGTTACTGGGTTGGAATGGCACGAAGGCCTTGGGACGAAGAAGGGGGAGATGGAGCATTGGGTTTAAACCTAATTAATCAATACGAGCGGCGGGGTGGGAGCCTCAGTCACGTGTTAGGTCTGTTCCCGTCCTCTACGTATCGCATCTTCAGACCAGCGACTACACCTGGTAACACTTACCCTGATCATCCCTTCAGGCGTGCAGACAGATCGGATACCGGGACAAGTTAGTCTGAGCCCGCCGCCATGGCGACCGCCATGCAAAATGCGCCGTCCTCAACGTATGTTTCTGGTTTCCGTCTCGACATCCTGGCCCATGTCACTAACGGCGCTCTAGAGTCTATGTCAAAAACCTCGAGGAACGGATAAAAATCGACCAGCTGAAATCAGCTCTCTCCGAAATCTTCTCCGAGTACGGCAACATCATCGACCTGGTCGCAAAGACGAACCTGAAAGCGAAAGGCCAAGCATTCGTTGTCTTTGACAGCGCCGACTCTGCCGCCAAAGCGATCGAAGAAATTAATGGCTTTGAGCTGTTCGACAAACCGATGCAGCTGGACTTTGCGAGGACGAGGTCGGACGCGACGGTGCTGAAAGAAGACGGCGAGCACGGGTTAGAAAAGTGGAAGAGAGCAAGACTTGCGGAGAAAGAGCGAAAACAGGCGTTGGAGGCTACACAGCAGAAGATGCTGAAGAGACCGGCCGCTGCACCAGCTGACGCCGCGGCGGGAGCAGGGCTGGCAGCACGGCCGGTGAAGACGGCCAAGGGAGCGGGCTTGAAACCGTCGGGCGCGAATGCTGCGGCCATTATCCCAGATGAATACCTCCCGCCCAACAAGATCCTGTTCCTGCGGGATCTGCCGGACAGCTACGATGCGGATGGCTTGAGCAGGATATTCAGCCGGTTTGAAGGCTTCAAGGAGGTCAGAATGGTGCCCGGCCGCAAAGGCATCGCTTTTGTGGAATATGAGGCCGAAGCTGGGGCAATCAGTGCCAAAGAAGCCACGGCAGGCATGCAGCTGGGCGACGAGGGCAAAGGTATTCGAGTTACCTACCAGCGCGCTTGAAGAAATGCTTCGAAAAGGACGTGTAAAGGTTACGGTCTCCTCATGTCGGCAGCAAAAAGACTGCTATATTTATCGATACCCATGCATGGCTCGCGAGACGGATAGTTGGCGTTGAGTGGGCTTCCAAGTGTACACCAAACCTGCAGAAACTCCACGCCGTGAATGACATCAAAAGATAACGTCTTCATCCTCGTGTTCACCAAGGACATCTTGCGCTTCAGCACCATTTTCCTGGTCCGGCCTTTCTTTCTCTGCTTCTCTCTTCCGCTTCATCTCCGCATCAGCGGCAGCCTGATCTCTCTGCTTCTTGCCTGAGACTTTCTTGAGTCTGTAAAACTCTTCGCGGTCAAGCTCGTCGAGTTCCGAGTTGATATCTGCGCATGCGTTAGTGCCTGTGCCATCGTACAGCATCTGAACTGGGCTCACATTTGATAGTGTTCTCTGTCCGTGGAATAATGACGTGCTCAATGGCATTGACTGGCATTGTCAGCTTCATTCTCGGTGTTGAAATCATTCGACGAACCTCTTCGATTGACCACTTTGATGACCTCGTCTAAGATCATGAAGGCAGTCTGCAAGCTGGCCAGCTCGACCAGAGTCTCGACCGCTCGCGTGTATGTCTCTCGACATCTCTGCACCTGTTGACCTCCCTTACCCAGACCTGTCAGGCCGAAGTCATTTATCTCATCCTTGGTGTATCCTTCGAATTGTGGTAGAAAGACTCCCGAGACGTTCTCTTGCTTGGTCTTGATCCTGAACCGCGCGGTCTTGACGGACTCTTGAATTTGGTAGCCCACGTCTCCTCCGACAGCATAGGTTACTTCGGCAAGGGAGAAGGCGGCGATTTGCATGACTCGGCCCATCTTACGCTTGGCCTCGTCGATTCGTTTGAGGATCTCTGCATTCGTTCAGCTTAATGTCGCCCAGGGTTCGCATTACGCTCATGCACACCTCGAAAACGCCTAGTTCAAGGTCAGCAACTGGTGGCCTCTGATCTTCTCGCGACCTCACTTTGTCAGGGCTTCACTCTTTCTCTTGAGCAAGCTGTGGCCGGTCTGCGCTCCCTTCAACTTGCTGTTCATCTGACCCAACGCTTGCCGCGTGGGGAAGACGGCCTCTCGCTGTAGTCCATGTCAGAAGTGGTGCACGGATATGCATCTCAGGATGCGCTTACGCCTGCTCCTGAAGACATTTTGCCTATCAAGCGCTCTTATGCCGACTGGACGGGCTATCTGCAAACAGGATCGCAAAGTAATGTCGACGAAGCCCAGCTTGTAGTTTGGCTGGCGTGACGAGCACAGGCTTGCATAGCAGCTGCGAGTGCTCCGCCAGAGGCTTCGAACAGGCATGACGTTGCGAAGCTCGCTAAAACTTTACTCCGTCGAACCCCCAAAGGCTCTGGGCTGCACTAACTCTCACTTCTCTCTACGACTACACAGTATTGCGCGATACCCTTGAGTTGCCAGAGGTTGAACAGCGGCGCAGCACTCTTGATCATCAGGCACATCTTCGCGTGACGTCTGTTGTATCGTTGGGAGCCAAGCTAGTTTTGACCAGTTACTGACCAGAGGGAATGTGAGCAAATACCCTTAACATGTAGCTGCTGTTGACAGGGCTATATCCTCGTGGATGATCCACCAGCATCGAGTCTCTGTGAGCGCAAACTCGCCCTAGAGGCCTGTTCCGTACTTATCACAGCTTCACTCATATGCACTTTCATGTGAGCTTCCAACTCTATGCAAGAACTCTCACCTGCCACCAGCGATTGGATGAGCCATAACCGATCTTCTCGCGGTGTGAGCGCTAGCGCCATGCAGGCAACTTTTGATCCTGCAACCTTGAGGAGGATGCATTATGCCTCAGCCTTATCGATTCCACCTTGTTCCTCCAGGTATAAAATATCGCTCATCCCTGAGTTGCTCCGTTGAAAACGAGCTACCATGAAATTTGCAGCTTCAACGTACTGATGTCTTCAATCACTCTCGACCGTTCTATACCTCGCTCCCGCGCCCGGGCATACTCTGACGACCAATGGGAGCGTAAGAAAGCGATCTTTTCACACTTGTACCGGTACAAAGGCAAGAGCCTTCGTGACGTACAAGCAATATTTGCAGAAGAGTACGATTTTCATCCAACGTGAGTATCATTCTTTATCCACATTCATCAAAGCTAAGACACCGTAGAGTGGCTATGCTGAAGACTCGAATCCGCAAATGGGATCTTGATCGAAAGAACAAAGAGCCTGACATGCTCTATGCTCTACGGATCGTCCTCGAAAGACAAGCATTGGGAAAAGACACAACTTTCCTCCTCCGCGGTCGAGTGGTGACTTCGAACGACATCAAGAGATACTTCAAGCGCAAAGGTGTGGTCGACTTCCAAGCCCTTCTCCGAGAGTCGCCTGCTGTGGTCGCTACAACAGAGGTCGAATATCACACTCCAGAAACATTGGCAACCATGGAAAGCCCTGAAAGGAACGTTCCAGTATTGGCAGCACCTGATGTGCATTGCGGCCGCATCACCGGTGGAAATCTGAGGGCGACACTCAACCCTAGCTATATCAATCCTGCCTTCTCGTCAACTCGGGAGATGAACCACCTGGATGCCCTGCTGTATCATAGCCGGGTTTACTGTGACTCTATTTTTCAGACTCCTCCCAGGCATGGCAGTTTCAGCGGCGAGTCGCTCGCACGATTGGACCTGTTTTTCAACTTTTTCCTGGGCGGCCACTCTCTGCTTTGCCTCAATCTAGTTCCCGAAGCATTCTACTTTTTCAACCAAGCTTTCGACCAGGTCAGCCTGCTTTTGACGGAACAGCATGTCTTGTTCCTTCCGTATTTCTACAGCATCATACTCCCCCAGCCGATCCGTCCCCGCGAGGAAGTCATGGTCCAGCTATTCCACTTCATTTTGGAAAAGGTACAGCTACATCATCCACAGCTGCTCTGGATTCATCGTTCCGTATCCATCATCAACAAATTGTCTGTTGAAGACAGAGGGGAAGCATCGATTCGTGTCTTCCAAGCCATTTGTGATCGCCTGTGGTTGCTAGACTCGGACGGTTCTAAGCTGCTAGAAATAGATCCTACTTCGACTTTTGCAAAACTGGTTTATCACGGCCTCTGCGGGAGCTACCTACCCGGAGCTATCTTTCATGGGTAGTGCATTGAATACCGAGGAAGAACACCTCCTTTTTTCCCGCTCACGTGGGTCAGAGACTACTTCGGGGTATGGGGTATTGCTCATGCACCGCCGAAGAGATGATGGCAGGCATGATCAAATCGGCGGGGATAAGCCCCCAAGAGTAGAGGTAGGCTAGCATCACGACCACAACCACCCCGACAACATAGCACTTCGGAAGATTGAAGGAGATCTTGCAGCGTCCAAAAAAGACATGCCAAAGACCACGACCTGGCTTACACACTTCCACCTCGAAACGGCGCACGACTTCATGGCTATCGGACGGAGCGGAGAAGGACTTCCTCTGCTCGATCAGTTTAACTCCGGCAGTCCCGGGGCGTCGATCTTCTTACGCTGGGAAGGGATGAGCGATCATGTCAATGATCCGTGCAAAGAAACCCGATATTCACACCAGCAGGCCTGAAGTCGGGGTCAGTAGACGCACAGTTTTCGGAAGAATGCAATCGACGAGTCAACCACGGATGAGCACTGCCCGCAACTGGAAGGAACCATTCCTCGTCTGTCCTCTTGTCAAAATGCCACTCTGCCACTGACTTTGGGCAGCTCGAGACTGCCAGAGTGTTCTCTGTACAGAGTACAAGCATGGAATGGTTCCGGACGCATAGCCGCTCACTATCACCACTTACACATTGTGCAGTACCCATTCACTCGCTTACCTACTGTATGATGCTCACTTAGTTAGCAATTCTCGCATAAGACGCACAGTCTCCCAGGAGCGGACAGGCAGCCCATGGAGATCATCTGTGATCAGCTGCACCAATAGGGAAATGGGGGACGGAACTATACTTACTCGTTACAGCCTTCTGCATGGGATGCATGCACGTCGATTGGCCAGTCGGTCAACCGTGTATTGACGGATTAATCAATACAAGGGGGAGGATGTGCTTGGTCCGGTTGGAACTGTGTGAGTGTGAATACAGCTTTCACCGTAGAGGACCGGGAAATGGGATATCGCACTCCATCCTAGCAGTCTGCGTGCTAGTTCGAGATTAGAGACTTCCCCACTCATTGTGCTACGAACCCACGGCTGCGTTCAGAGGAGCTAAGTCACTGTATACGGTGGACACTACAAGTTGCATAGACAGCATGCTGCGATTGGCTGGCATGGCATGGCATGGAAGATGAGTGCATTAGGTATCGTGCAACAGCCCAGTGTCATTGATCTACAGTCGATAGTTCAGCAACATAATCACTCAGGACACAGTAGTCGTCCCGGCATTAGCATCACTGTCGGCGTTCGACTCTCATAAATTGCCAGTTAAATACACATTTCAGCATCTCTGTGTCCAGGTCGATGACCCCGACGTTGAAGACGCCAGGCAGCCAGAGTACCTAGGTAGCTAAGGTAGGTGCTGTAGCACTAGGCTAGCCGAAGACAAGGCTGTCACTGTGCTTCAATGCTTCGATTCCGCGGACAAGCTACAGTGCTTATCTAGGTCGACCTGAGGCGAAGGCATCCCTCTTTCTACCTCATTCCAGCCACGTACCCAACAACACCCGCGACAACAGGGTGGTGAGAGACAATGTGTAAAAGTTACAAGAAGCCCAATCTGGATTTACTGCTCTGTTGCATGCTGTCCTTACGGCGACAGTCGTCGCGATTGTTGCGCCCGGCAGACTTCCAGCTTCCCCCGTCGTCCGCCCATGTGATAGAAGAGAGAAAAAAGGGACTTTCATTCGTCGCTCGCATGCCTGTATACAAGCTGCAAGTGAGTGAAGGCAAGGAGTGGGGGAGTGAGTGACGCCGAAGCGCCCCCAATTCCCATGACAATGCCAAGCCGGAATCGCAAGAACTTCATCCCGAGACCCGTTGCCTTTTAAGGTCAGAGTTGTCTGCGTTTTCTTGGGAGCGAAGCTGTGGAGAGACGCTCTTGATAGTCGGCTTCGCGCCATGCCTGGCATTGTGCGTCAATCGCACGGCAATTCAGGAATCGCCATGGCATCGTCCAAGGCCCCGAAGCCCGATCTGTACCTCATCGCGAACGAGGATGCTATCTACGAACAGGACATCATACGCAACCCCGGCAGCATTCGACCATGGCTCACCTACATCGACTTCAAAATGCGCAATGGCACGATCCACGAGCAGGCGTTTGTGCAAGAGAGGGCATGCATACAGTTACCGCGGTCTTACAAGCTCTGGAAGATGTACCTGGAGTTCCGGGTCAAGCACCTGAAAAAGAAGAACCCAGTCAGATACAAGGCCGAGTACAACAAGGTCAATGCGCTCTTCGAAAGAGCACTGATCTTGCTGAACAAAATGCCCGTCATCTGGGAGATGTATCTCACGTTCCTCTTGCGACAACCTTATGTGACCAAGACACGAAGGACTTTTGACCGCGCGCTGCGAGCCCTACCGGTCACACAGCACAACAGGATATGGAAGCTGTACAAGTCTTTCGCAAATTCGGCTGGAGGCGACACTGCTGTCAAGATATGGAAGCGATATGTCCAGATCCATCCCGAGGACATGGAAGACTTTATCGACCTGCTGA
This sequence comes from Cladophialophora yegresii CBS 114405, assembly GCF_000585515.1. Taxonomy (NCBI): domain Eukaryota; kingdom Fungi; phylum Ascomycota; class Eurotiomycetes; order Chaetothyriales; family Herpotrichiellaceae; genus Cladophialophora; species Cladophialophora yegresii. The sequence continues at coordinate 2,185,157 of NW_006913050.1, read as the reverse complement.
TTGAGACGGGACACTACTTGGAGGCCGTCAAGAGATATATGCAGATTCTGGACAATCCGAAATTCCGGTCGAAGCACATCAAAAGCGAATTTCAGCTGTGGAGTGAGATGGTTGAGCTCATGGTGAACAAGGCCAGAGAGATTGGAGACAGCTCAGTGTCTGGCTTCGATCCTGATGCCATCATTAGGAGTGGCATCGAACGATTTGCAGATCAAAGAGGCAAGCTCTGGGCAGGGCTGGCAACCTACTGGATCACACGAGGGGATTTTGAAAGAGCAAGGGATGTGTTCGAGGAGGGCATTACCACAGTCATGACCGTCCGCGATTTCACGATGGTCTTTGATGCCTATGTCGAGTTTGAGGAGTCCATCCTATCCACGCTCATGGACGCCGCGTCAGCCCGAGCTGCCAAGGGCGTGGTCGACGCAGAGAAAGACTTTGACCTGGATCTGAAAATGATGCGCTTCGAGCACCTCATGGACCGGCGGCCGTTCCTGGTCAACGACGTCCTCCTCCGGCAGAACCCGAACAACGTGGTCGAATGGGAGAAGCGGGTCGCCTTGTGGAACGACAACAAGCAGGAAATCGTTCAGACTTATACCGACGCAATAGCAGCAATCCAGCCGAAGAGAGCCGTGGGCAAGTTCCACGAACTCTGGCTCAATTACGCCAAGTTTTACGAAGAAAACGGCGATCTCGACACCGCACGAATGATTCTCGACAAAGCAGTCAAGGTGCCATATAAATCCGTGGCAGAACTGGCAGACACGTGGGTTGGCTGGGCCGAAATGGAGCTCCGCAATGAAAACTTCGACAATGCGTTGAAGGTCATGGCCACGGCAACGAAAGCGCCTAAGAGGAGTACGGTCGACTACTTCGACGAGACCCTCTCGCCACAGCAACGTGTCCACAAGTCCTGGAAAGTCTGGTCGTTCTACGTCGACCTGGTCGAGTCGGTGGGCTCACTGGATGAAACTCGCGCCGTGTACGACCGCATCTTTGAACTCCGCATCGCCACGCCCCAGACGGTAGTCAACTACGCCAACCTCCTGGAAGAACACGGCTACTTTGAGGAATCATTCAAAGTCTACGAACGCGGCCTCGACGTCTTTACGTACCCCGTCGCCTTTGAAATCTGGAATTTGTATTTGACGAAAGCGGTGACTCGCAAGATAGCGCTCGAGCGCCTGCGAGACCTGTTCGAACAAGCCGTGGAAAACGTCCCCCCGCAGTTCGCCAAGCCCATCTATCTGATGTACGGCGATCTGGAAGAAGAGCGCGGGCTCGCCAGATCAGCCATGCGCATCTACGAGCGCGCCACCCGCGCCGTGTCGGACGAAGATCGTCTACCTATGTTCGAATTCTACATCACCAAATCAGCCACAAACTTCGGCCTCACGTCGACACGGCCGATCTACGAGCGCGCCATTGCCGCCCTACCCGACTCGGACGCCAAAGCCATGTGTCTCAAGTTTGCCGAGATGGAGCGCCGGCTGGGCGAGATCGACCGCGCGCGCGCCATCTACGGCCACGCGTCTCAGTACGCGGACCCCCGCGTCGACAAGCCCTTTTGGGAGACGTGGGAGAAATTCGAAGTTGCGCACGGCAACGAAGACACGTTCAAAGAGATGCTGCGGATCAAGAGGAGCGTGGCCGCACAGTTCAATACGGACGTAGCGTTTATTGCCAGCCAGGCCGTTGCACGGGGGCAAGCGGCAGCAAATGCCGAGTCCGGCGCACACAGAGACGGGGAAGAGGGAGGGACGGGCACAGACGCAATGGCGGCGTTGGAAAGGCAAGCTCGCGCCCCGGTTGGATTTGTCGCCGCGAGTACAGGTCCAGAAGGGGGAAATCGGCCACCCGCCACCAATGAAGACGGCCAAGCAAACGGCAAAGGAAAGGCCGCTGTATCTGCAAACCCGGACGCCATTGACGTGGACATTGATGATGATTGAACGTGGTGCAATAGTTGACAGACAGGAGCAGAATATTGTGTGGATGCAGATGCCTCTGTCGTCTAGCTCTGCCTCGTTTTGCCTCGCGTGCCTGCTTGTGTCTGTGTTGATCTGTGATACTCCATACTTCAGAATACTATTCTGTCGTGTACTGTCCACCGCTGCATGTCTTCGCGACTCCGAGATATCAAGACTTCGAGGATGTCCTAAACAATCTCCGGCAATCAGACAATCACCATGCGGATGGTGGCGCTCGAAGAAACTTGAATCTCGGACCTCGTGCGGATCTCGAATGCAGGTAATCTCTGTGGTGCATAGCTAGCTTTACTAGCCGACACAGCACTTCACGGGGTACATAGGCAGTCGAGGAATCTTCGAGCCCCTAAATTTCTCCCCAAGACAGCTTAGGCAACGTTCCACCAGAGAATGGTCTCAGTCCCGCCCACCGCATTGCACCAAGGGCAGGGAGGGAGGGAGGGATCTTGGACCCCCTAACACTACATAGTACCTAACACAGTATGTGTACTGTACTCCGTACACGGTACCCTGGACACAACATGGCTCGACGCAACTTAAGCGCGACTCAACTCGGTCGGAATCTGGTCGACTCGACTCGACTCGACTCGGCTAATTCGCCATCCAGCAGGTGTCATCGGCTTGTGGACTCCTCAAATATTGAGCATCGACTCGACCCAGACCGTACCGTACCATAATTACTGCACCGGAAGCGGAAGCAGAAGACGGAAGGGCAGGCTCGCTCTGTACTCCGTTTGTGTCCACATCACCACCACCACCACCACCACCACCACCACACGGCGGATTAGAGGCCTGTACAATGAGTGTATGGTCAAACCACCACTGATTAGAGGACTGTAACAATGAGTGTATGCTTGAGTAACTAATCATGTAGTGTGTAACGTCAGCATGGCGGCCCGTTACATGTATATGTATCTATTCTGCATCCATCTGTGTACTCCGTAATTATCTAGCCGTACATCCATCTATCCAGCGTACTGTACCACGACAAGTCGTGCATCTCCTGGGGTTTTGGATGCATTGGCCGGCCGGTTGTATCTACCTATAGATCTATACACCCGTCTACCCGTCTGTGCAGCGTACTTAAACTACAGTAGTCGTGTAACTCCTGGGGGCATTTATGCATGCATGTATCCCATACGCCTCGTGCCTCTTGTACTCCGGCTCCTGTCGGAGCCCGCCAACACCTACCCTATACTCCGTGACTCGGACTGCCCGGTCAAGTACATATGTCTGATAGCTCAGGTGCTGCACTTTGCTTAGACGGTGGTGGGTACGGTAATTACTGACTCTGTGAGGTCGCAATGCAATGGATCCGTACATTCGTCTTCACCTCCATCTTCTTCATGTTGAGGTGCTCGTGCTCGACTTGTTCATACTGAGCTGCTCGTGCTCAAGGGCGGCGGCCTTCTGGTCTGGTCTGTCCTCCCGCCACTTCGGACACGACACCCCCTTTCTGTAAGTAGTGTCGTTACATTCTCATTCGCGTACCTGATACTCGTAACTCGGTACCCACTCGCGTCCTCGCCACTCGTCCTCGGTCCTCCTACTCCTCCGCACGCGACGATCACCTCACCTCGGATACGCCTTGACATGATAACTCTTGACCTTGACAAACTGCTCAAACCCCACCCGACTCAAGGTCACGCCTTTACCTGAATCCTTCCACCCCGTCCACGCGAGGTCTGGGGCTGGAAAATCCGCACGATTGACAAACACGGTCCCGGCCTCGACCTGGCCACATAATTCCTCCCCACGAGCCACGTCCTTGGTCCAGATCGACGCCGTCAGGCCGAACTGGCTATCGTTCATCAGCGCGATGGCCTCCTCGTCCGAGCCGACCTTCTGGACGGGTATGACGGGGCCGAACGTTTCCTCGCGCATGACAGCCATACTGTGATTGACGTGCGTCAGCAACGTAGGAGGCACCCAATTCCCCTCGCTCGGCCCCTGGGGCGAAGTGAAGGACTCGACTCCCTGCGGAGTCTCATCTTTTGCGCCCTTGGCAAGCGCATCGGCGACTTGTGCGCGAATAGTTTCCACCGCGCGCCGCGAGACCACGGGGCCCAATTGTGTGGACTCGTCCAGCGGATCGCCGAGCCGATATCCCGCGAGGATTGTCTTCGCTGCGTCGACGAACTTGTCGTACACATCCTCGTGCACGTACACGCGCTCAATCGCGCAGCACGATTGGCCCGAGTTGAAGATCGCGCCGTCGACAATCTCCTCGGCCGCCCACGCGGCGTCCACGTCCCGGCGCACGTACGCGGGGTCTTTGCCGCCCAGCTCTAGCCCGACCGAGCATGATACCCGCGTCGCGGCGAGCGTCTGGATCGCGATCCCCGCGGCCACACTACCCGTGAAGCAGATGTGGTTGACGTCCTCGGAGGTGATCAGCGGCCTCAGATCCAACGGGTTGCCGCAGTGCAGGTACTGAATCACGTCGCGCGGGAGGCCCGCCTGGGCGAAGATGTCGACGACGTGTTCGACGACCGTGGGCGTCTGCGGGCTCGGTTTCAGAATCACGCTGCACCCTGCCAGCAGCGCGGGGATCAGGCTGTTCACCAGGATCAGGTAAGGGTAGTTCCACGCGAAGATGACCAAAACCACGCCCACGGGGTCCCGCCGCGTGATGTAGCGCTTGAACCCTTCTTCGGGCTGGCCGGGGATGGTGGCGTCCTGCGACAGAACCTCCGGCGCAATGCTGTTCATGTACTCTGCGCGTTTGACGGCCGTGGTGATTTCCTTGGCTGTGTACGCTATGGGCCGGCCCATTTGTTCCGTCAGTTCGCGGGCGAGAACATCTTGCTTCTCGAGTACGAGGCTTAGTGCTTTTGCGATGATCTGTTGTCGACTGGAGAGGGAGGCGTGGGATTTGCGGAATGCTTTGAACGCCGCTTGGGCCGTGGTGCCGAGTTGGAGGATTTCTGGCGGCGACAGGCCATGCCGGGTGAGGATCGGTTTGTTGGTGGTGGGGGAGATGGTGGTGATGACCTCGCCGGGCATGGTGGGTAGATTTTATCAGAGAGAGTGGTGAATTGTATAGAGATAGGATCTGGTCTGTGCCGCGAGAGACTGAATGATGAAGAAAATGTCCCGCAGTTGGAGAAACTGTGTGGCGAGGAGGGGTGTCGCGAGGCTGGCTCAGCCTTGTCAGACTACGTCGCAAAGAGGGGTTCGCAAAGCTGGGTCGGCCTTGTCGATACACGAGGTAGCACTACTAGTTTGCTCACTTGACACAAAATTCTCTTGGAGCTGACAAGATTTTCATAGAACAAGAGAAGAAGAGGAGGACGAGGAAAGTGCCTGCAAATGTGCTTCACAACCGCGGCTGTGGATATGCGTATGCTCTGTCTCCGCTAGGCTGCAAGACGCTAGGTACAGAGGTACTCGCTCAGTGTTGCGCATCGTCAGCAGATGGACTATCAGCAGCTTCACGACCGAGAGAAGATGTTAATGCATCTCTATTGGCCTGCATTCTTTTCCATTTGGGCACGCTTCGTTCACCAGCAACGCGCTCCTTCACCATCGCCACATTGGTCATCAGACATTGACATCGTTCCCGACCACATGAGGACATCCTCTGCCTACCACAGCATGACCTTCGAGCAGCGGGCTCGAGGTCCAAAGTGTGGGCCACTTTCTGACCCCAATCATGACACGCATACTGGCCGCTGCAGCAAAGTCCCCACCGTCCTCTTCGTCCCTGGCCAGACTGGAGGGAGGGATTGAAGGTCCGAGGCAGATCAGACATAATCCTCATATCGATCGTGACGCGTCTTATTGCGTTGTGCCTTGGGTTGTGCGTAGTGACTATGAGTCCCTTCAGTGCCCGTGGCCATCGTCGTCTCGTGACTCGGGAGGATCGAGTTTGATCAGAGTGTCAATCCTCATGATGGCAATGCAGGCCTCGACGGCACTTTTGAGCTGTTTGACCTTGCTCATGCTTGGCTCGAGGACACCCATCTTCACGACATCTGTCACTTTGCCTCGCATCAGATCCAGACCATAGTTCTTGTACTGTCGCTTCTTCGCAATATCCTTTTCTCTTTCATTGGCTTCGCCTTCCTGGACTCTCTGGCTCAGCGCATGCCGCACACGTAGCTGAGCCACCAGGTCGGAAGCATCTTTCGCGGCATTGACCGCCAGTGTTTTCGGGACAATCAGAAGCGATTGGGAGAACTCTCCAATAGCCAGCTGCTCGCGCGAGGACACGGTCATGGCAAACTCTTCAAGGTAGATAGACAGCGCGCATTCAACGGCGCCACCACCAGGTACTATGCTGCCTGACTCCAGAGTCCGCTTGACGGCAGACAGTGAATCATGCACTGAACGCTCCATCTCGTCGAGCTGATAATCGTTGGAGCCTCGAAGGATGATCGATGCCGAAGAGAAGGCCTTGGTGCCCTTCACCAGAATGCACTCGTCATCTGATATTCGTTCCTGAACAACTTCGTCGGCGTGACCGAGAAATTCCTTCTCGAACTTCTCATCGCCGTTCAGGTCGGATAGCGTGCTGACAAGGGTAGCTCCGGTGGCCTTTGCGATTCGCCTCAAATCTTCTTTCTTACATCTTCGGACACCCATGCAGCCACGTTCCACAAAGAGCTTGAGCACCAAGTCGTCGATGCCCTTCGTGGTCAAGACTACGTTGGCACCAGCCTTGAGGATCATGTCTACTCTTTCCAAGACGATGCCTGCTTCTCGCTCTCGAATCTTTTCCAGCTGCTGGGGATCTTCGACGGTGATCTGGACTCCAAGCTTCATCCGTTCCTTTTGTAAGTTCACGTCCAGGCAGGCAATCCTTGCATCGGTGATTCTCGTCTTCATAGCCTGCGATGCAACTGTGCAGTTTAGTGCATAGCCCTTGACCAGGATTGATTCCGTGGCGCTCTTGCCATGCGCTTTTAGGATGTTGACGGCCTTGACAGGATATTTGATCTCGTTCTTCTGCTGGTTGACCGATTTAACCGCCTGCATGGCGTCGACCACCATGTTCGCAAAAAAGTCTGCATCCGCGCCAATAATCTTGCTCGACATTGAGGTTTTTGCAATGTTAATCAGGCTTTCCCTGCCTAAGGACTCGACTTTTGTGCTGATATTCTCTTGCATGTATCTGACCGCTTCTCGTAGCGCCAGACGATACCCAGTGATAATGACAGTGGGGTGTATTCGGTTCTTCATGAGCTCGTTCGCTCGTCGGAGGAGTTCGGCAGCGACAAGCACGACGGACGTGGTTCCGTCACCGACCTCTCTGTCCTGCTGGTGCGCCAAATCGACCAAAATCTTGCCGGCCGGATGCTCGACGTCGAGGAGACTCAGGATCGTAGCGCCGTCATTTGTGACTGTGACATCGCCAATGTCGTCGACCATCATCTTGTCCAGACCTGAGGGTCCAAAAGAAGTCCTGACCACATTGGCGATTGCTTGCGTCGCGAGGACATTTTGATCTCGAATGTCCTGCCCGCTGAGCTTTGTGCCCCCGAGAAATAGAGTCCCACCGATGCGCGAGCCCTCAAAGATGCCAGCCATTGCGAGGTGTCTCTAAGATTGTCAGCTGTTTAGGTTAGAAGCCACAAGATGTTGTTGACGGGGGGTTGAGGAAAATATCCTGACGGTCGCAGGTACGGGGACGCGCCTTCATGGAGAACGCACTTCGGGCAGACTTATCATCACGTGCCCGTTATCATAGACGCCTTGGCATGTTTGCTGCTTTTCTGCAGCAAAGCTGCCACCTACCTAGGCAACTAACTGCTCGTGGCTAACATAAAAGGCGGGTACCGCCCGGAGAGCTAACCGTTGTTGGAAGGCATCCTCGATACCGTCTCATGAGCGGCAGATTACTCTTCGTTCTACGCAATGTCTCCTAAAAAAAAGCAACATGGGCAACAGCGGTCTTTTACGGCCTCTGCTCGATATCTGCGAGGACCCCACCCCTCCTGCTTCGACGGGCAACCATGTGCTCTTGGGAGTTTTTTCCCCTTTGTAGCCGGCGCCATGCCCAACACGATGTGCCTGCTGCAATTCGTCGACCAGGACAGACTTAGCTTGACAAACGACCTCGAGGACCACGTTATTGTCTATGCAACCCTTTCACATACTTGAGGAAGCGATAAAGACGAGGTGATTTCGAGGACGGCCAACACGACATGGTTTCAAATGAGACCGGCCTTGCGAAGATTTGGTTATGCAGCGAACGAGCTAGAAAGGATGCACTGGACGACTTCTGTTGGACACGTATTTGTGTCGGTCACCTACACAGAGCATACCTTCCCGAATCTTAATCCCTTCCAGGTCCATATCCGTTTCCCAGCCTGAGCACCAGCCAGTTTGTCCTGCGCCCTGCCCTGGTCAGCCTGAGCACAGCGCTGACCACTTTGCAACGACTCAGAACTTTATGTTCTATCCCTCGTATTGACCAGCGTATAGCCTCGGTTGATGAGCTCATCAGCGGCAAGTCCCACGCACCAATCCTTCATCAACCCTTCCTTTGGAGCGTATCTGAAAAAGCCCAAGACATTCCCGTCCTCGCTCCAAATAGAACTACCGCACATCTCTTCAGGAAATTTCATTGCTGCGTCTTGGCCCATGTAGCTCCAGGTCGTAAAGACCCAGTCCTGTTCTGCTGATTCGTCGTCACTAGGGATTGCCTGGAACGAGCTCCACATGAATTGGCCCTCGATGAAGCCTGTATCGGGTGAATCGAGGCATACAAGACTGAAGCGTGGACAGCTGGCAGTCGGAGCCAATTGCTTGAGCTGGATAGGCTCTGGGATTCTATCGCTCTCAAAGGTGATGTTGGAGAATTTTTCCGTGTCTTTCAACTTAACCAGGGCGATGTCTGTGTGAGAAACTTCCATAACGAGCTCGCCAACGTCGCGGCCGATACCCGGGAACGCATGAAAAACTTGCGTCCCACATTGGCTGGGGAAGCCATGGGCGGCCACAGTCATGAATTCATTGCCAACTCCGTCCCTCAGAAGAACGCCAGTTGTCGTCGACATAAATGTGGCGGAGCTGCTTGGCAGGTAGGAAGATGCCACCCTCAAACCTGGCTGCAGAGTGTCGTATTGGCTGACGTCCGGATTCCCAGGAGCAGGATCAGTAAGACGGCTTGCGTGCAGTGCCGACGGTCTCCCCATTTCATCCTCGAACAAGTAGTTACAGCCGATCTTCGCTGCGCGGCACGGCAGTGTGTCGGTATCAGTATCGCGGTGCTTCAAGACAATGACCACCACGTTGCCAAGATACATGACCTCTGTAATGGGGATGCGGAGGTCCTGGAAATGGTCCTTGATGGCAAGGAAGAGCGGCTTCCAATCCTTCATATACTTCCCATCTTGGTCTTCAGCGATGGAGCCATTCTTCCAAGAGACAGGCCTTGCTGGTGGTAGGGGATTTTGGCCGAGCTTTAGGTGGAGGTAAAGTGGAACTCCGGCGACGGTAAGTGGCCACGGTTTCGGCGGTAGCGTGCGTAGTTGAAGGTACACGAACCACCCGTCGCTACCAATGCCAATGGTTCCGGGAAATATGTTCCAGAGAATGTCTCGCTTTTCGGGATCACTCGAGGGGTCGAACTTTTCCCGTAGGTCAAAGGAAAAAATGAGGTGCCGCGCCGGCGGTGGTTCTTGGGGGTCATGTGTTGCCATGTTTTGGTGTAGCGAGTTGGGGACGGTGGTGGCTTTGTAAAGAGATACCCGCTGGTCTAAACCACTATGTTAGTATTGCCATTCTGTAGGAGAGAGTACGAAGTCCTTACCGATATGAGCCACCTCGGCCCGACTGGACCATCCAAGCGGATGCGGGAACCTGGAGCGATCTATGCTGTTGAGCGAAGGGGTTATGACCCCGGGCCTGGTGATGATTGCGACTCTCCTTGGGGACGTTGCTTCGGCTGTGGGCGTGATTCGGCGTCTTCTCGACGAGGAGAGGTCAAGCCGGTTGAGTGCTATTGGCGATACGAGCAGCAGCTCGGCGACAGCTGTGCGCTGTGGCATAGGCGAGCACGACATAGTGTAAAGAACCCGTCCCTGTCGGCAATGGTGATTGTAAGGGCGACAGTTCCTGCGCGCGGCAAACAAGCCGACATTTAAATAGTAGAAGACACAGAAAGAGCAAGCGAGAGGACCTGAAAAAAATCAAATCAGTTTTTACCTTGCCATGCCTCGTCGGCAGGCAGCAGCCGCGCAACTGCAGCATACTCTTTATGGTTCGTAGTTTCCGTTTGGAGTAATGACTCAATACTATCTCCATGGTTGGTCCAACCATATGATCATACCGTACTTGATGAGAACCGAATGCCAAGTTAAGTTCTAGCATAGCCACTAGGTTACTACTCATGCAGACATGTGACAAGCGTGTGTGTACATCGTACAGAAATGTGTCATTAGGGATAATTCTTGCTATAGTAGTCATCATCACCTATGTCCGTTCATAAGAACCCCTGATTATATGACGTCTCACCCAGGTCGACCGGGGGAAATCGGGAGTACCCGGGTACAGGCAGGACATATCTGTAACCTTGTGTGAATTAAGTGCCGTTTGAGAGGAAAGCCGAAATATCCAGGTCTACGACAGGAAGTGAGGAGCATTGAGGACAACGCCCATGATACAACCTGCTAGGGTGCCAGCAACGGGAATGGTCATGAGCCAGGAGAAGCCCAAAAGACCGACTCGCTGCCAGTTGACTGCTCGCCAGGTGCCGTTGCAGAGACCGACGCCGACGGTCGCGCCCGTGATGCACATGGAAGTAGAGACGGGCAGCTTGTATTGCGAGAAGAGGAGGACGGTGATGGCGGCGCCCATCTCCATGGAAGAACCGCGAGATGGTGAATGGTAGGTGATCTTGTTGCCCATGACTTTCATGATGTTGTAGCCGTAGGTGATCAGACCGACCGAGAGTGTCGCAGAGAGCACGGCAAGCTGCCAGATGGGAACCTCAGCGCTGGACTTGGCGGCATCACCGGTTTTCCAGGCCGAGTAGATGACCGCCCAGGGTCCGACTGCGTTGCCGATATCGTTGGCGCCGTGGGCAAACGAGGCAGTGCAGGCGGTGATGACCTGGATGTACGAGTAGGTATGCTCCACCTCGTTGGGGTACTTGGTGGCGTGAGAGTACACTCGCTCCATACGGCGGCCTTCAGGCGTGCCGTGAATACCAGTCTGCGCAGCGTGGATATCGTAGTTGACGCCGTAGAGAGCGGCGACCGTGATCATGGCGGGAATGCGCTTGAGAATGATCTTGATGTTCTTCAGCTCATAGATTTCGCCGGGAGCAAGGGGGTTGTTGTGCAGCATGCGCATGGCCCAGCCGAGAGGACCTCTCTTCTTGCGAAGTTTGGCGTGGAACCGCGCTTGAGCTTCGGCCACGCGCTCCTTGTAGGACATCTGTGGAGTGGCAGCCTCAGCCTCAGCGAGGCTTCGGTCGTGCGATGATTTCTCTGGTGTAGCCTGGACGCCGACCTTGGTTACATTGCCTCCGACCTTGACACCTACTTCGCTGGAGTGAGTAGAGTCATCGTCGTGATCCTTCTGAATGACAGCGTAGTCCGGAACGTTGGCATGCTCATGGACCTCGGCAGGTGCTGGTCGCCTCCAGAGCATGGGACCCAGTGGCAGGTGCCAGAATCGAATGGTATGATCTTTTTTGATGGTCTTAGCGTACAGCCAGGGGACGAAGAAGATGGCGGACAGCACAAACAGACCGCCACCAACGCCGAGTGTGACCGAGGCGATGTACCACGCGGGTTTCTTGTTCAAGCCAAGGTTTGGTGAACCTTTGTAGACAACGGACAGCGTGCAGATCGTTCCGGCAACGAGGAAGAAGAAGGGCGAGGTGTACACCGCCCACGGCATTGGGTTCTTGCGGAGATGCACAATGAGTTTGATGAGCATGAAGATGGTCGCCGCGAAACCACCAGAAATTAGTGGGGCCAGACCCAGACCAGCGAAGATGGCACCCAGGCCCTGGCCGCCGTTCCAGCCCCATTCGACCTGAGCAGCTCCGGCGGTCGCGACACCGACGCCAGCGACAGCAGAGATCAGTGAGTAGGAGGAGGAGACGTGAGCTGAATGTCGAGTGCACCACATAACCCACATTGAGGCACCTGCAAGGGCGCATGTGAATGCAAGCATCTGAACACCGGCGTTGTCTTGGAAGGCGTCGAGGGGAATAATCTTGTTCTTGATCGTGGAGGCGGTCCGAGCACCGACGGTGATGGCTCCGAGCATTTCGAAAACGGCACCGAGGACCATGGCCTGTTGGTAGGTAACGGATCGTGACGAGACACTGGTAGCCCAGCTGTTTGCAACATCGTCTGTCAAACCAGTCAGTACTGTCCTCAGAGTTAAACAGGTACGCCTGTGAACTCACTGGCGCCGTTGTTGTAAGCATCAAGCAAGGCAAACAAGGTGCCAATGGCAAAGACATAATTGTACTCGGAGAGGACTGCCATCGTGCCCAGCGGCGATCTCAATCGGTCTTGTTGAGTTTGATCGGGTACAGAGGATAGGTTCGAGACAGAGGGTTGGACAGGTCTTTTATGTCGAACGATATTTGGCTGTCACGCTAAGAAAAGAGTATATCGCTTGCACGGCAAAGGTGTCCCACGGCTGTAGCGGATTCGAGGTTGCTGACTCGCCCCATCGAACGCGACCACCATCGCTTTCTTCTTCTACTAGACGCAACTGATCCGTGCAGAACGCTCCATCAGCAGGTTGTTGTCAATGGTTCGGGCAACGCCGTCGCCGCACTGGGGGCTGTGCCCAGGAGCGGGACTGATCTAGACATGGTTCAGAGGGCTTGTCGCCCGCGAAGGACGGGGCAAAGCTACAGCCAAGACCAAGATAACCCACATCCCAAGACAAGAGAAGCAACTTCAAGCAGCATTCTCGGCTTCGAGAAGCTTGGCTGTAACTCCAGCGGGCTTGGCGGCTGAGATGGCCTGGAAAAGTCTGAAGGAATATGAATTTATATGGTGGCGGCTGCAAGCAGGTCGAACAGAAGGCAGGAAAAGCGAGCGCACGTTCTTGATATGAGCCAGACGGTTGGTTCGTTCCCAATCGGGGCATATCGCCTTGTTCCTCGATCAAGTGATCCGTTTGGTTCGCCTGGCAGCGAGAGTCAAGTCCGCCGGCTTGGCAGGACTTGGCGGAAGACCATCGGACAACGTGCTGCGCCCATGGATCATTCTTGACAGGTGGTCGGCGAGTAGCAGAGAGCGCCCGAGCGGCATCACCACATGTTCTTGCGGGTACGAGCAAGGTTGCATCGCGCAGTATACTGTGGTAGGAAGGTAGGGCTCGACCTATCCAATCGGATTGTTCGCATGCCAGCTCTTGTTGTGAGAGGCGAGAGATTTGGATTTGATCGGGCCCTGACACCACGTCCGATGCACCATTGCGAACCATAGCGAGATTGATGGTTCCCGCCCACAACGGGAGACATGCCTCAAGGATCGGTTTGCCGAGACCTGGCGCATCTCATTATGGAGGTGAATGCGCCAAGGCACGTGAAGCACATTCCCACGGAACTTGGCTTGCCCGTCCCTTGGTGAATGTCACGCACGTGCTGAACGGAGGACAAGGCTGTCAGCTTTTACTCGCGTGCGCATAGCCTTTTAGAATGTGAGAAGACGGGCTGATGGTACCGTTCCACAGCGCAGGCGACTTCAGATATACCGGCCTCGGACTCGATGAGAAGAGTCGTGACGGCGGCCGAAGACCTATCAACACCAGTGTCTCCTCTTCAGACAACCTGCACGCTTTCTTTGAAGTGGAAGGACCGCGACGCATCGTGACGCACAGTTGCGTTCTTGGCCCATTGTCATGTTGCAGCCCCAGTTTCATTTGGCCATCAGTTCATCAGGTCGGGACACGCGACTTATCAACTGAAGACGCGCCAAACATGCCAAGGAATATTTGCTCCCGTGTCACGGGATTGATCCCCACCTCGACTTTCGACTCACAATCGCGTCGGCGGGGCTGGACTGCGGACATTTGGTTGTGTGTCAGGTCACCAAAGAGTGAGAAATCCATTGTCCCCCAACTCTTCACCGTGCGAGGCACTCACCCAGCGGTTGAAGGTGGCTGTTGAGCGCAATCCACCTCTGATCAATTTACCATTCGCTTTTCTGTAACGACAAGCCCTTGACCAAATGTCGCACTCCAGAAACCCCTCCAAGACCGAAATTCCTACGCGCGAGAAAGAGCCGAAAACCGAGAGTGAAGGCAAAATGGGGAAGGCGAAACCTGAAAAGCCGATTGGCAAGCAAGAAGCTAAGATGCCTCAGAAAGCAGGAGGTGGAGGAAAGAAGAAGAAGATGGAGGGCGCCGCCCTGATAGGCATTGATGTCTCCAAGGACGTCGATTTCCCAGAGTGGTACCAGCAAGTGCTGCTCAAGGGAGACATGCTCGACTACTACGATATTTCCGGGTGCTATATCCTCAAGCCAGCCTCTCAATACGTCTGGGACGAAGTCCGAGCTTGGTTCGACTCGAGGATCAAGAAGATGGGGGTCAAGAACTGCTCCTTCCCACTGTTCGTCTCCGAGGAGGTTCTGAATCGCGAAAAGTCCCACATCGAAGGCTTCGCTGCTGAGGTTGCTTGGGTCACCCACGGGGGTAGCACTAAGCTGGAGAAGAAGATCGCGATCCGCCCTACTTCCGAAACCGTCATGTACCCATACTATGCCAAATGGATCCAGAGCCACCGCGACCTCCCTCTGAAGCTCAATCAATGGAACTCGGTCGTGCGATGGGAATTCAAGCATCCTCAGCCGTTCTTACGTACTCGAGAGTTTCACTGGCAAGAAGGCCATACGGCGCACCTGACTGAACAAGAGGCCGGCAAGGAGGTGCTGGAGATCCTTGACCTTTATGCCGGAGTCTACGAAGAGCTGCTGGCGGTGCCGGTTATGAAGGGCAAGAAGACAGACAAGGAGAGATTCGCCGGAGGCCTGTATACGACAACCGTCGAAGGATACATTCCAGCCACGGGTCGGGGCATCCAGGGAGGCACATCGCATTGCTTGGGTCAGAACTTCAGCAAGATGTTCGGCATCACGGTCCAGGATCCCAACGCGAAGACGGAAGAAGACAAGAAGAACCAACTGTTTGTGTGGCAAAATTCTTGGGGTTTGTCGACTCGAGTCATCGGCGTCATGGTCATGATTCATGGTGATGATCGGGGTCTGGTGCTCCCTCCTCGAGTCGTCGAAACTCAGGTTGTTATTGTCCCCGTTGGAGTGACGGCCAAGACCACCGAAGAAGACAGAGAGGCACTGTACAAGGAGATTGATGGACTTGTAGAAGTGCTCAAGGCCGTCAAGATCCGGGTCCAAGCTGACTCCCGAGAGGGATACTCTCCGGGGTGGAAATTCAATGACTGGGAGTTGAAGGGTGTCCCGCTGCGCCTTGAGTTTGGACCGGGAGAGAGTAAGGGCCATTTTGTCACGACGTCCCGTCGAGACCTTCCTAAAGCCGAGAGCAAAGGTCAGATCGCTATCAGTGAACTCAACACGGCAGTTCCCGAGCTCCTGGACACCATCCAGAAGGATCTTTACGACCGAGCCGATGCCAAATTCAGGTCACATATCAAGAAAATCACAGACTGGGAAGAATTCGTCCCGGCATTGAACGACAAGAATGTCATTTTGATCCCCCACTGCCTGACGGAGCCTTGCGAGGACCAAATCAAAGATATGAGCGCACGCAAAGCTGAGGAACAAAGCGGTGT
This sequence comes from Cladophialophora yegresii CBS 114405, assembly GCF_000585515.1. Classification (NCBI taxonomy): domain Eukaryota; kingdom Fungi; phylum Ascomycota; class Eurotiomycetes; order Chaetothyriales; family Herpotrichiellaceae; genus Cladophialophora; species Cladophialophora yegresii. The sequence continues at coordinate 2,169,431 of NW_006913050.1, read as the reverse complement.
TGCCCAAGATGATCGTGCTCCGAGTATGGGTGCAAAGAGTCTTTGCATTCCGTTCGATCAGCCTGAAGGGATTGAGAAGGGAGTCACCAAGTGCACCAATCCTCAGTGCTCGAATCTCGCCGAGAAATGGTGCTTGTTCGGCCGGTCATACTAGGGGGCACGCGACAACGCAGCCTTGGTCGAGCACCGTTTGCATCCAACGCAGTTCTAGATGCGGTCAGGTCGTGGCACGCATAGTTTTGACTCACGACCAGTGGGTCAGGCGCACTCAACACCACACCCATCACTTGACGTGTGCAAGTGTCTACTGTGTAAGAAGAGTCGAGGCTTGGTTAGCTTTACCGAGAATACAATTGCGACAGCCCGCGAGGCTTGTTATGGTTGGTTCTCTGATCAGGAACAGGGCAAGATCAACCATGAGCCCAATCGCGGCGGTCTCTGTATCAGCAGTCGCTATCAGGGGGCGCTTGGCACTGTGTCAAACCCCTCTTACGATAAGCCCAGGCACGGGAGGGGAGGATTGTACCCATCGTCGATGCTGAGCGACGATGGAGATGAGTACAAAACCAGCGTGACGCCTACTCCGTAGTCATCGATCGTTCACCATCCTCTCGGGCCAGTGCCTCTGAAGAACATGTCCACGTGCCCGTCTCAAACTCCTGCTAATTAATATCCACCCCGTCGCCCCTCGTCACCTCCGATATTCTTCCCCTCGTATTATTATTTTTTTCCCCTCGCCCTCTGCCTGGTGCTGTAGGTCCCCAGGTGGCAGCCCGCTTGGTTCCAGGCGGCGCTCCTTTTCTTCTTTTCGGGCCACGCGCTGCCCGCCCGCGTGCTACCCTAGAGTTTTTGTCACTTTGGATTCGGGGGCCACGCGAGCTTGTGGCCCGCCGTTGCCGCTGGTTCGGTGCTTTGCTTGAACATGCCAATGCCAGTTTTGGCAGCGTCACCGAATTTTGTTCTCGATGGGCCGGCACCATCAGAATCACCACCACCCCCTTCGTCTTCCTGACCACCTCTACCTCTCTCCTCCCTCGCCGCCAAGCCCTGCCTTCTCCGCCGCGACTGCGCCCACTTCGCTCCTCGCGGTCAAGTCGGCCATATTCTTGGCCACTTCGACTTCCCTGTTCCAGGAGGTTGGGCGCTCCCGGGCTTTCGCGATCCGTGACCGCATCCCCGGGTTCAAAACTTCTGCCGGTGAGCAAGCACACCACACGACAATAGTAAGAGTATCGCACTGGAAACAGCTCTCTAACAGATCATCTGCCCAAACACAGCTTTCTTCACCACCCTCCGAGCAAACTTGATCCTCCTCGACCTCGAACATACCTCGTCCGTCGCAAATCCTCCAGACATCCTCCACCCAGCGGACTGGACGAGTCCAGGGAATTCAGGCACTCTCAATTCTACTGCCCCCTCACCACAGTGCCACTCCTACTGGCATTCAGAAATGGCCAACAATGACGACGACTCCACCGTTGCCGCACTCGCCTCGCTCCCCGAGCTCACGACCAAGCCTGCCGCGACCGACGACGACCGCGTCGAAGCCCTGCACCTGATCGCCGACTCGGTCGCCCAACAACGCCAACTGGCCTCCACGGCCATCATATTCCACCCCCTCACACTCTGCGCGCTGGTCCTGCTCTTCGGCCTGGCCTACCAGAACCTCTACAAGGGGTCGTACTCGGACTGGGCACTCGTCGGGACCACCTCGGCGGGTATCCTCATGGCCGTGCTCATCACCGTGAGGTGGCTCACGGGCGGGTACATCTTCGAGGCCGAGCGGGTGGGGACGTGGAAGTGGCTCGACGAAGGGCGCGGTGGCGGTGACTCCCACTCCGACACCGAGATAGTCGGCTCGCACGACGACATCCTCCTCACACGCTACGGCGACGAAGTCATCGGGGCGATCGTCCTGCGCGGCGTTCGCGACCCGTCACCCGGCGGCGGCAGATCACGCAAAAATGCAGCCCCCACCGTCGGGCAGATCCGCGCGTGGACGGTGAAGCGCCGCTACCGCCGCAAGGGCATTGGGCAGGGCCTGCTGGAGGAAGCCGTCGCGTGCTGTCGAGACAAAGGTTGGCAAGGGCCGGAGTTTGCCGAGAAGCACGCCAACTCGGCGAAGCTCGTGCATCCTACGTTTAGCGGCGGCTTCACTAAGCGCGAGAGGCAGGCAAGGGAGATGCTGCAGAGGGTGATTGAAGAGCAGGGCACCAGTACTGCTGGGGGGAAGAAAGGCAGGAGATGAAGACGGTTACCGTTGCCCGTGGGATTGACTCCCTATTGACCTTGTTGGCATTGTTGGCAGCGATGGATTTACACGAATTTCTCAGACTACTACTATTACTCATATCTTAGAAAGAGATATATATATATACCCTGGGGATACCCTGGAGGAGAGGACCAGGGACGATATTGCGGCTGATGCGGCCGATGGTTGGATACAGTGGATCCCCTGGAGGCGAGGACTTGAGACGATATTCTGGCTAATGCAGTCGATGCTTGGATATGTTAGATACCCTGGAGGCGAGGACCTGGGACGATATTGCCCCCTAACGCGGTCGATACTTGGATAGATACCCCTTTGGCGGATAAATGACAGATTCTCACGCTAAATTCATTCTCTGGACAAAAACAATATCGCCGAGCAAGGCTAATGATGAGCTTACTGGTGCCGGGTGAGTGCTGATGCCAGTGGCTGATAATGTACTCCGTATCTACGTTCTACTTGGGTGTCTTCTATGCACGAACAGTCTCCATCACGTAGGCGACTCCCACCATAAACCTTCCTCATTCCCCATCCTAGTCACTCGATTTCGCATTTGCGTTCTCCTTGACCCACGCGGCGGCCCTGGCCTTGACAGCCTCGACGCGCCTCTCGTCCCCCTTGTCCGTCTCAAACCGATCCCAGCGCTTGAAGAAACTCCTCGCCTGCTTGGGCTTCAACTTGAGTGTGAAGATGCGCTCAAACGTAGCCCGGACTTGCTCGTCGTCCTTGGTGACATTCATCTCCAGATCGAGCAGCACGTCGAAGAGATCCACGCGCTTGGGGAACGCAGCAATCAGGCCCTCGAACAAGGTGCGGCCCCGCTCGGGCAGGCCGTGCGCGGACGTGAACTCCAGGCGGGCGAACGACTTTGTCGTCTCAAAGTGCGTGAATTTGGGAAGCGTCTGCAGGGCGCGGGCGTGGAGTGCGTGCGCCTTTTCGCGACCGGTGTTGTCGCCCATCTTGTCGAGCAGGAAGGACGCGTAGTTGACCCAGACTTTGGGGTCCTGGGCGAATTTCTTGATCATGCGTTCGAACAGGTCGGTCGCCTTGCCGAACTTGCCCTCTTTGATGTAGATGCTGGCCAGACGGGCGTGAATCTCCTGCTGGTCATTCACTTCACATGCTCTACGGAACGTCTCCTCTTCGACATTTTCGTCGTCGCCGAAGTGGACCTCCAAATTGAGCAGAGCTACCCATACGTTGAACTTCTCGTCCTCGAGTCCGACGGTGATGGTGCGGAGGGCGCGTTCTCCGATTGCTCGCGCGGCGTCAATGTCGCCCAAATCGAGGTGGAAGGCCATGTACCGGAGCCAGAGGACGGAGTTGTCGGGCTCAGCAAGGAGAAGGCGCTCGAAATCGTCGGCAGATTGAGGACCGTTGACATCCAGGTCGGCGGTGCGGTCCACGTCCATGGTTGGCTGGTTCTTTTTCTTCTTGGGCTTTTTCTTGGGAGTATCGGCGTCGGAGTCGGATGCTTCTGCGAGACGCTTGCTCGAAGTTGCTGGTGCAGGTCGAAGACCCGTCCAGTCGAAACCGCCGACGGAGAGAGCTGTGCTTTTCGAAGCCTCTGCGGACATGGCTGTGGCTCCGTCTTCATCTTCATCTTCGGTGTCGTTGATATCTGGGTGGATTTGTATGTCTAACATGTCTGAAACCTCGTCGTCTCCACCCACATGGCTGTCATCGTCCCCCAACTCGGGTTCATCTACCTCGTCGTCGGACCCACTATCATCGGCCTCGGCGTCCGGCATTTCGGCGTCGAGAATTGCGCCACCTTGGCTCTCAGAGTCAGCGTCGCTTTCTGCCTCCTCCTCAGTGGGATCGTTAAAATAGGACGCTTTCATGCCAAAGTTGACCTTGCGAGTCGCAGGATCCAGTTTCAGCACTTTGGCTTTCACTTTGTCTCCTACTGCGAATAGGTTGCCGGGATCTTCGACTCGCTGCTCGGCGATTTCACTGCGGTGACACAGCCCACGGATTTTCTCAGAGTTGTCCACAAGGATGAAGACACCGAAGGGTTGGACATTGACAACTTGGCCCGTCACGAGATCCCCGACCTTCAAGGCGTTAAACGTGATAGGCAGCTTGAAATCGGGCTTCAGAGCTGACTCTTTCAAGCTCATCTGAATCTGCCCAGAAGCCTCGTCAACCATGATGACCCGGCCTCTGACTAGTTGATCCCGCTGGAAATGGTCCTTCCATTCTTTGAGATAGCTGTCTGACAGATTGCTGATCCGAACAAACGCTACCACGCCACGGCCAAGTGTAACGAAGACCCCCTGGTCGCTCACATTCTTGACGAACCCGCGAACAATATCGTTGACGGCGACTCGATTGACAGAGGCGATCTCTCGATCCACGACTCCCATCGAAGAGCTGAGGACTTTTGAGGGTCTTGTTGAGAGGCTAACCCTCTTGTTTGGTACATCGACAGCCACGATGGTGACTCGAATGATATCGTTCTTCTGGTATTTGGCAGCATTGGCTTCGTCGTAGTTGTCTGCCATGTCGACCAACTCGACTGAGCCAGCGACGTGCTCACTGAGTTGGACGAAGATATTACGATCGGTGACTTTGGTGACCCGACCTGGAAGGACAAGCCCCAGGGCAATATTACCGTAGTCCAGTGAGCCTGCAGTACCGTCGGACCGGGCTGTTAAGTCCAGATGTCCCTTCTCAGGATCGACGGCGAGGACGCGAACGCGCACGGCGGAGCCCAAAGGGAAGTTGCGAGGCAAGTTAGCGGCCAGAGACAAATCGTCCGCGATATCAATGGTCCGAATCCTGCCACGAATAGTAGGCGAGATGTTGACCCAGACACAGTCGTCGGTGATATTATTGACGAAGGCGACGTGAGATGACCCCACCGTCATATCTTGCAACGCCAACTGGGGCAGCTTCTCGGTCGCGATCGAGCTTGGTTTGCATGTCAGCTCAAAGACGGTATTCTTCCCCTTCCGATGCGTAAGGGGGAGGAACCGATGGTTTCTTGTGTCATGGGCACCAAGCACACGAACGGTCAATTCCAGCTGCGGATAGAACGGCTTCAGCGGCTTTTTCCTGTCCTTGATGTCCTTCCACTCGTCGAAGACTTCTGAGACGTCAATGCGTCCTTGTACGTCCTTTGCTAGCTCGACGTTGATTTGGGTGTCCTTGACTGAGATAACTTTAGCTTTTGTTTTCATGCCGACTGAGACATCAGTGACAATCGTGAGGCTGGCATCGACGGGATTCACAAGTTTGAACGAGGCCGGCTCCGTGGGTGGGACCTCAGACTTCGTCACTGGACCAGCTTCACGCATTGTTAGCCAGAACCTGGGCGCGGCACCCTTATACTCGATGTTGAGCACTTTGGCCGTAACGGGTTGCATCTCGGTCATGCCGAAGTTCTCCTGGTCTTCACTCTCCTCAGATACTTGACTTCTGGGAATGAGGCCAGTGATGCCAGCAGCAAAGCCCACAAACACGCCGTCTTCTGTGATGTTCTTGACGTATCCAGTCACCACGACACCAAGTTGTAATTGCTCATAACCTTTGAGAAACATGCCGGCCCGTGTTGCGCTGACCAGGCTCCGTTTGTTCGAGATCAGCACAATTCGTCGTTTTGGCTGCACCTGAAGAATGAGGATGCTTTCCAGCGTTTGGTTGACGCGGATATTGCTGAAGGCGGATTGCCTTTTTTTCAGCGACCCATCGGCGACATGGTCCAGGGTAAGCCGTGCAATGGCGTCGTTTTCTTCCAAGCGCAACAGAATATCATTCTCGGACTTTTCGAAAACGGTGCCATTAGTGATGATACCCGGAAGCAGGCGAGACAGCGAGCTTTCAATCGACGCATTTGATCGGTTGATGTCTCTACACGACAGGGTCATGCGCTTCTCGGCAGCGTTGATGCTGAGAGCGCTCACCGAAACGACTTGGCCCACCCGAAAGTGGTCTCTCGCGTCTTTGATGTAGGCTTCGCTCATCTCGGACACAGGGAGAAAGCCCTTGACAGATCCAAAAAAGCGAACAACTGCGCCGAGCGCGTCAACCTTTGCCAGTGTCCCTACCGTAGAATCTCCGACCTCAATATCCTCAAACCGCAGCCAAGCTTTCTGGTCATTGGTAACGAGGGCTTTCTTTAGGGTGAGTCGAAGGCGGCGCCGGGCAGGATTGCTGGTCAGAACTCTGGCAGTAACGGCTTGACCGGCTCTAAACTTCTTCTCCGGATGATCCAGCTTGACATTAGACAGATGCAACTTGGGAACAAAGCCTGTTATACCTTCCGCAAGTATCACTAACAGGCCTTCAACTCCACTTTCTCCGATCACCAGTTTCTCGATTGTTCCTTTGACCACTGCACCAAGAGGGACGTCTTCATACCGCAGGAATGGTTGTTGAAGCACGCTCTCTTGGAGCGAGACGATGTAGAGGTTGTCCACCGGGTTGAATTCGAGTACCCGCGCCTTGTGCTCAGACCCAAGTTTGAAGGAACCACTGAGCTCAGAAATAGCGTCCAGCTTCTTGTCTGACAACCGGGATAAGTGAGCAAAGCCAATGTTTTGCTCGTCTAACTGCAGATAGACGCCCAGACCCGGCTCAACACGAATCACGGAGGCAGCCTCGATAGTAGACGATAATGCAAGTCTTCCAGCACCCGCGTCGGTCGACTCTGGGACATCCGTCAAGTCCAGAATATTCCTCAGCACTGAGAACCCCAGCTTTTTATTGTCTGAAAGAGGAAAATTGTAAATGATGCGACCGGCAATCTTCTTTCCAACCTGGAATTTCGCAAGGAAGGCTTCCCTGTCTCGGAAAGAACCGGAGTGTAAAACATCAGCAGTCACGTCCAGCATCCCCATAATCTTTCCGCTAAGCCCGGCCTCGGTCATGGTGCTAATAAGGATTTCGGCTTTGGTACCGGGGAGAAACGTGTCGACGGAAGGGGCAGTCTTGAGCGCAGCCGACTTGGAGAGGTCAGCGGAAAGCTTGACGACCTTGTTGTCGGAGCCGGCGTCCAGTACATGGCATAGAAAAACAGCACCAGTTTTGATGTCCGGAAGAGACCAGCCGCTTGGTAATTGTTTGCTGGGGACGAAGCCACGGACATGGTCATCTTCAAGTGAGACATCGACCGCCAAGCCGTGGTCTTCGACACTACTCACTGAAGCCTGTACTGTGGCACCAATGGCGAGATTCGGACGATTCAGGCCTGCATTGGTCAAGGCCGGTTCCACAGATAATTCAATTCGCTTTCGTGCCGACGACGTCTGTCCTCGCCTCTCCTGCTCGGTAGAAGTGACGGCCACTCGTAAATATTGACCGAGGTGGAAGTAGTTGGTCAAGGAGATATCGTCATCCTCCTCTTCCTCATCGTCGCTGTTGTCCCTTTCATCGTCATTCTTCTCGAGCAGACCCTGGATTTTGTCGCTCAACTGTGGGGAGATGGCGGTCAAGGGCACATACCCCACGAGATTGTTGGGCAATGCGACGGTCAGAGTTCGCGGGCTTATGAATGTGATCTGGGCGAGGATGAGGGAGGCAGTAGTGATTCGTTTGTAGCTCAGGCCTCCGATTTGAACTTCTGCTTTCGTTCTGACCGCAGCAGAGTCGGGCTTCTTCTTGCCTTTCGTTCGTTGCCGCTCGCGCCGCTTCGGCTGTATCTCGGATTTCACCTTCTCACCCTTATCACTCTCACTATCGAGCGCTCTATCCACGCCTCCGAAGAGATCCTCTGTCGGCTTCTGTTCTCGATCCGCATCTCGTGCTGCCTCGGCTCGGATTTGCTTTCGTTCCAAGGGAGTCAGCAGACTTGCACCACCCCGAGGGAAAGCAGGTTGTTCTTTCGTAAGAACCGAGGCTTGTTTCGGCTTCTGGTCTTTTTTTTGTTCCTTGACAGAAGCCTCTGCCTTCGAGCTGAGATCCGTCTTTGGTCTCTTGCTGGGCTGTTTGCTAGGGGCTGCTTCAGGTTTGCGCTTCGCGGAAGCCATTTTGAGGAGGGAGCAATATTTGTCGTGCAGTCTTAGCACATCAGCGGTGTGTGTGTCTGCTTATCCACGACAGCCTCAACCAGCGTGGAATCGCAGGAACTGGCAGCAAACAAAATTTTGGATCGAGTTGCGGGCTGCGGAGCAAACTCATGCAGAAATTCCTTTCCGCCAATCAGCATTCAGCTAGCGGCGTGGAGTAGCCGTTGGTGGTTAGGCTCGCCTAAACGCCGGGTAGAGCCCTCCTCGCCCCTAAGCTTTAACTGGAATTGGCCGGCAACGCGCCGGTCGGCACGTTCACGCGTACCGCGAAGCTACGCGAGGCTGGTCTTCAACGTCAGAGCTTCCATTCATCTACTTCGGACCTACCACTTCAGCCATATCTTGCCACCCAGCAGCTTCCATCTCTACCACAGCTCCTGCATACTCCGCTCGTCCTCGCCCGTCTCTCGCTATCGACCACTATGAGCTTGTCTACTTGAGCCAGATGAGCAATCGCCCATCAGTGTTAGAATTATATCTCCGGTCATCCAGAACCTGCAATCGCAATGGAGCAGACTACGCCGGAGAGACGTGTCCGCTTGGACAAGTTACCTGCTCCGCCCACCGAAGCCAGAAGTCCTCGTCGGAGTAGCCGCGTAAAGAAGAACCCTTCTATCACACCGAACCGCTTCCACAAATTCTTCCATCCCAGACTACAAGACACCAAGAACAAGTCAGTCCGGACGTCTCGAAAAGCCTTGCAGAAGTTGTCCGCAGCAAACCTTAACAGCCGTCCCAAGGGCAACCAAGTCACATTCGCAGCGGACGAGGGAGACGGACCGCCTGCAAAGAAGAGACGACTTTCCTTCAGCTCCATACCCTCAATTCCTTCTTCGCCGGTCACGAAATCACCTGCCAACCGAGCTAATGCACGGGATACGGGAGGGGGCTCGATAGGGATAAAGGGCTCTGTCGGGACATGCCTTGGGTTGAACGAGGACGACGACGCCGACGAAGATGAGGACGAAGAAGATGACGAGTATTTGGGCGAACACGAATTAGCATATCGGCCACGAACGACTAGGTACCCATCTCTCAGCAGCTCTGCGGGTTACCTGTCCAGGCAAATAGGTGCTAGAGGGTTTCTTCGGCAGGCCAACGACAGCAAACTGTGGCAGCATGAGACGGGAAGCTTCTATACCCTTCCAGACGACGTCTTCACCAACTCTACCAACACCACACGGGAACGATCATTGCCCTTCTGCGCGACGAGCTTCCATCAGCAAGAGTCTGTCGCTATTGGGAACGAAGATGGCCAAATCGAGATATACCGAGCGTGGCCACATGTGGAGGGTTATGATGGCTCTCTCAAGTTCGAAGGTCGAATGATCCCTCACGACAACGCCATCATGGATATGCAGTTTTCGCCAGACGACCATTTCCTCGCTACGGCGTCCGGGGACCAGACCTGCCGTATCATCGACATGAACACCCGTACCGGCACGCATACGCTGGTTGGCCATGTTGGCTCTATCAAAAATGTGCGATGGCAACCTGCTTCGGGCAACAAGATACTGGCGACGTGTTCTCGAGACGGAAGCGTGTGTCTGTGGGATCTACGCTGTGCACAAAACGCCTTGGGATCGTTAAAGGTGAAGCCCCTGACGCGCTCACCGCACTTTCTCAATAACAGCAGAGAAGTCGAACCTCAAACCGAGATTGTCGGCGCGCATACGCCCTGGGACAAGGTCAAGCTGATGAACAGCAAGCGTCCGTCTGTTCCATTATCTTCGAAAGCCGACTTTGCAGTTACAGCCTGCGCATTTATTAGCAACACTCGTCCGCATATGTTGGCGACGGCTTCCGAGCACAACGCTATCATCAAGCTATGGGACCTGCGAGCGTCGTACAAGCAGCGATCAGGTCGACCAACTCCTGTTTCAGCGACAGCAGAGCCCAAGAGTCACGAGCTTACCCGGCCCTTCGGCGTCACGTCCATAGTGATGAGCACGGATGGCTCAAGACTCTACACTCTTTGCCGGGACAATACCATCTATGCTTACTCCACCGCCCATCTTGTCCTTGGCGGCTCACCAGAAATGAATTTATCCTCAATCCAAGCGATCAAAGGCTCTCGCAGCGCTGGCGCGGGCCTGGGTCCATTGTATGGCTTCCGCCACGAGAAACTGCGCCTCGGGTCATTCTACGATAAACTTTCCCTACGCCCTAAGACAGACGAGCACACGGAACTGCTGGCTGCAGGCACAGGCGAGGATTGCGCCGTCCTCTTCCCCACCGACGAACGATACCTCGCGAAAGCTGCTCGAACACCTTTCTCAACCACCGCCTCAAGTGCATCAAACCACCTCCCCCACCCTTCTCTCGCACAACGCGCTGCTGCCTCGAGAAAGCCGACTTCTTTTACCTACAGCACTGCCTTGCACAGCAGCGATCCAGGGGCCACGCCTATGTATTACCATGGCACTCCCCTCATCAACGGCCACAGGAAGGAAGTCACCTGCTGCGCGTGGATCCCAGGCAATGGGCAACTCGTCACCATAGCGGACGATTACGTCGCCCGATGCTGGTATGAGGATGACCTCACTAAAGCACGAGAGCTGAGGTCGAACACGGGACGCGACGTGGCGCGGGTGAAAAGCGGATGGGCGGCCGTTGTAGCAGGATGGGATGAGGAGGACTAGGTCGGTCATTGATCATTGCTAGTCAGGGGCTGCTGGGAATACGAGACGTGTGGCAAGGCCCTAGAAAGGAGTCGAATTGCCAGCGGAGAGCTGTTTGGCTGTGAGAGAAATTGACTAGGTGGGAAGTGCTTCTGACCATGGTGGGAGCCAAGGGACAATCTGTCCTTGCTTTCTATCAACCAGGCACGCCATCAAGGTACGATGTCCTGCATTTGCATGAGTTCAGGCCAGAGCAGAGCGGCGTCAAACCCGGCGTTTTCTTGGTTTCCAACTGCCGGGCAATCGAGCGTTGTGAAGTAACGAGGCAGGAGTATTCTTCTTGCAGCCACGACGAGAAGAATGAACACCGAGATCAAATTCAGAGCCATTCATTTCTTGAATTCAGCGTCTTCGGATCAAGCCATCCCTCAAAGGCGGTTCTGTACTGTATTCCATTTACCGACTTTTATGCGTCGGGGACGCTACGCTATGCGTACGTACATACGCTCTATGACTTATGCAATACAATGCCATGCCATGCGATGCCGATGCTTATTCCAACGCCAATGTGAATGCCTGACTCCCATCGCATGCGTCCAACGCAGCAGATAATCATACTCGCACAGCTCCCATCCGACGCGAATACAATGCCCCATGGCCGATGGCCAGTGGCCGAGTCGAGATCCCACCCAGCTGGGTACGTGAAGCAGATGTCGTGAATCATGAGCCAATAACCATTTAATTTCGTCCCGTCTTTCCTCTTCCTTTCCAATCAATCCCCCTTCCTTTGTCCAACAGCGCACCAAAACCACAGCGATGATAGTAATAGCCATCTTCGCCTCTGGATATCAATGGCGCGCGGCTGCTCCACACGTACATTCCCGTATCGCCCTCTTCAGGTCGGCATTCTCCTGAAGGAGCTTGTAATTCTCCTCCTCGACGCGCATGAGCTCGGCCTTTAAGTGCTCTACACTTCGCTGCGGCTCGGGTCCCCCCACCTTGATAGGCGGCGATGAAGGCGGATGAGAAAGTCCCTGCGGTTCCGTAGGGGATCGCAAACCCTGGGGCGCACCGCCCGGAGCGGTCCGCACGCGCAGCTTTTTGCTGCTTAGCAGACCGCTCATGTTGGGCCGGGGACTCGCACTTGCGGTGGAACGGTTCGTTGTGCTGATGCTCGAGCCGGAGGTTGGGGGTCTCTTGACCGATCCAAAGGACAGGGCCGACGATGAGGTGAGGGGCCTGTTCTCGTCGTTGCGAGGCTGCGTCGGCATCTGCATCTGCATCTGCATATTGTTTGCTTGTTCGGGGTCTTGTTCGGCAAGGACCGTGGCGAGACCGGGCCGCGTGGTCTTTGTGCGCCGGCTGAGACTTCGACCGAGGCTGGGGAAGAGGCGCGGTCCGTCGCGCTCTTTCAAATTTCCCGTCAGGGCGGGAGCTTCGCGGATTGTGCCGTTCGATCGTGTCAGGCCGGAGAGCAGTTTGGAGGGAGAGAGGCCCTTCTTTTTGGCTTCATGCTCGATGCGGAGAGAGTCTAGGATTGTTGATGCCGCGGGCTCCATTTCGCAGATTTCGGCAATGATCTTGCGCGCTTTTTCGAGCGTGCGGATGGCCACCGTAAAATTCGAGGGCACGTGCGGGAGCATGCTGTCGATGTAAAGGCCGTATCGCGAGATACGTTGCGCTGGCTCCATAAGCAGGGACGGTACCTGTTGGATTGATGTCGTGCCTTCCTTCAGAAACTGGTCGAGGTTGGACGAGACCTGAGAATGCAGGTCGAGGTACTCTCTGTAGGGCATAGGGAATTTTGGGAAATGGGCCAGAAGGATCTTGGCAAAGCTGAGCACGCCCATGGGATCTTTGGCATTCTGCAGAAGCTGTGGGTTTGACTGAGCCGAGTCCAGGAAAGTTATGGCCGCATCTTCCGAGTTGTGCAATGCTGTCTCAATGTCGTCCAGGAATGCAATATTCAGGTCCCTGATCTGATCCAACAGCGACGGGAATTGAAGCATAGCGTTCATAGCCTTATGGTTGCCTTTGCTCGAAAACTTGGAGCTCAACGACTTGGGTGTCCGCCCTTGGTTGGTGACCAATTCGATCAACTGCTGGAGACGGGTGATGTATCGATCTTCGGTATCCACAAACTCGCACATCTTGAACCGTAGCGACTCTACCTGTTGAACCGAGTGCTTCGGATCTACCGTGCTGCTTGCTTTTCGATGTCCGGGAGAAGATATGGACGGAGTGCGCCTAGCTTGTCCACTGGCTATCCTCTTTGATGGAGTGAATGCCTGGCCAACACGACTGGTGCCATGATTACCAGGGTCCTGCGGCAAGAACGAGGGCCGTGTCTTTCTGATCGATGCTAGCGGCCTGAGGGGTGTCTGCGGGCTCGGTGGTCGTTCCTTGGAAAACGGGCGCAGCGCCTCAATGATCTCTTCAGTATTGATGACCCTGCTCATCCGGCAGGCAACTTGGGCTGCATGTGTTTGTCCCCACTTCATCGCTATTCCATGGTGGGCATTCTCTTCATCTATTGCGTTCTTGACTTCGGGTGGGACTTCGGAGAAGTACCTGCAAAGCGCAAAGGCGATACCCCTGTAGACGTCATCCCGTTGTTTGTCCTCGGGTAGCTTGTGGACTGCAGAGTAGTAACTGCTGTTGGGAGCGACGGAGAAGGCTCCGTAGCTTTTGAAGCCGGCAGCGGAGAGGACGGTCGTCCGGATTCGGGATGTTGAAGCTAGTGAGCCAACAGCTTGAACTGGGAAGTAGAAGACGAGTATTCGTGGAAGGTAGGGAGGATCTTCTGCATAGTAAATGGTGGGTGTCTCTCCAGGACTGAGTATGGCCGAGAGAGCGGCCAGGTTGCCTGACTTTGACATGACGATCGAAGCGAGGTGGAGGTGGAGGCGGAGGTGCCAAAGGAAGAATGTATGTATATGTGGGTCGGTCAAGCTGGAACGGAAGCAGCACGGACGATCATCATCGGAGGCGATGTCGCACAACGCGATTTAGAGAGTCAATATTCACTGTCGATGCATAGAAGCGCGTGGCATAACTGTGCTGGGTATGAAGAAGCTGCTGGCGTGTCGAGATCTTAGCGAAGCTCCAAAGTGCGCGTATCTTTATTTACTCTTTGCCCATTCAGGTTAGCGCATCCGGCCACATTCTTCCGTGCCGGAAGCTGACACAATTCTCTCTGTTCTTCTTCCTCCGTCCTTCACTCTCGGGTGAGACAGGATCAGTCCACTGCAGTCGGCTCTTGTTCGATTATTGATACCTGGAGGTGCGGAAGCTCCAACTCCACCGCAATTTGGCAACTTGACTTCACACCGGTCGGGAACGACTACTTGACTAGCCACGTGCGTATGTTCGGCTTATCATGGCAGCAGCTCCCTGCCCGATCTATGTACCTCTCGCCGAAGGGACTCCTGATTATGGAATGCGTGCAGCCGCTCTCTCCCGCGGAGTATACACAGTAGCTCGCTGATACGCGACAACCATTCAGGTCGATGCTTGCCCGACTGTCGTGGAACCCTCGGCAGCACCAATGTCGCCCGGTACAGGAAGACCGTCAGGTCAGCCCTGAAGCGGAATCCAGGCGTCTGCCTGCACGGAAGCGGCTGACCAAACTCGGCCGTTCAACGTCCCGCAGGCCTCCCTGTGTTACGTCGACAAGTTCTCGAAGCAGCATGGCGAAAGCTGCCCCTCTTTACCCCATGCAGCCCTGGATTTCTCACACGAACACGCCACGCCACTAACCACATCTGTGTTTGCTATTTGTGCACCTATTTGTTCACCATACGAGCAACGTCGTCACGACTGCTCAATTCTTCGCGGCAGATGTCTTGACTCCGTAAGATCGCGCTTTCTCCCAGTCAGTGGCAGTACTGGGGTTCGGAATTACGTCTAGGTCGTCACGTCAGCACGCGGTACCCCGCTCTCGCCCGCTATGGTTCAAGACGGGGTCGGCCTAGGTAAGCCACAAACTGTTCGCGAACCCTACCATTGTGCCCCCGTTCCTGAACATGAAATCTCTGCGGTCGCCACCATGGTCCGCCCCAGGTCTTGGTAGTGGCATGTTCGTGTTGACTGATCATGCGTATTTTCGCGTCCACAACGTCAAGCTTCCGCGTCTCGAACCAGTCCCGGCACGTTTAGCTCTCCACGGCCGCTAAGGGACGCCTTTGACAGGTCCACACAGGGCATAGGGATCCAGACGTTGCTCGACGATCCCCGTGGACAGCTTGAAAATAATGGAACCTTGCGCTGTGTTCCGACTCACCTCAGCCATTCGGCGGAGCGTTTCTATCAGGGCTCTCATTGGTATATCACATTTTGCCCTGCCTGGACAAAGGTCCAACCACCTCCGGGATAGAGTGGGACCTGCATACAACATACATCGAGGTGTCTGCTCGTGCTGAGTCTAGTCTCGATCTCTGCTTCAACTGTCTTACACCGAGCGAGTATATTTTGATCTCGCCTGTGCCACATACCCAAGCCCTTCTCGTGTTGGAACTTTGATACTCCCCTGGTCGAAGTACTATCATGGCCACCCACACTCCGGCCGGTGTGCCGATCCTTGATATTCGAGGGGATACATCCAACGAGTCCCTTGTTGAGACATTGAAACAATCGTTGAATCCTCCTCAGGGCCAGCCGCGCACCTTCCCTACGCTGTTGCTTTACGATGGTACAGAGGTCCTTTGTGTCAATGACAAATACTAAACGATCCTAGAAAAGGGCCTGAAATTGTTCGAGGAGATCACGTACCTCGATGAGTATTACCTCACGAACGCAGAGATTGAGGCTCTCAAGCTGCACGCCGAAGAGATCGTCGCACGGATTCCAGATGGCAGTCGGCTTGTGGAACTTGGTAGTGGGTGAGTATTGCCAGGTTCCTTGAAGTCCACCTGATCAGGGCTGAGGTTACGTGACCAATAGGAACCTTCGAAAGGTGAACATCCTTCTCGAAGCATTCGAACGAGCCAAAAAGAGGGTCGACTACTTTGCTTTGGATCTCTCATTGCCCGAACTTAAACGGACCTTCGCTGAGCTGGACATAAGTGCCTTCCACTATGTCAGCTTCCATGGGTTGCATGGTACTTACGACGATGGTCTGTTGTGGCTGGGACAACACCAGGCAGATGGGGCCGCGACGTGTGTCATGACAATGGGCTCTTCCTTGGGAAACTTCACCCGTGAGAGCGCGGCTCAGTTCCTCGCTTCATTCAAGAAGGCCTTGACAGCATCAGACTTCATGCTAGTCGGGCTCGATGCATGCCAGCAACCCGAGCGAGTCTTCCGCGCTTATAATGACTCTCCCCGTGTCACCGAGCATTTCTACCGTAACGGGCTCGAGCATGCCAACAACATCCTTGGATACGAAGCATTCAAGGCGGACGAGTGGGGAGTGGACGGGCTTTTTGACGAAAAGTCAAACAAACACCAAGCATCCTATGTCGCCTTGAAGACGATCCATGTCAAAGACTTCACTTTCGAGAAAGGCGAGAAGATCCATCTTGAGGACGCTTTCAAGTATTCCGAGGCGGAAAGTGATGCACTTTGGCATGCTGCGGGCCTCATCCTGCAAATGTCCTATGGCAACGAGGCCAATGATTATCGTGAGCGCTGCAACGTCGTGCTCAAGCTCGTGCTAATAGTTGGCTCAGGTCTCCATCTTCTGTCTCCGTCCAGCATTGACTTCCCCACCAAGCCAGCGGAGTTTGCAGCGAGTCCTGTTCCGTCTCAGAACGATTGGAGGCAACTATGGGCTGCTTGGGATACCGTGACGAAGTCCATGGTTCCGAGAGATGAATTGCTCAACAAACCAATCAAGCTGAGAAATGACCTGATCTTCTATCTGGGCCATATACCGACATTTGCAGGTATGCATCGTATGCATAGGTGCTCAACTATCGTACTGACAGGAATATAGACATCCATTATACCAAGGCTACAGGTAGCAAGCCTACAGATCCGGCCTCCTATCGTTCTATCTTTGAACGTGGTGTTGATCCAGGTAGGTACTCAGCCACGCTCACTCTCTCGGACTGAATATTAATCTTGCATAGATGTGGACAACCCTGAGTTGTGTCATGACCATAGCGAGATCCCAGATGCATGGCCTCCATTGAAAGAGATCCTGATTTATTCTGAACGTGTGAGAGCACGTATAATGGAGAGCACTGCATCTGGTCTGGCGAATTCGGATCGCAAACTTGGCCGGGCGCTATGGTTAGCATATGAGCACGAGGCGATGCATTTGGAGACATTCATGTACATGCTCTTACAAAGTGAACGAATCCTCCCGCCACCGGGCCAAGAATCACCAGACTTCCGAGCTTTGGCAGCGGAAGCCAAGGCACAACGCGTCGAGAACCAGTGGCATCACGTCCCCGCAAGCGAAGTCAAACTAGGTCTAGACGATCCAGAGAACGATCTGGGACCAGACAGGTACTTTGGCTGGGACAACGAAAGGCCATCGCGCCATGCGAGGGTCCACGAGTTCGAAGCTCAGAGCCGCCCTATCAGCAATGGCGAATATGCTCACTTCTTAGAAGTCACTCTCAAGAGCCCTCTTCCGGCATCGTGGACTGCCTTGGCCATGAATGGCCAGTCCATTGGCACCAATGGTGTTAACGGCCATGGAAAGGATGCTCTCAGGATGGCCAGTTCCGGTTTCGTTGAAGGCAAGGCTGTTCGAACAGTCTATGGTCTCGTCCCTCTCAAATACGCTCTGGATTGGCCAGTCATGGCCTCTTATGACGAACTGGCCGCGTACGCCGAATGGTCTGGTGGCCGTATTCCAACCTTGGAAGAGGCTCGAAGCCTCTATCAGTATGTCGAGGAGCAAAAGAGCATTCTTCAAAAGGTCCCGAGCAAGTTGATTTCGGCGGTCAACGGGTAAGCCCCTATCTCTGCGGCCTTGGCATGATCTGACCCCTCTAGGCATCTTTCGAACGACGGAGTCGAAGAGACCCCGCCATCAAGCTCTTTGTCTAACGGCGCCGTCAACGGCGGTGCCAAACATCCCAAGCCAGACCCAGATGAGCTCTTCATCGAGCTCGAGGATCGCAATGTTGCCTTCCGCCACTGGCATCCAATGCCTGTGACGGGCAACGGCAGCCGCCTCTGCGGACAAAGCGATCTTGGAGGTCTGTGGGAATGGACCAGCACACCGTTGGCGCCACACGACGGCTTCAAGGCAATGGACCTGTACCCCGGCTACACAGCCGACTTCTTCGACGACAAGCACAACGTCTGTCTCGGTGGTAGCTGGGCGACCGTGCCTCGCATCGCGCTGAAGAAGACCTTTGTCAACTGGTACCAGAGGAACTATCCCTATGTATGGTGTACGGCCAGGCTCGTCAGGGATATCGCAGTCTAGCCTGGGGTGGAATATGGGCAGGGGCTCACCGACTCGCTGGCAGGCCAATATGCAGCCCGCCGCCATCGGTTTGCTCCAGACCCCCGTCCTGCCCGGCTTTCCAGCGACTGCGAGCCTATGTTGGTTGAGATTTTGGTTGGAACAACACCTTCCCAGTCTGTAACAAGGCTACGGCTCGTTGAGGCGAGAGCAAACTCGGGACTTCAGTGGGGACCTCCCTCGGAATTGTCTCGTCTCGAATGGCGGAGGATCCTAGTCGCTCCTTCTTGCAATACTTGGTTTCCATAGCTGGCACCCATTCATTTAGCAGTACCGTACACAACGATAACAATCTCTGCTCATCCTTGACCCCTCCACAGTCAACTGGCTCTGTCAAGCCATCTCTGCTTACATCCTCGATCCTCTCCGGGGTGCCGCCTTGCCCCTGCTGCTGCGTGAAGGGGACTGCACATCGGACCAACTCCACCCAGTTGCAGTTGCCCGACAGCCAGCAACAAGTTTACTTCATGTACCGCCTCCATGTCTTCTCGATTGCAATACACTGCCGTATGCTCTTTGTTCCCAAGATGTCCAAGAGAAATCACAACCGACACCCCCAGGCAATCGAAGACCCTGGTCCAAAACGTGTCAGATTCCTCGCTTTCTCCTCCGCGTCCTAAGGTGACTTGATAGTCCTTCACATTGCGCATTCGGAGACGCAGCCTTTCACATCTTGCCGCGTCCGGCTGGTCCGGGCTTTCACCGCGTTCACTGCCAGATGCAGCGGGTGCACGCTTTCTTCACTCGACATCTTCTGTTTCTCACGCTTCTTTGCCTCACTGCGCGCCCTTTGCCTGATCTGAAACACCGACGCTGACAGACATCCCTCCTCCATACCCGTCATTGTCTTTGCAATCCCTCTTGCACATCGCGAACCACTGGCAAGCCAAAGCAATCCTATCACCTAAAAAGACCAACAAACCTCCAAGAGACAGCAAGGTAGAGACCACGGCGCCCGAAGGCGAGGAAACACCATGGATCCGGCTGCACCCAATAGTCCTTTCAAGTGGGAGGCAGCATCCGGACTAGGCAAGCCACCATCATCTGTCATACCCGTACATCGATATTAACTGTCGGACAGAGCACAGTTGTTATCTTTGTTCCATGAAAATGAGTAATCCCAAAGCCCGCCAAACTTGCTACGGAACCCACAGCATCCCTTGCACACGCTATCACCAGACCATGCACGCCATCGGAACAAGCCACAACTGCTTCTCATGCATCCAAGCAGACGAGCTACATGAAAACAGGCATCGGAAGGTGAGTCGGGAGACCATGGCGTTGCTGTGGCAACGAGCCAAAAGCGTGAAACATTCACTGACGTCGAAAAAGATCGCAGAGCTCCTTGCAGAGTACAAGATCGCAACAGGAACAGGCCCAATCTCGACAAGGACCAGAAACAGATTGGAGGAACTGCCTGTCAACGTCCCTTATGCCCAGCAAGAAGTCCGTCACTTTGATGTTCTCGATGGCGAGTTCGAAGATGAAGAAAATGATGATGCGCAAACTGTCACCGACACCACAGCAAGCACAGCCGAAGATAGCGAACGTGCCCTTACTGCTTCTGCCAAGCTGACCAAAGCCGAAATCCGCGCCATGAAGAAAGCTTCCAAGGCCGCAAAGTCACAGTCCAAAGCTGCTAAGAACCAGCAGAGGCATGTCATCAATGTCCGCACTGAAGATGTCTCCTTCGTGGCAAAGGTCTTGCACGGAGATGCTGCGGATGCAGAAGGCCCAGCGAGTGCCACACATCCACTGGCCACCGACAGGACCATCGAGGAGGTCATTGCCCGCAACATGGGCTTCTTGTCGAGCATTGACGACCACAAGAAGGCGTTGCTGTCAAGCATTGCACAGAGGAGGAGGAGTGACCGAGACAGGCGTAAGAGCGCTTCTACTGCGAGCAGTGGTGGTCCCAAAAAGCGAAGGTTCAGCGAACGTGTGAATGACGATGACCCAGCTGAGGATGAGATGGAGGATCTGCTTGTGGCTGTGCTGGGCAAGCTGGGAGTAGATGTCGAACATGCCCGGTCCTGTGGCACTCCCCTTGCGGTCCCGATCGTCAACGGTGGTAGTGCCAAAAAGAACAGAGCTGGAGTCGACAAGGGCGTTGTCTGCAGGCCACATCAAATCACTTCCATTATTGCTAGTCTCAAAGGCTTAGTGCGAGATGACTTGGAACGGTTCGAGAACGAGCAGCGCGAGACATGTGTCCGAGCAGGTGGTTTTTGGAGATATGTTGGCAGGCCGGTCTTTGAACGCATGACCCAGATCGCAAAGGAGCTGGACTGGAAGACGGGGATGAAGTTGAAGGAAATCAACGGCAATAGGGAACGGGAGGAGTAAGTCCACCTACCGACCGACAAAGAGGCACAGGATGACCTGAGGAGAGTCAACTATGAAGCCAGCTGAACCTGAGGATGAAGTTGTTTGACAGTTGACATTGACATGGCTGCCATGTTGAGATGCTTTGCATTGCAGATGGCAGGAAGCGGGAGCGTCCTGATGTGTTTGACAGTTTGACTAGCTTTTTCTTTTTCTGCTTGATATTTCGTTCCTCATGGTCGATGGAGGCGGGTTCCGAACAATGTCTCTGAACGCGCCAGGGAGAAGAGAGTTGGATAGACTGATACCTACCATTCAGACACTTCCACAACTCCACCATGATCGATCGATCTTCACCTCTCCTTGACCAAGGTGCTTGTTTGTACGAATAGCCCCTCGGTCGTCCCAGCTCCTTTTGCCCCAATCCTCCACGTTCACTCGACACAGAGGCCAATGCCCCGAACTCATTGCCGCTGACCGACACCTACCACATGCATGCACAAAGCAGGTATTGGCAACAGGTATAGCATCCCGCCGTTGGCCATCGTGGATGCTGAAGGCAACGCCCGGTGTCGCGAAATTTGCATATCAGGAGAACGGACGCTGACATGAGCTCTAGCTTCTAGTTTCTAGCCCTGCAGTAGAAATATAGCCTGGTGGTTGCTTTTCTATCCCAATATTGCTGCTGTTGATAGCCTTAATGTGTGTGCTTTGTAGTGCCGTCGCTGTGCTCGGTCAACGTCGGTCGGCCCTCAGTCCTCGTTTTGCTCGCCTTTGGTGTATCTTCAGGAGATCCATTCGATGTCGACAGCTTCGCTCTGCGCGCGCCTGAGAGGCCTGTAGGGCCTGGTATGGGTTGCTCCAGTCTCGGTCAGCCCTCGTTCGGCTTGGCCCTGCAGGCCCTGCAACCAGTTCTCCCACCGTCGGTCAAACCCGTCCTGCTCGCCTCTGGTGTACTGTATCCTCCATGGGTTCATCAAGCGTCGACAGCCTCGTTCTGAGCGCTCTTGTAGGGCCTCACACCGGTTGGTCCAGCATCGATCAGCCTTATTCTGCTTGTTCCCCTAATAGCCCGGATCTGGTTCCTCCAACGTCGACCATGGCTTTCCATGAGCTCCGCGGAGCAATGTTTGTCGTCGTGTCAATGCTCACGCTCCTCACCCTTTGTCACTTCCTCCGCTGACCCCGGCTGCCCGCTGATCTTCGAAGCCCAGTATACGTCCCACCCAGCCCCTGGGTTTCGGCACCGGACACTCCCTCGCCAACTTGGCCTGTTTCTCCAGCATCTCAGCCTCGGCAGCCAACTCTCGAAACAGGGCTGCTTCTTCCTCCAGGTCTTTTGCCTGGCTCAGAGCTTTCTGCGGAACTCGGGCTCGTTGTTGCTGCTGCTGCCGCGTCGCTTTCCGAGCCTCTAGCTCACCGTCAGACGCACCGGAACCCGACGCGTCAGGCGCTTTCGAGCTGGTCTTTCTCCTAATGGGCTTGCCATCCTCGTCGAACTCTACTCGGCCTGCGTCGGCTGCGTAGCCTGTCCGCGGGCGCGGGCACGGGAAGACATGTGGGATGCCGACGACGATGAAGGAGGCGAGGAGCGTGCCGGCGAAGAGGGTGGACGTGGCTGTCGAGCGGGGATGGAGATGCGGTGGCATGGCGGAGCGGTCGAGAGAGTGGGAAGGGGAAGGGCAGGGACCTTGTTGACGTGCGGCGCGTGCGTGCTCGCTGCTGTATCGTCGCCGTCAAAGTACAATTATCACGAGCTTCGAGCTCAATTGAATGCAAAGGACATGTTCTAGGGAAATGCTCCGCCGTGGAGGCGGTCAGACCGAGGATTAGCCATGAGGCAATTCGACTTGCACACTACTTTCCGTACCCAAAGTCCAGGGTAGCGGGGGGTTTTGCGTCGCCGGACGTTGAATGCTAATTGACGCATCGCTCTGCCTCTCGAAATCTCAAACCGCACTCACAAGCCCCTTGACGACGATCGCGCCCATCCCGAGATCACCTCCCGCCGGCAGAAGGTCTCAGAAGCGGTTCCGTTCTCTCACCCGCCACCGTTGTCCCGACCTGATCTCCAACACTGAGGACTCTTTTACGCACCGCCACTCCGCTTGGACCACGTCCTCACACATGCGCCGCAGTTGCAGGTAGAACCTCGCCTGCTCTGCTCTGCTCTGCGGCGATGAGCGACCTCGACAAGTAAGCCCCATCTTGCCCAACCTGCCAGCGCAAGAAACTAACAAAGCGGTGCGCACAGAGCCATTGCGCAATTACGCGCTTGCCGCCCGATCCCCGAACCTCAAGTGCGCGAACTGTGCTACAAGGCGCGCGAACTGCTCATCGAAGAAGGCAACGTCGTGACCGTCGACGCGCCGGTAACAATATGCGGGGACATACACGGGCAGTTCCACGACCTGATGGAGCTGTTTCGCGTGGGTGGCGACGTGCCGGACACGAATTACTTGTTCATGGGCGACTTTGTGGACCGGGGATTCTACAGCCTGGAAAGTTTCCTGCTGCTGCTCTGTTTGAAGGTCAGGTACCCGGACAGGATCACGCTGATTCGGGGCAACCACGAGTCGCGGCAGATCACCACCGTGTACGGCTTCTACGACGAATGTATTAGGAAATACGGCAGCGCAAACGTCTGGCGGTACTGCTGTGAGGTGTTCGATTACCTCGCGCTGGGGGCCTTGATTCTGGGTGCCACCACGGACGTCCCTCCCTCGACAGGCAGCTCGCAGGGCAACGAAAGCAACAATAACACGCAATCCACTCTCCCTCCGGAGGACGAGGAGATCGAGTCCGAGGTCCTCAACGCTAACGGGGAGGTCGTGTCGAAATCGCTGCGTCGGAGATTCGAGGGATTGTCGTTGGCTTCAGAACCCTCGCAGCAGCAGGCTTCGAATGCGAGTCGAATATCTCCCGCGCCGGACATGGACCCGCTAGAGCCGCCTACGTCGTCGATATCCTCGCAACAGTCCCTCAGCGGGGCTTCTCGGTCACTGTTCACCCCACCCACCTCCTCTACCGGGGCTGTCCTCTGCGTGCATGGAGGTCTCTCGCCCCTGATCGAAACGGTCGACAAAATCCGCTTGATCGATCGCAAGCAAGAAGTCCCGCATGAGGGCGCTATGTGCGACCTCTTGTGGTCTGATCCGGACGAGATCGAGGGCTGGGGCCTGAGTCCGCGGGGCGCGGGCTTTCTCTTCGGCGCCGACATTGTCCGGCACTTCAACCACAACAACGACTTGTCGCTGATCGCACGGGCCCATCAGTTGGTCATGGAAGGGTACAAGGAGATGTTCGACAAGACCATCGTGACCGTGTGGAGTGCGCCGAACTACTGCTACAGGTGCGGAAACGTGGCTGCCATCTTGGAGCTCGGCGAGGACGGCTCGAACGGGGGCTGCATACAACGCGCGAATGGCGACCAGGGGAGACGAGAACCCGTCGGTGGAGACGGCAATGGAGGCGGAAGCGGCGTTCTGTGGAATCTCGCCACCCCGGGCCGGAGATATAGAGTGTTTGAAGCGGCGCCGCAAGGCACTCGGGGCATGCCTGCCAAAAAGCCGGTAGGGGAGTACTTTTTGTAACAACATTCTCGACGCCTTGCCCTTCGCATCTCCACGGCAGGCCTCCAGGGCAGCGCGTGCACAGATGGGTTGGGTCGTTAGATCTATCGTACCGAGACAAAACGTTGGCGAGCATTGGAGTTTGTTCTGGAGTTGGGTCCAGATACCGGCAGGCACGGACAATAGGCACAATCAATGATACCCATGGAGGAGGGAAGAGATGAGAAAAAGCGAGAGAACAGGTTTCTTCTAACTTCCAGATTTCGACCCGTCGTTCTTTCTCCTTGCTTGCTGGCCTGCTTGCCCATTCGTCGTTGTGAGTTTTTGGAAATCCATACCACAAACGCAGTGAAATCTTTTCGGCCGACGAAACAATACCAGTGAAGGTCGGCTCTGTGTTCTCCTCATCGATATAGGGGTATTGCATAATTCATGCACGCCAAATGCCATTTCCCTGCTTGCTCGCCCATGTTCAACCGGCTTTCTGTTTAACGTCGACGTCACCGCTTCATCGGATGACCGAAAGCCGTGACAGTGACAGGTGACAGAACTTTCTTGATTCAACGTGCTCGAGCCTTGCCCGTTTTATCTTATCATGGGATCTCGTTTCCTTTGAAACCGTGCCTTGCATAATTAAATCTCGCCGCAGTGAAAAGTTAGGACGGTCGGCACAGTCCGCTTCCATGCGCCCAGCAGACAAAATAAGCATTACTCGAACAAAACTCCGCTTGCCAATCGCTTATCGTGAGCGATCCATGCCACCGGTCCTGCGGGTACCAGATGGAGCGATGAAGTCACATTCTGGAAAAAGACCTCAAGGGGGATAGGATATACCTACGTAGATGCCTCGGTACGTACCATTGCGTGGCTGCGAATACTCGTACGCAGCAGATATTGGAGGCCCCTGGATTTCGTTACGCACAGAAAGAGGAGGCCCCAAGGTTGCCTTCGTCGAGAAGATGAACAAGCATGTTTGCCAAGTACTAGGATGTCTGCGGTCAATCGGCGACATTCTTAAGCAGCGTGAGAACAGCAAACTCCTCGGTGGTCAATGGAAAGTGATTTCAGCTCGCGAAAACACTCCCGCATCATTCGGATGAATAATGCCAAATATAACAGCTGTTACGGATCTGTCATACGGAATGAGGGCTGGGTGTTGTTGCCTAAAAGGGCAGGCCCGGGGCTTGCACGAGGGGACGCTGCGAATCCGGATCGAACCAAAAGAAAAGCCCCAGGCATCAAGCAGGGGTCGGAGCGAGGAATGTTAGTGGCCGCGGCGGGTGTGGGCATGCCCGGAGGCTCGTCATCGCCTACGAGTGCATCCCACCCAGCTGGACTGACGCCTGGTTCGGCCAATGGGCACTGCTCGATATGCTGGGCCGCCTTATCTCTCAGCCCAAGGGGTCCAGTCAGTCGTGTGCTGTGCCTGACACTGACACCATGTTACAAAGACAATCATTAGCTAACAACAACCGCTGAAACCCATGTCCTAAGTCAGTGTCTGGACGGCTGGCTCGTCATGCCATACTTCTCGTCTTCACTATTCTCGTTGTTGTTCTTTTGCTGCCTCATCTTCAATTGTCTGTGTAGAGGCCTTGATCCGGCTTTGCGAGCCGGTCGCGCGAACATCCCACGCTCGCTCGAACCCCAGGCATGCCGTTCGGTTTCGGCTCCTTGAGATGCTGTGTTGAGATTCGAACCTGACATCAGGCGCTATTCCCTCCGTCGGCCCTGTGCACCGCCGTCATGATGATGGTCCCTCGCTCCTTTAGCCACAATCCCTTGGCGCAGAGGCAACAGCAGATTGAGTTCACAGAGAAAGAGAAGGACAACTTTGCAAAGAGGAAGGCACGGGACTCTCGTTCTCGATCACCTCCTACGCGGTCTGCGCTGTCTCAGAGCCTCTCCCAGGAACGCGCCGCTGCCCTTCACAGACCGACTTCCGATCCTGTAAAGATTCCGTCGAAGACAGAACCGCGGATCCAGCTTACCCCTCGACGACCCGGGCCTTCCTCATTACAGCCCTCGACATCGTCTCCAGTGTTGCGATCGCAGCCCGTCCCGAGGAGGAAACAATCGGCTCAGGATGTCCTGTCCGCAACGACGATTCCCATACGAAGGAAACCAAAGCAGCGACCAAGTCAGCGGCTGCCAAATGTTGACTACGTGGCGGATTTCAGCAAGCTTCTACGCGACGATGTCCAGTCAAGTCATGAAGGGAGTCTGTCGGGGAGTTGGACGAATCCGCAGTTCGAGGGATTGTTCGGCACCATCGACGGCTTGGTGGAGGGACAAATGATAGTGGGCAGTGAAGGCCTCGACGCTGGCATACTATCGGCACGATCTCTCTCGGCTGAATCGATGCCTTCGCTGTCTTCGGCCGACGACTTCAGCAGCATTTCTCCGGCAACAGTCAGATCTCCATCGGATCATCGACTCCGGCAAATGGCGAGCTCCGAAGACTGCAGCAACGAGCACCCGCTGCTGCCAATGGACGAGGAGGACCACTTCAGCGAAACATCGACACCCGAGCTGACTATTTCACCACCATCGCAACTAAGGCGGAGACCAATGCCGCTAAAGAAAACGCAAAGTTCCTTCAAATCCAGCCTGACTGCGTCGTTGAGGGCATTGAAATCTGCGGCGCAAACAGTGTCCAATATCGCCACTACTCCTCCGTTGGTCCAACCCGATGATTTCCTCGCAACATCCGTCTTTGAATTCAGACCTTCATTGACCGACGATCGACGACCTCCACCCTCGGACGAACCCCCCTCCGCAGCCGTCCGACGCTATCTCAACCCTCATACCGTTGTGCCTGCCGACTCACCAGCTCAACTGCACTTCTGGGTCGACGAGAAACCTACACCTACTCAGATCTCCAAAGCCGAGAACAAGCCAAAACTCAAAATCAAAAGGAAATACCAGACGCAGCGAACTCCATCTCCCACAAACGAGAGAGCGCCTTTCTCGGCCTATGCAAGCACAACTTCCCAACTTCCCTCGTTGGTGCCGCTAGCAACTTGTATACCCTCCACCATCCGCACGGCCCATGCCTCTTCCCCACCAACCTGGCTCGAACCCGACGGCACGCCATCCAACAAGTTCCGCGCTGCCCAGACCCTTTGGGCGGACCCGGAGCACGGCATCGACCAAGGACAACCGAGGCCCAGGGAACCCCGAGAAAACCGCGATTTCCTGCGCGTGTTCGTGTGCGAGATGAATATGCGCAAGAATGGGAAGTTGGCCGACGATGCTCCGGGACGGGCAAAGTTATGGCTACCGGCCGTTGACGAGGGCGGCAAGACCGGAAGGAAGAGGTCACGGCAGAGTGGAGAGCAGAGATGGGCAACTTGGTCGGTCGACGACTCTTAGGTTTCCTCTCTGTGTGAGAGATACAAGCGATTACATGGGACCGACGTCCGCCATTCAAAGGACAGCCCTGAGGAACGGCAGATGGGTTAGAGTAAAAACGTGTAAGATACATGGTTCACAAAAGTCCAGCTGGAGCTGCCTACCTAGCCTTGATCATCCGAGGTACAATAATTATGTATACTCACGAAAGAGGACTGGAGAGCAATCAGTCCTACGTACCGACGTAGCCACGCGTGTATGAATGCTCATGCCATACCATCTGCTTCGACCTTCGGAACTTCTTTACGCACGGAGTAGTTATCCCACTGATGACGTGTATGTATGTATCTCCTGAGACGTGGTGAGATTTCAATTTCACACCCACTCAACGCGCTGTAGTTAAGTGCCTATGCACTAGGTAGATATGTAGCCGGTATATATACACGACGCAGGGTTCCCAGGACACAGTATACAGTATACTTGGATATATTCGCTTAACCCCCCCCCCCCCCCCGCGGAATCCTGCTTAGCTTTGAATTCGGATAATTATATCATGGACAATTCCCACCCCGCTGTCCTGCTTGACTTTCAACTCCGCCTACATTATGTGCATGTGGACTCCGTACTGTACGTGAAACTGCCCGACGAGAGGATTAGATGTACTGCACTGTACTGTACTGTACTTCATACGCAGTACGCAGTACGCAGTGGGTAAGCACGTAGGACTGTAGGACTGTAGGACTGTAGGACTGTAGGTAAGTACTCGCTTGAATACCCGCGCGGAGTAGTGGTATCGGTTTCAAATATTGCGATGCGACGCACGTCCTGTATGGACGAAGCATCTTCATCCGGCATGTTGTTCAATGTTCATATTGAGCATCGTAAAGCAATTCCTCCCGCATGGTGTGCATATGGAGCCTCGTCGCGCTTCGCCTGACCGTAGCGTCTTCGGCCTGTAGCGTATTAACTGGCACTTCTCTCGTCTCTGACTGTGTCCATCCCAGCATGGCTCAGAGAGAGAAGTCTCTGCTCTACTCTGTCCCCCGTCACATGCGAACGGACTTAGAAAGCAACAAATGCTTCCTCGTCGACGCGGGTTCCCTCGTTCCAACATTTTTGTATCCACCCCCTGGTTAGGATCCGGGGGATCTTCCTGGCTGTCCATCTCGCGACCTCCTTTCTTAGAGAAGACAGGTCGGAGGCAGGGTGGGCGATGATATGCGTGATTGTTGTTTTCAGCTTCGGTGGCACAGAGGCGAGCATGGCGTACTCGGGCGAGAGAACTTCTGCGCCCGCGAATTTCGCAATCGCTTTCAAAGACGTGGTCGTCAGGCCGGAGGAGGCTTCGTTTTCCGCGTAGCCCGCGACGTCTTCTAGGCCGTCGGTATCCAGGTCAAAGTAGAAGACCATACCGTGGAAGAGGAATCCCTTCATGTTGAAGAACTCATCACCAAAGAGATCTGGGATACGCTTCTCTTCGCCTTCCTCGATGTCGACGCTTCCCATCTTGTCCATGATTTCTCTGAGCTCGTCTTCACTCGTGTCTCGAGCGTAGCTGTCGCCGTATTCATCCGCATTATCTCCGAGCCGGTCCCTCATCTCCTCTGGCACGAAAAACATATGTCTCTCCGGTTCGAACGGCACGACCATCTGGTCTGCAAACCCCAGTGCAAAGTCCCGTTTCGCTTGGTCAAGACAGTCGAAGATCCAGATCGGCTTGATGATTTCCTTCCGGCCGTGCTTCTCCAGACTTGCGACCTTGACGGTGCGACGTGCCGCGATGCACATCACAGGATCTTGGTCGTCGGATGCGGGCGTGGCTTGTTGAACGATTCTGCCACCGTTAACTTTGACTAGGCCTTCCAGCTCGAGTTTGGATTTCTTCCGGTCTCCCGGCAGAGCGGACTCGGTCATGATGTAGAAGGTCAGCCCTTCGAAGACATTGCCTTGCGGACCCTCTGGTAGCTTGGCAGCGTTCACGTCTCGGGCATTGTATCCCGCCACGGTGAGCGGTCTCTTGCGACTTGCGTACCCGCCAGCACGGGCCTTGCGCTTGTCCTTCCGCTTCTGGTCGACTTCCAGTTTCTTTTCCTCCTCTCTGTCTTGCGCTTTGGCTCTGAGATCTGCAAACTCGTTGACTGACAGGGCGGTCGTCCAGTCCCTGTCTCTTCTGATCCTCACGAACCGTGGGAACCGAAGGGTGTAGCCAAAGCCATAGTCAGTACTCGCCGTGACTTGCGCAGCCTTGACTTGCACAACGACCGAGTCTGATGGTTTGATCCACATGTCGGGCTTCTCTGCCAGTCTGCTCAGATCACCCTGGTCAATGTAGTCTGCTGCAGCTGGGCGACGAGAGTCCCAGCGATGCCATTTCCCGTCTGTAGCATGGCGGATGGCCGCATAGTCGTTGGCGGTCATGCCTCCACCGACCTTGAAGAAAGTGGTAAAGTTCTCGACTGGGCCGTCTACCTCGATTTGCGTCGGCTGAGAATCTGGAACCTGTGCCTGGGACTGAGATTGGGATTGGGACTGCGTTTCAGCTTGGGAGTGCTGCGGTCGCTGCGAGGGTGGAGCCTTTCGGCCCCGGTTATGAGTCGAACCTTTGCGGCCTTGATTTTGACTCTGACTCTGACTCTGACTTTGTTGTTGACTGGCGACCTCTAGGTCCTGCCTTGAAGCGCGCAGGCCACAGAGAAAGCTTGACAAGAACCCTCCGCGTTTCCCGGATCCGTAGTATCCTCCTAAAATCACGCAGTCAAGGTCTTCTCCAAATCCTTCCATGTATTCGGGCTTCACCTTTTGCCAGTCGCCTGATCGATCATCTAAAAGGTACATGGACCGTGGATTCTTCAGGACCAGTCCTTCAGATGCCTCTGCGACTACTTGGCGGAGGAGGTCCTCCACCTCTTCCACTTTAGTGGCGACGACGTAATCATGGATCTCAAAACGTTCAGCCTCGCTGTGGATTGAAGCTGCAAGGGCTTTGCGACGGTCCCTCAGCTCGTAGCGAGTGAGAGGTTGGCCGTTCAGCAAGAGTATATCGAAGACTCTGAAGACCGGTCTATGCCCCTGAGCGAACGGATTCCGCTGCTCTGCAAGAGCAGCCGATTTCAGCGTCCCGAACGGCACCGGCGCCTTCTCGTTTGGATCCCAAGTGATCATCTCACCATCAAGGATAATATTATCGACACCACCTCTGAAACAGTCCTTGATTGATTGAGTCAGTGCTCCGTTTGGATCCTGGAAACCGTTGCCGTAGAGGTAGGTATAGTCCTTCGCCTTGCGTGACCAGAACTGGAAGCGCTTGCCGCCTGGGTGGGACTCATCGGTCACCATGTGCATCTGCATACGCTCGCCATCCAGTTTCTCTTCTATCCAGAATTCAGGGTCCTCTGGTGTTGGACGTAGTGCCTCGACAACCTTCTTGAGCGGTTCTTGCTTGGAAAGCGCTAGCATTGGTTGGAAACACTGCATCAGAGCCACCCCGGCTTCATCACCGTCGAGACGAACATTGGGATCGTACAGCTCCCAGCATACTCTTCGGAGGTTGCTGGAGACGTTGAACAGGCTCTCTGCATCGGGGTGCCAGAGAGCAAAGAATGTCCTTTCAGTGGCGCCCACTTTCATTTCCTTGAGAATTATTTGGATGAGCCACTTCAGCTCTTCAGCGTTCATGCGCTTGTAAAACTCGGCTAGGATTGGAAGCTGGTCCTGCTCTTTCGGGGCTGCAGACAATTCGTCCAGCATCCCGTTGACCTCGTCTATGGTCATGTCGCCCACCTTAGTGCGCATTGGTCGTTTGGAGAGTGCATCGTAGCATCGTGCGGCAAAATTGCCGGCCGTGTGAGACGTGTTTGTTTGGCCAGGGCTCTTCCAGTTCAGAAGGTTGTAGCCATCCTCCGAGTTCTTGTCGATCTTCATGATCTTAATCAGTAGTTTGGCGATGATCTTTTCTTTGAGACCGTACACGCCTCGCTCACGGTCCTTGTCCGGGATGATGAGACGAAGGGCGGGGAAGAAATCAGGTCCGACATCTCTTCGCCAGCGATCGATGTACCGCTCAATCAAGTCTCTGCGTCTCTCGGATGGAGACTTGTTAGATTGCCCATCTGGACCTACTTTTCTCCGATTGACCACGGCCACTTTGGGCTTATTCCTCAGATCGAGTAGAGGATTGAAGAGTTCCTGGAAGAGGCTGTGAAAGGGACGTGATTTGCCATGATTTCGCGGGCGATTTGGGTACTCCTCATCAAGTTGTCTCTCAATTTCTTCACGGCTTCGAGGTGCATTTAGGCGCTGGGAAAAGCCGTCCTGACTGTCGTCCTCGGACATTATGAGAGTCTGGCAGGTCAGTTTGGGGCAGCTTGCATGAACAGCTGTTCATGAGAACAGACGGGGTGAACAACGGTCACATGCGGATCGCTTGGGAAAGACCTGCAAACTCATCACGCATTTTCGATGAAAGCTCCCCTACGATCAGTGCTTACTCGGTAGGCAGTAAAGTCTCATTCTCAGCATGCCGCTGCCTACTGTAACTCGTACTCCGTACCACAGAAAGTGACGCACACCCAAAACGCGACACGAAGTCACGTGGAGAGAAGGCGGCAGTGGCATGACCGTGCGTGTGCTACACAGTACTCCGCAGGCCTCCAGGCACAGTGGGCACTGCGCTGACAATGCCACACCTCAGCTCTGTGCCGTTCTCCTGTTCCTGCTGAGCCCGTCACTCACTCGATGCTTTCCCTTCTATCATTCGTTCTGTGACATGCTTTTGAATCCTGCCTTGATGTCGGAGTAATTCAGAAGTGATGACCATCACTCATGTGCTGAACCTCCCCTCATTCGCTTAACGTGGATTTCGTTCTCTGGTGCTGCGGCACCGTGTATTTCGTTGATCTGGTGTCGATGGATGATTGATGAGTGAGAAGCAGGCACGGCGTCCTCCTGTGGCGCCCAAGCCCTCCTTCATTCGACAACAACAGAATGTCGCGGCTGCTGGAGTCTCTCCGCTGCCCTCGCCCGCCCTCCAGGGTGCCTCTTTGGCATTCCGACCCGCCCCGTTGAAACCTTCTCTACCTAATGCCTCCACATCACATAATCCATCTGCGTCTGCAGGGGCCCTGCTCGCGGCTACCGCTGCCTCGACACGGAAGCAGCAGCAGCCACAGCAGACGCCTCAGCAGACTCAGCAGCATGCCACTCTTCCTCTCCCTCGGGATGCCTCTCTATCCGCGCGCGGCCGAACTCCCACAACAGAAAGACTGCCTGTCGCAGTTGCCGGTCCCAGCTCCGTATCACCTCCTAAGCCTGTGTTCCGCCCACATGCCCCTCGGTCCACGTCTGCCGTTGCCGCCGTTGCCGCTTCTGCGAAAACGAGTCCTGTCCGCAGGCAAGAGTTCAAGAGAGACCTAGGGTCCTATCTTGCGCGACGGGATCCGTCCCAGATTCGAGATCGGGGTACGAGCACGAGCAGCAATAGCGAGGCTTTGCAGTCACTTCAACAGAGTGCGGCTGCTTTGGCCGGGGCGAAGGCCTCCATGACAACAGCACCCGTCCACGTTCAAACTGCAACGGGAGACAAGCAGAGGGACGACCTAAGCTACCTTTCCCATCTTACAATTCCACCAGCACAATCTTCATCGGCTCCCAGCCCTCCTGCGTCTGGCTCTGGTACCGCGGCCGCAGTCACAGCAACTAGGAATGCTGCTCATTTGGAAGCCAGCAAGCGAGCTCTGTCGACATCCCAGGAGAGCAGCCCAGGTGCACCCGTGACCCGATATCTTAGCGCATCTCCTCAAACTATAAGCGGATCATCTGGACCCCAGGTCAAAGTAACCCCTCCATTGACTGACTCAGAAAGCGATAACGGCCGTTCCGGACGTGATTATACCCAGAAGTCTCTACCAGCACCTGTCCCAGTTCATGCCCAACGTGCGGCCATCACAGCACGAGAGGCGGCCAATGCTACAGGTCACAATACCCCCATCCTAGGCCCACGGTCCACCATGACGGTGAGCGCTCTAGCGGACGCTATGGTTGCTGGCTCCTTGGCAGTTTCACACACCGGCTCTCGGGCCGTATCCCCTGCGCCGAAGAAAGTGCCACCACCCGTACCTCGCCGGCGATCACAGTCAGTTGGCGCCTTCTCAAGCGGAAAGCATTTGATGCACTTGCCTGGGATGCGGAGTGACGCAGGGTCGCGTACGCCAAAGCTAAAGCCGCTTCCGGCAAGGCCTATGAGGCACACGTTGCGCTCCTCCCCGGAACGAGATGAACCATACGACGAGAAGAAACGTGGCCGGAAACATTGGCGGCGTCACCCTAATATGCACCACGAAGGCGATCGCAGAAGATGGCGGGACAAGGTTACAGAGCGTGAGAGGAAACGGTACGAAGGTGTTTGGGCAGCCAATAGGGGGCTACTTCTCGATTATGACCTCGACAATGTTGATCACGAGCACAGGAACGATGGCACTTCTGTGAGTGACCTTGTTGTCAATGTTGTGGTACGCGATATCTGGGACCGGAGTCGACTACCCAAGGACGTGCTGGAAGAAATCTGGGACCTTGTCGCACAGCCTAATGTCAAGACCCTCAACCGGGAGGAGTTTGTGGTCGGGCTCTGGCTGATTGATCAGAGACTGAAAGGAAGGAAACTGCCGGTCAAGGTCTCCCAAAGTGTTTGGTCTAGCGTCCGGCACACCCAAGGGGTTAAGATCTCCAGCAAGCCTCTACAGAAATGATATCACTAAATGCACCCAGAGTTGTACACATGCTTCTAGACCTCTCACTTGCCGACGGGTCGTGCACGTAAAGTATCAAAACCACGGAAGAGGCTCCCTTACTCTCGGACATGTCCTTGTCCCGCCCGTCCTTCGAGGTCTCAGAGAGACCTTCCTCGCCCAATCGTATTGATATGCTGTGTACTCCGTACTCGTGTAAACATTGGACGGAGTGCGTGGGTGATCAGCGGATATCTCATCCGCTGGGACCCATGGGTGAGGGCCCCGGCGGATCCACTGACGTGCGTCCCTGCATCATCCATTACTCGTACTTGTCAGATCCGATCAGATCAGCATGGGGGCAAAACCGCGGGCTCAAGTTTGCAGACGGGATCGAGTACGAGTCTAACGTGCTTGCGCTGTGGAAAGGATGTGTACTTTGTAGACGAAAGCGTGAGATGTGCTGGACAGTGAAATGAGCAGTTCATTTTCGGGTCATGTCTCTCTTGCAGTTTTTCAAGGTCGGAAGTTTAGACACCGAGCAGGTCACTCAGTTAGAAACATGTAGACTGGGATCACCATGGATTGAGTACACGAATAGTTGAAGCTCGATCCCGAGAGGGAGAGAGTAAGACTGTTTTGACGGCGCATTGTATCCAAGCCATCTCCTCTCCGTCGGCAAGTCGACATCCACGTAAGCGTGTTGTATAGTACATTTCATCATCCTTCATCAGGCCTCCCCCGCTAAGCCACCGTGAATCGACCGCAAAGGTACCGGCCACAGCGAAGTTCCAGTCTCAACGAGATACGAGTAACGTTTCTGCAAATGCTTTCCCCAGGCTGGCTATCAAAGCCACGACTACCGAGGGCGGCGATGTAGAACCGGTGGTATCTCTTGTGAACGGTGGCGTGGCGTTCAGCTCGGTTACCCTCGTGGTCCTCTTTGGGGTGAGTTTCTCTCGCTCTTCGTCTTCGTCTCTGCTTCCTGACTCGTCTCAGCCGCCGCGCCGCCGGTGGATTCCGCAGCGCCAAGCTCAACTGGAGTCTGCGAATGTGTTGTGTCCTGGGAGATCCTAGCCCAAGAGGTGATAGGAGCGGCGAGAGTCGAAGTCAATATTCGTGATAAGTTGTAGCCTTGCGGCTGATGCATTTACTAGTGGGGTATCAAGCTGTCGTAAAGGTCGTGATCATCAAATAAGAGCCAGAGTCCAGCCCGGTCGTTCAATCATCGCTGTCCACTTCGATGGCCGTCTCCCGCACGGTGACGCGACGGTTCTGCTTCCAGGCTTGGGCCTTCAGCTCGTGCTTGGTTGGTGGCGCTGGAGCTCGGCGTTTGGGTGCC
The DNA here is from genome assembly GCF_000585515.1 of Cladophialophora yegresii CBS 114405. Classification (NCBI taxonomy): domain Eukaryota; kingdom Fungi; phylum Ascomycota; class Eurotiomycetes; order Chaetothyriales; family Herpotrichiellaceae; genus Cladophialophora; species Cladophialophora yegresii. The sequence goes on along the minus strand of NW_006913050.1, from coordinate 2,133,789 downwards.
GCCGGCGAGGACTTGGAGTTCTCGACATGTTGCACCTGGTAGGTGACTTTGCCCGAAGCCTGGGTTTGCTCCACGATTACGGTGTCGTCGTCGCCTTCGATATCGAAGATAGCAACGGCATCGTCAGCGTCGGCTTCATCTCCCGAGGAGGCCGAGTCGTCGAAAGGGTCGCTGTCCGTGTCCGAATCGGAGTCGACGAGCACGGTCTCCGATGGGGTGGCCAGGTCGCGAGACCAGCGGCGCACGTTGTCGACTATGGAGGCATGCAGAACAATGCGGTGCAAGTCTGGGGTTTGGCGTCTGCATTCCTTATCGAGCTTGGTTTGCGAGAGATGATATACCTTGTAGGCTTGCATGGCGGGGTTTGAGGGAGTTGAGAGCATGGCGGGTTGACTGTACTGTTGATATTGCTGTCAAGCTTTGCTGATGTGGTGCTTGGCTTGTGTTGGTTGATTGTCGAGTGAGAAGTGGATGGCGAAGAGAGATGGTGTACGGAGTAAGGAGAATATATCTCTCTGATAGAGGAACAAGTCAGGATGGAATAGCCGGGGGTATGGGGCGAGCTATTCAGGATGGATGGAAGTTAGTGTGTTGCGAGTTTGTTGCGACAACAATGGGTTGCAGGGATTAGAGTGATGACCTGAACGAGCCCACTAACCGACCCCCCTGCGCACGTAGTACTCCGTATCGTAGTATCATCAGTCTTCGCGTATGCGGATCGCAAAGTCGGAAGAGACGGCTGTGCTGAGGGCGCAGTCGACGGGCTGCACAGTCGTGAGGTAAGCCTGCAGGGCGTCGTAATGCATTGGCGTTGAAGCAGCAACAGTCTGGCAAGTTTCATCCGGAGCCAGGATCAGCGGCAGACCATGGCTGCACAGCTGGACGAATGATCCGGTCCGATGCCAAATAATGAAATCTTCGAGCCGTGACCTCATCCCGCAGTGCAAGAAATGGACAAGTACGAGCCTATATCGGAGAAGACGAGCGAGGGCTTACTGTAGGCGTGGCCTTCCCCGGATTCGTGTGTTTAGGGGAGCCCAAATGCGCTGCTCGCACCGGAACAACTGAACCTCAGAGGGGGCACGTGAGGCCCGAACACGAGACGAGCACGCCCAAACGTTGATGCGAACCGGAGCACCACGGAGCCAAAGGTCAATGACGTAGCGATAGCCCGGTCCTTCTCCACGCTCTGCAATTTTGTTCCGTGCGCATTCAAACGAATCTCGCAGGACACCACAACCACGACAACCCGGCTATAACGTGCGTCTACAACACTCAAGGAATCAGGTCGCGCACTGTTCTATGCTGACGGGTAATTGTTCTGCGAAGTTGCTCAATTCGCGGACACCACCTGTTTCGGTCACACGCACCCATCAATTAAACGATGAGTAAGGCACTGTCCATGCGCTGTCTACGCATTTCGACCACTTGCTTGGCTGATGCTGGGCGCCGACTACGAATCATGCTCTCACATCCTATGATGACTTGAGCACGCAGAGTTCTTGGCCCTCAGGCGGCCTCCAGATATCGACACCGCTATTCCGTCCACCTTGCTGTGCGCGTTCACTTCCAGTATGCATACGCTCTCGCCCAGGCCAAGGTAAGCCCGATGATCAGGCAAGACGTGCGCATGATTTGCCGTGTAAGGGTTCCCTCAGCACCGTCTATCAGGCCGGCCGGCCGTTGACCACCTCACCGATTACTTGTTTCATTCAAGCGCCCGACGCTATTACTGCCTCTGGTCATCCTCTAACGACTCTCGTGACGGACACTCAATTAGCATGCCGCCAGAAGACGCACAAGAAATCGACGTGAGGAGCTTTGTCAACAACAACTGCACCATGTGGCAGCACACTGTGTCCACAGAGCAACACTCTCGTCCACCACTCGCTGATAGCACTCCATTATCGCGATGACCTCGGCGAGTATGCAGGATATTGGTGCCGGTCTACTCATACGCGTACAAGATCAGGAAACGCCCCGAAAATGGCAGTGCCACTGCACAGAAGAATCCTTCTTCGCTTATACGCTAACCCTCAACTCCTGTTTCCCTACAGCGAACACATTACACCAAGAGATATGGAGCTCTCCTTTCTTTGTCACCAGTTATGGGATTTCTCAAACTGGCGTCCTTTTAGAAATTCATGAGGGTTCTTTGCTTACAATTTGCATCCACCTGGGTGACTTCGGTCTCCAGCCGTCCGCTTTAAGCCCAATCACTGGTGCGAGGAGCTTCATTGTTACGTTTGTGACTGAGCATTTCACAGGACACGGCAGAAAGCTCTAGAGGTCGGTACTGGATTCCGCGCACCAAGACCTGGTGAGTTGGAGTTTCTCGAACTCTGCCCGAGGGCATCCTGGGCTGCGGGCAAACGCCGATTGAAGAACGGAATCCCATGTGCTCCGTACCATGTACCACGCTGCTAACAGGTTTTCATTACGTCGGCCCTTTATCTCCTCGAGTTGTATTATTGCAACTTTGGGGAAGCTCGAAACCTGCCGGTCTAGCAATATTTCACAGGATGTGGTCAACACCGTGTCGATCTCCGTGGAACCGCATGTACGGTCCATCGCGCTAGCCGTACAACGTAGAAACCTGCCTGTCGCTCAATGTCTCCACCTTGGACGGTACCGACTCAGGATTCGGACTCCGCGGATTGATAGCCTTCATGATTCGAAGGTGCTTTTGAGGCTGCAGGTCATCGCAACGTCGGAGATGACTTTCCGGCGCGGAACTCTCCGCTATGTCCACCGCCGAATATCTTGCTTCCCCTCTTTCCGGAACCCCCACGGAATTGGATGCAATGAATATGCCTCATTGTCCCTCCCACGAAAATGGTCGTCCTGTGGGACGTACTGGTTGGTTCAACACCCGACGGTTCGAAAAGGCCCTCGACAAGAAAACAGGCCCTCATGCCTAGCTGGCACAAGAGCCTCACTATACACAGTACTGAGATGGTCACGCGCACATGAGCACGACGAAAACTCGGGTGGTGCAGACCATCAACCTGCGTCAATCCCCAACCCCGCTGCACAGAATCTGAGAGAATCTCTCTCGGCGGGGATTCTGTTTGATCCCGTACAGTCATTGACGCAACGCCATGCTGATAACAACCGGAGCTTACTACACAAATTTCAGCAGAGAAAAAGGACCAAAACGGGATGTCTGTATACTATATGCGGTTAGCCAGGAAGCGCTGGCAGCAAGTTGACGCCTTGGATATCACCGGAACATGAGATAATAGGCAAATCAAATGGCGACGTAGTTATCATTGTCTACCACAGTAGTGCCCTGCAACAGCTGCAGCTGCAGTGACAAAGACACCCGAGATCACGATCTGAGGCTTCCGGCTCATACCGAAAAAGGCAGGCTTACCTTGTCAGTATGTTTGTTGCCAGGGCCGTCCCGATTCCACGCACGGCGTTTTGACTCAGCCAACGCCCTGCCCTTTCTTTTTGCGATAGTGACGGGCACATCGGTCAGCATGGATGGCGCCACTGGGAGGCACTCAGCTAATCCCGCTGCTCGGGGGCGGCACAGTTGTACCTCGTACTAAGCACTCAGAATATCATTACACCACCCACGCAGTGTGTGCTCCAATCCCCACGGATACCCAGGCTACTAGCACCACCCTCGCATGCTCGACCACCCCATGCTTCAAGGGATACAGAACGATCCGGACCTTCGGGAGGACAGCGGTCCTGCTGAGGCTGATGCTTCCTGCAGGTGCACGAGGGTTCAATGCTCTTCACTTCACTGACTTTGTCTGCCTGGACTGGACTGGACAGGACAGGACCGGATCGGAGTGGACTCATTTGTTCGCCAAGGGACGCGTCCCTGATCCCACGGAAACAGTTCAACGCTCAAGACATTGCCTGCTACAGGCATTGTGCCAGGTCGGGGAGAAAGCAAGCACTGTAGTAGCCTAATTAATACCCGGCACAGGAAGAGGTACGATACCCTAGAGTACGCAGAGTGCGATTGCGAGCCCTTGTTGTAGCCTCAGTTTCAGCAGGCGCAGTCCAAGGGCGTCCAGACGACGGTGGAGTGCTACTCCTGCCAAACCTCCCTCGTCGGCGCCTTGGCCGAGAGGTGAGATGCTCGAGGGCCAATTCCGCCAACTGACGCCCGGGCATTTCATTTTAGGAGGCGTAGACACACACCTCGCCACACACATCTCACTCGAACCGGACCGGAAATGTGGCATTGCCTTTCGAATGTCGACGACCTGTATACACAGTAGGTCTCCATGCAGAGAATAGCCGCGAGGCACACGCTCTATGTGTGATTGCGTCTGTGCCTGCCATTCTATGTCTACAATCTATTTTGTCTATACTTTGCTTTTGCTTTTGCTCGTGCTTCCAGTTTTGTTCAAATCAGGCAGTAGTTACAATCTGGTTTGTTTGTGATTCTGGCTCCCACCTCCCAACTCCCTGCGAATTTCAATTTCAGTATTAATGAACCATTTCACGTGTTGCTTTCGTGCTTTTGATTTGTGACGCCACCAACCCCATCGATCCACCTTGTCAATGTGCGAGCACTAGCGCCAACAGCGCCATCCTCGTGTACAACCCATAGCGCATCTGTCTGAAGTACGCGGCCCGCTGGTCAAAGTCCACTTCCTCGCTGATTTCGCGGTTCCGGGGCAACGGGTGCATGACGATCATGCTGCTCTTGGCGTGCTTGAGCACCGCATTGTCCACGATCATCGAGTCCTTCAGCCGCTCGTACTCTTCCAGCGAGGGGAATCGTTCCTTCTGGACACGGGTGCAGTACAGGACATCGCTCTTAGCGACGATGTCGGGCGTCAGCGTGTCCGCTTCGATGGCCAATTGGCCGGACGCGACGATCTGGTCGCGGACCTCGGCGGGTAGGGCCAGCGCGGCAGGTGAGACGAGGTTGATGCGCACTTCGTAGTACTGCAGCAGCTTGACGAGCGAGTGGACGGTGCGGCCGTACTTGAGGTCGCCCGTGAAGGTGACGGTCAGGCCCGTGACGGTGCCCAGTTCTTCTCGGATGGTGAAGAGGTCGAGGAACGCCTGCGTGGGGTGCTCGCGGCTGCCGTTGCCGCCGTTGATGATGGGGACCGGGGAGAATTTGGCGGCCGTGGCGGCGGAGTCGTTGTCCGGGTGGCGCAGGACCACTGCGTCGCCGTAGCAGCCCAGCGTGCGGATGCTGTCTGGTAGCGATTCGCCCTTTTGCGTGCTCGAGTGGTCGGTGTTGATGGCGATCGTGCGGCCTCCGAGGCGCTGCATGGCGGCGTCGAAGGACGCGGAGGTCCGTGTGCTGGGTTCGTAGAACATGGTGCATAGCACGCGGGACTGTAGGATGGGGAGGATGCCCTGACGCTGAACCCCCAGGCGCATCTCTTGCGCGACGGTGAAGAGGATGTGCAGATCTTGGCGGGTGTATTGGTTGACAGAGAGGACGTGGCGGTTCTTGAATGGCGACGAGGCAAGCAGCGACAGTAGCGAGGGAGAGATGGTGGACTGGGGCTGCGGTTGATACAAGGGCGCCACAGTGGGGAGAATGGGACTGGATGCCGTCGGTGGTGCCGGTAGGAGCTCGTCCATGGGCCGAGCGCGGACGATGGGCCTGCTTCTTGCGCTTACTGACACGCGTCTGTTGTCTAGCACAGAAGTCTTTCTGTCTAATGGACCTTCGACCTGCGGTTGCATTACCGGTGAGGTTGACCCAGCCACGGCTGTGACAGGCACATGGGACGACATATCGGAGCCTCGAGGACCATCGAGGAGGACCTCGCCATCCAGACAGGCAGTATGTCCTTGGAACATGACTCTTGAAACCGACCCTCGCAATGTTCTTCCGACGAAGGGCGACCACACATCTCCAACCTGAAGCACATACGGTCGGTCGATATCGATCTCGACAGAGGTGGAACTCTGATCGTGCAGCTCAAAAATGGCCTTCGGATTGTCGTGGAGACGTGTGGTGACGTCCTCCATGGTCATCTTTCCTTTCGAGACGGCTGTGAGCAGCAGCGGGAGAGCATCAGTAATGCCGACGGTGGGCACCGCCTTGTCGCCTGCAATCTGGTACGGGAGGCTGCCAATAGAGAAGACGTCAATTGTGGGCAGATGGTCCCACAGCGCTTTTTGATCAGCAAGTGTAGGCAGCGCGTGACAGTCTGGATAGTCGGCTTGCGACAGGAAGAGGCTGTAGATTGACACATCACATGTGACTTTCAAACCTTTTTCCTTGGACAGTGCCACCAGACTGATATCGTCTTTCGAGGTGATGTTCACAACGTGGACCTTTCGGTCATGGAGGCTGGCCAGTAAAAGAATCGAGGCTAGGTCCGTAGTCTTTGCATCAGTCACAATCGGCTTGTACGAAGGCCAAGTGCTGAAATGAGCAGTGACTGTCGCGACCTTGTTGATGTTACCAGACGAGAGATGATTGAATGGGATGAACAGTGATCCGACCTCCCCCTTCACAGGAATGATCTGCTCCGAGTTGCCACCCGTCGCGGCGACGGAGAAGTTGAAGTCGCAGTACGCTCCGCCATGGGCCGCATTGTGCTGAGCAATTTTGAGAGATCTGGCATCCGTAACTGCGCCCTCGACGCCAACAGGCATGACTCGGATCATGCTGAAGCCCGCTGCTATAGATGCTTTCGTGACAAGAGAGAAGTCGGGCGATCCTTTTTCGGTAATGCCAGGGACGAAAGCAGCGACATTGATGAGTCCTGGGAGCACTACAGTTCGGTGGCTTGTCTGAAAGTCGATATTGCGGATGTTCAGGTCATAGTGCCTCGCCAGAGCCTCGATCAGGATCTTCGCAATCTTGACGTTGGTGATCAGAGGAGTTTGGTAGTCGACTGCCATTCTCCGGGTCCGATATCCTTTGCTCATGTAGTTGGCTGGTCTCCTGAATCTATTGTTGGAGGGCAGGTTGATGTAGAGATCAATCATGTTGCTGGCCAGATGTTGGCTCAGTGAGTATTCTGACTTTTGGTCTTTCTCCTCGCTACCAAGGACTTCCAGGTACTTGACCTTGATACCGTGCTCTTCGAGGAAATCAGCCGTGCCTGACGTCGCAAACAGCTTGTAGCCCATCTGGTGCAACTTGCGGACCGATGGAAGCATTTCCATCTTGTCTTTGAAGGATCCGATGGAGAGTAAGATGTTCTTCTCGGGCAGCTTGAAGCCGGTCGAGATGGTTGCCTTGATATACGCTTCATAACGGTCTCGCCCGAATGAGGCAACTTCTCCAGTCGACGCCATCTCGACACCCAAGACCGGATCGGCACCGGAGAGGCGAGAAAAGGAGAATTGTGGCGCTTTGACACCCACGTAATCTGGCGGGAGATTCACAGGTGGATATGGAGTAACAGACTTGCCCATGATGACATTGGTGGCCATCTCGATAAGATCAACGCCCATGACCTTCGAGACGAAGGGGAAGGATCGCGATGCACGCACATTGCACTCGATGACCTTGATCTCGTTGTCCTTTGCAATAAATTGGATGTTAAAGGGACCTGTGACATTAAGCGCATTCCCGATCTTTCGTGTTGCTTCCTCAATCCTCGCAATCGTCTCAGGCTCAAGATCTTGTGGGGGACATATGAGCGTTGCGTCTCCCGAATGGACACCAGCGTTCTCAACATGCTCAGAAATAAAATGTCCTGTCACAACGCCATCCTTGGCGACCGCGTCCATCTCGATCTCTTTGGCGTTCTCAATGTATTTCGTAATCACCACCGGGTGGTCCCTCGACACAGCCACTGCTTGGTTGAGGTAACTTTCGAGATCGTCCTTGGAATATACCGTGTTCATCGCTGCGCCTGAAAGTACATAAGACGGCCGGACGAGGACGGGATATTTCACCTTCTCGCAGAAGTCCAGGGCATCGTCAATGCTGGTAAGTTCTTTCCATGCTGGCTGATCCACGTTGATTCTGTCGAGCATACGCGAGAACTTGTACCGGTTCTCCGCCGAGTCGATCATCTCCGGCGATGTGCCCAGGATCCTCACATTCAGTCTGTGCAAGGGCAGCGCAATGTTGTTTGGTGTCTGCCCGCCCACGGAAATGATCACACCGCTGGTTGACTCGAGCTGGTAGATGTTCAGGACTGACTCGAGATCGATGTTTTCGAAATAGAGTCGGTCAGCTTGGTTGTAATCAGTGCTTAACGTCTCCGGGTTATACGTGGGGGAAGTTAGCTTATGGTTCGACAAATAAATAATGCAGAGAAGAAGCAATCGAGTAACTTGTTGAAGAAGCAGTGAAGATCAATGCAGAAGGGAAGAATAGAATCCAAGATCGCGGTTGGTGATTCCCACTCAGGCGAGCTTGGAGCTCGACTGAGTGGTGGCGGCCACAGCCCGACGATGACGGGCGGTCTTCTTGTGGCGCCTCAGGTTTGATCTGTGGATGATGAGGCCACAGGGGAATGCATTTCAAAAGGGTCTCCTCGACGCTGGCGATTTGAGACGCAGGTGCGTTCGAACGAGCACAACAAATGAAGAGAATCAACTTACATTTACCATAACAGTCTTGTAGCCCTGTTGTCGAAGAGTACGGATGGCCCTCACTGAGCACCAATCGAATTCGACGGAAGAGCCGATCCTGTAGACACCTGACCCTAGCACCATCACGCCATGGTCGGTGAAGAGGACATCGTGTTCTGTGCCGTTGTAGGTGAGATAAAGGTAATTCGTATAAGCAGGAAACTCTGCCGCCACAGTGTCAATCTGCTTAACGAATGGGTGGATACCAGCCTCAGCTCTCAAGCGCCGCACGGCCAGCTCATTTGAGTTCCAATAGCGCGCCAGCTGTCTGTCTGAGAAGCCAAGTCGCTTTGCCTGCCGAAACAGAGGCAGGGGTACGGTGGTCGCAGTGAAGGTGGACATGTGCTTTGCAAAATCGCTGAGACCCTTGAGTCGCGAGAGGAACCACTTGTCAATCTTGGTCATCTCCCAAATTTTGTCTACCGAATAGCCTGCATGCATGGCATTAGCGATAGCAAACATGCGCTGGTCCGAAGGAGTCTGCAATTCGTCGTCGACCGACATCAGAGGATTGGGTACGTCTGAGAAGCCCAAGTTGTGGAAGTCAACCGAACGTATAGCCTTTTGGATGGCCTCCTCGAAAGTCCTACCGATCGCCATGACCTCGCCGATACTCTTCATCGAAGAACCCAGTTGAGTCGAGACGCGGGTAAACTTCTTCAGATCCCAGCGTGGAATTTTGACGACGACATAGTCAAGTGATGGCTCGAAGCAAGCGACTGTCTTCTTCGTTACTGAGTTATTGATCTCGTTCAGTGGGATTCCCAAGCCCAGCTTGGCCGCGATGAACGCCAGAGGATAGCCCGTAGCCTTTGATGCAAGGGCTGAAGATCGCGACAGTCTGGCATTGACTTCGATAATGCAATACTCCCTGGAGAAGGGGTTGAGGGCGTACTGGATGTTGCATTCTCCCACTACGCCAAGATGACGGATGACATTGACTGCTGTTGTACGCAGCATATTATAGTCTTCATCTGATAGCGTCTGAGACGGTGCAACAACAATCGAGTCGCCAGTATGGATACCCAAGGGGTCGAAATTCTCCATGTTGCAGACAGTGATACAGTTGTCGCGGGCGTCTCGGACCACCTCGTACTCAATTTCCTTCCAGCCCTTCATACTTCGCTCAATAAGCACTTGGGGACTTGCTGCGAAGGCTTTTGTACAAAGCTCGCGTAGTTGATCAAGGTTGTCGGCGAAACCACTGCCGAGGCCACCTAGGGCGTAGGCTGCTCTCACAATGACGGGAAAGCCGATGTCCTGTACAACATGCATCGCTTCTTCCAAGGTCGAAGCCGATGCTGACTTGGCACATTTCTCTCCAATGGACTCCATACTTCGAGCAAAGAGTTCACGGTCCTCTGTGGTGATGATGGTATCAATCGGAGTTCCAAGAACTTTGACCCCCAGAGCTTCGAACTCATCTTTAAGCTGAATCCCTACTTGCAGAGCAGTCTGACCACCAAATGTGCAGTAGATACCATCTGGTCGTTCGTGTTTGATGACCTTGCGAACAAAATCTGCGTTCACGGGGAGGAAATAGACTTTGTCGGCCAAACCTTTCGAAGTCTGTATAGTGGCAATGTTGGGGTTGATCAAGACAGTGTAAATACCCTCTTCCTTCAAGGCTTTGATAGCCTGACTTCCGGAGTAGTCGAATTCTCCAGCTTGGCCGATGCTGAGACCGCCACTTCCGAGGACAAGGACTTTTTTGACGTTAACCCGAGGGTGGGCTCGCTCATTTTCTTCGACCGTACCACCTGGGAAACTGACCGGTTCCAACAGGGCTTCTACCGAGTCAATGCTCTTCATGATGGCATCAATGAAGACATCAAACAAAAACTCGGTGTCCCGGGGGCCCGGGGTTGACTCGGGGTGAAATTGCACGCTGAAATATGGTCGAGACACGTGTCGGATACCTTCGTTGCTGCCATCATTTGCATTCACGAATAGCTCCTCCCACCCATCTGGCAGTGTCATGGAGTCGACAGCGAACCCATGATTTTGCGAGGTAATGTAGCACCTTCCTGACAATAGGTTCGTGCACGGGATGTTGTGGCCACGGTTACCGAACTTCATCTTCAATGTGTCGGCACCAGCTGCGCGGGCAACTAACTGATGTCCAAGACATATCCCGAAAATGGGTGTCCGTCCCTCCTTCATGGCTGCCGCAATGTTTTTGACTGTGGGTGTCATCATTGCAGGATCTCCAGGCCCATTGGATATGAAAAGTCCGTCGTAATCTTTCCCAGCCAGCGCTGGAAAGTCATAATCCCAGGGAACTACAATGACCTCGACTCCGCGTGCTAACAGACATCGAAGCTGGTTGTATTTGAGACCCACATCCACAACCACCACTCGAACAGGTCTACCAGATGGATGAAGAAGAGCTCGAGATCTCGGAGGGGAGTAGACTTTAGGATCCTTCACAGACACCTCTGCCACTAGGTTTCTCTTGTTCTGGTCATGCCACTCGACTTCTTCTACCTGCTCTCGCCAGTTTTGCGGGCCCATCACCACGTCTCCATCTGGCAAGGGATTTGACTTGACGCCGTTGGTGAGCTTCGATTTCGGAGACGGCCTTGCTTGTAGAAGTCGGCCTAGCATACTGCCTTCTTCACGTATGATCTTCGTCAAAGCTCGAGTATCGATGCCACATATTGCGGGGACTCCTTGTTCTTTCAACCAGGTGCCAAGAGAGGAAGTCGCCAGATGATGGGAGTAACTCTCGCCGGCGTATGAGGCAACGACCAGGCCGCCGATGTGGATCTCGTCGGACTCGAAGTACTTGGGAAGATCACCGAGCAATTCATCTAGCGTGTCCCTAGATGGGACACCATAGTTGCCGACCAAGGGAAAAGTGATGACCAAGAGTTGACCGCGATACGATGGGTCTGTGATGGACTCTGGATAGCCGACCATGCCGGTCTGAAAGACGAGTTCTCCAGAGACACTCTTGTTGGCACCGAAGCTGAGCCCTTCGAAGACCTGGCCATCTTTCAGTTCGAGGTATACCTTGGGTTGCTCATCCTTGAAGCTTTGACTCGTAGCCATCAGATTAAGACCGTCCATAGCATCGCCATCTACTTGGTAATTCGGGGAGAAGGGACCGTCGATGCTGCTGAGCCCAACAGAAGCAGCCACAGTTGGGCTCTGAGGCAAGTTGCTGTCACTCGACGTGGGCCGGCCATCGACAGTAATTGAGACTGTCCGACTCATGGTGAAAGGCGTGGGTTGACCGCTGTCGATGCAGCAGCCAGGTGTTCAGGGGAGCATTTGAAGACGAGGTTATATGCTCGCCAGTGGGTATGGGCCTTGGACAACAGAACTACAACAACTACATGATAGACAGTTTCAATAATGAGTTCACATTGAGAAAGAAAATGTTCCTCAAACTTTTGATGCCAAGAGAATTTTCAGCCAATCATGGAGTGACCGTAGCCATGCGCTAATGCCACTGCCCGTTAGCTCGCTTTTTTTGCTTTCTCTGGCGCCGAGTGACAGTGAGTCGGTGACGACTCCGGTTCTTGCAGTGCACGAAAGTTGAGTGACAGCTAGGCGGCGGTTAGGTGACATGCAACCTGTTCTAACGGCTGTGTTTCGCACACCAGGGAAATGTGAATCTAGGAGTCGACTCCTGCACACCAGTATCCGGACCGAGTATGTACCTAGGGGAGATTCTGATATACTGATTCTCCTCCCCACGCAGTTCCCGTGAATGACGAGCTTCCATCGCTGCAAATCGCTACTCCACGCTGTGCCCCCAAATATGCCGCTGCATCCCCAGCTGCAAGCAACCGAGAAATTCTGCACGCTTACTGCGACCTTGCCCGCCTTTGCAGCTGCAATGGGGGCTCCCCCAATCAGATTATGCATCGAACCCTCGGTGCCCTTATCTCTACCGAGCCTCCACCACCTCTGAGCCAGTACTTGAGGTCACCAAATACACATTTTGTTCAGATGACCTTGGCCTCACTCGTAGGCCACCAACTTTGTCTGTACACCGTACCAGTCTTTTCCTCGATCGTCACATGCAGATGTATTGCTGCTCTTGATGCGGTTGTCACTTCTAGCACCCAGGAATGCAAGTGTTAGTGCTAAGGTGGAGTGCAGGTGGGATGGCACTCCAATCACCACACTGCCATCCCTCATCTCCCATTCCCAAGCTCCTACAAAGATCGCGACTATCAAATCTCGCCGAAGGCCTACCCCCTCCCACCCTCTGCTTCTCGCCTTTTCCCAAGCCCATTTGCTCCGAGTCGTCTCAGACTGTTTCCGCAGAGTCTGTTCTTGCGCATGCGCCGGCGTTGAAATGCATTGCAGCTCTTCTTCCCATATTATTACGCGTCTGCGCCACTAAAGAACCTTGCGCTATTTGCTCGGGCTTCACATACCTACCACGTTCCACTAATTTCTAAAGCCCCGACCATGCTGTCCTTTTCCCTCCGGCGATCTGCAAGAACTCGGAGACATCGTGATCACTCCCCGTTCTCCTCGACCTATACTCCGACGACGCGTTCCCCCGAAACTTTACGAAATGCTCCTCGACGCCGAAGACGGTCACCCTACGAACAATATGATGAGGCGATGGAAGATGAGGGGAATGATAGCGAAGAAGGAGGCGACGAGGAAGAGTTAGACGATGAAGACGGAGCTGATGCTGGGCGCGGCGACGAGGATGAAGACGGCCTCGACGATCGCGAACCCCTGCTTCCAATCTTTTCAACAGCCCACCTGGATGCCATACCGGTCTTTGCTCTTACCCATGCCATTCGATTGTTGGTTACCTCTCGCTGCGACACGGTCTTGTCCTGGGAGCAGCTCCGAGCTCCTCAGATCTCGCAGTTCCTTGTGAAGCCAATAGAACAAGAGATTCGCAACAATCATCTCAATGCTGCCACACATTATGCTCTTATGGCCAACTGTCTTCAGTATGGAAAAGAAGCTGCTATGTCCTCGGGCAACAGTGGGACGAATAGAACTCGTGCCATGGTCTGTGAGCTGCTCGCCATCAAGATGCTTAGAGACTTCTCTACAAGAGGACTGATTGACGCTTTGTCGTACGACTTTGACCCTCTACAGGGACAGCTGGACGCGATGCCGCATACTCAGGACGAACGGAGATCCACCGTGATTTCCAGAAGAGGAACCCAGCGCCCAGCAAGGATATCCTGCTTCGAAATCGCCATCCGTGCTCAGGCCAAGAAGTTCCTCTCTCATCCCATGGTGGTGAAGCAGCTGGAAGCGATCTGGGCCGGCACTATCGTCTTTCACTCTGCTGCCGACAACCTGCATCGCCAGTATCCACCTACGAGCAAACAGCTAAGGAGCTATGGGACAAGTGGCGGGAACTCAACCAGCAAGCTAGTGCCTATAAGCATTGAAACTCAACCTGCGCGGAGAGCTGTCACGCTCTACAACCCTCGCGATGCCTCGCTCTTCAAATTGTCCCGGTTGCGTGTCCCTCGATACCGCAATATTCTCTCCACCTTGTCCTTTGCCGTCCTTCTCAGCTTGTTTGTGGCGGTCCTTGTGGAACGATCGCTGGAGATCACGACACTCGAAGTCATTTTCTGGTTTTGGGCGGCGGGATACATGCTCGATGAGATCGTGGGCTTCAACGAACAAGGCTTCAGTCTGTACATCGCGAGCTTCTGGAATACATTCGACCTGGGAATCCTTGTCCTGCTTCTTGTCCACCTGGCGCTCCGTCTGTATGGCATACTGATGCCTGACGTGAGGAAACACTATGTGGCCAACATGGCGTACGACGTGCTCGCCGCTGACGCCATCCTGCTGTTTCCCAGGCTGTTCTCTGTTCTTGATCATTACCGCTACTTTTCGCCGCTCCTGATTGCATTTCGATACATGGCCGCCGACCTCATTGCAGTCTCACTTTTGATCCTGATCAGCTGCAGTGGTTTCTTTGTTGCGCTGACTTTGTCTTTCGGCAATGATGGCGTTGACACTCCTAGCTCGGTGGCATATGCGCTGCTTCAGATGCTGATGGGTTTCACACCTGCAGCATGGGACCGATGGAACGAATACAATGCCTTGGGAAAGACCATCCTGACATTGTTCTTGTTCATCTGTCACTTTCTCGTGGTCACCATCTTGATCACTGTACTGACGAATTCCTTCATGGCAATCGTCCGGAACGCGAATGAAGAACATCAGTTTCTGTTTGCAGTCAACACCATCTCCCACGTCAAATCCGATGCTCTCTTCTCCTATGTCGCACCGACCAACATCTTGCAGTGGCTCTTGGTGCCTCTGCGGTACTGTGTTCCTTTCCGGCAGTACGTCAAAGTTAACAGAACTATAATCAAAATCACCCACTTACCGCTGTTATTCTCAATCTTTGTGTACGAGAAGACTATCCTGCAGTCGACAGTGTACGACAGTATTGATCTTGTCGACCACCGAAGCAAAGAGAAAAGGGCGCCCAAATTCCCGCGTCTGACTAGGGCCCCTTCCATCGCGACTTTCAGACAAGATAGGGCGCTTGAGGAGGTATTCAGACAGCCTTTTGATGCCACGGTACGGAGCGCCCAGCGACGTCGCGATCTTCGCAAGGCGAGCAACGTGGTGAACACATGGATGAGCAAAATGGGCGACGATACTGTGGAGCCCCCACAGGAGCAGGACAGGCAGGTTGTCGATCTACTAGAGGCCGAAAAGTCGTCCTCCCGCCGCCCACGCCACTTCAGCCGAATTCGCGATTTCTCGCGCCGCACAATGTCAGTTGTATCTGACCCGGCTGACTTTACAGCCGCTGCAAATGTCTTGTCTCCAGCCGAAAGACAGCCAATGATGGTGACGCCGTCGGCCATGGAAGAGCCCAGTCACCACACGGATGCGGATGGAGACGATGAACTACACACAAACGATGAGGTTGACGAGGAAGAAACCACAGCATCCGAAACTCGACCGCCAAAAGAGGTTGAACGAGAGACATATAACAGAGCTCCGGCCGTTGTTGAGCGCCATGACTACTTCACATCTAAGCAGTCGCCAAAAGCTCCCGAACCCAACGACGATCAGTCTGCGGTGACAAATCCCCACGCCAGGCTTGCTAAGGCGTATTCTCCCAAGCATGGGCATCCCTCACACACGCGCAACGTGTCAACCGCAACGACGATTTTCAGACCAGTGTTGGACTCCAGCACTGAGCAATCTTCCTCGGTTGGGGGCACAATAGCTCCAGTCACCAAGGCACAGGCCTCGGCCCAAGGATCAGGAACTCGGACACCATTTTCCAAACCCAGATCACATACTCCAGGCCACAGGACACCAAAGCGACCTACAGCAGGCCCGACTCGGATGCGGCCGGTTCTCCCTGGTAAAAGTGACCAAGCCTTTCGATCGACTCCGAATCTTGCCGGACTGCTACCAGTCCAAGGACAACCTCGGCGGAGACCATCGCTTGAACTGGATCTGGTGTCAGACATAGGTGATAACCAAGCAGTCGGTGGCGGCTTTATTGGGGCGCTACCGAGTTCCTTTGCCGCCCATGTGGCGAAAGAGGCAGCCGAGTCACGACATGCCAAGGAGCAGAAAGAGCAGCAGGAGATGTTTAGCAAGATCATGATGGCTAGGATGAACTCGTTGGAAGAAAGTTTCCGAGATGTCATTCACGAGATGCGGAGCCAGCTGCGGCACGGTAAAGGAGCCAGCCAGAGTCGTGGACGCGGTCGTAAAGACCGGCTGGGAGAAAAGGAGGCTATCCGGCCAGCCACGGCAGGTGCTGATGCGGAAGGAGCTAGACCTGGGTCAAGCAGGACACCGGAAAAGGGCACCTTAGCTCAACCCCAGCCAGGTGTGACGGTGACTGGGACGGCAAAGAAGCAAGTAGAGGAGCTAGGTCGAATTCCAGCCCACGACAGGCCCATGCTCCTTGATGAAGATCAGGAGACGCACACCTTGGAAAGACCGGTCGTGTAATATTTGGGCGGATGCTCTGTTTTTGCGTTGATACCCCATCCGGCCTAAGAAAGCTGGGTCATAGGCGTGGAGATCAAGTAGTATTTTGGCGCTCTACAATAACTGGGTGCCCCTACCCACTGTCATAGCCCTGAGCCTGGTGAGCCTGCAAGGCTGCGTGCGCCACGTGGCCACTGACTTTAGTTAGCGTGCTTAGCCACTGTTTGCCGCCACTCCTTTTAGCGGGACTGAGTGACGCAACTGCACAAGCGCACCTGGTGCACCTACTGTAACACCCTGCGCAGTGAGTGGCCTGGGCCTAGGGAGCAGCAACAGGGACAGTCGGTTGAAGTCCTCTCGCTCGTGCCTCGACAACCCTTTCTCTCATCAGCCCCAACGCCAACTATCGTTTCAACTGACAACCTAAAAGAACGCTCGATACTCGTGCCATATCTCCAATCACTACAGGACAGCGCCTAGCGCCTCCGAACATGGCCTCAAGTTCAGGCCAGTCAAACCAGTTGCTCTAGTAAGTGCACCTGTTGCATGCTCCGATGGTCACCTCCTGACAGCACATTACAGTGCATGCATCGCCCATGGCACGACCATCCTGACCGAGCACACCTCACCCGGCACGTCATCGTCGTCGGCCTCGTCTCTCGCCTCAGTCATCCTCCCTAAAATCTCCCATGCT
The DNA here is from genome assembly GCF_000585515.1 of Cladophialophora yegresii CBS 114405. NCBI lineage: Eukaryota > Fungi > Ascomycota > Eurotiomycetes > Chaetothyriales > Herpotrichiellaceae > Cladophialophora > Cladophialophora yegresii. The sequence continues at coordinate 2,116,634 of NW_006913050.1, read as the reverse complement.
AGTCCAGCAAAGCTCACGTATACACACGATCGGCTGTTCGTGCACTATATAGCCGACTCTCCTTCGTCGACCTCGAATGGCTCGGACGAACAGCTTTCAAGCCATGCAGCTCTCACCTACCTCGTGGTGGCACAGACGGAGATGGGACGGCGCATACCCTTCGCTTTCCTGCTCGAACTCAAGAAGAAGTTCCTGACGCAATACAAGCCTGAGTCGACGGACTTTCAGTCTCTCCCGGCGTACGGCACGGCAGCGTTCAACTCCACGCTCAAGGCCATGATACAGCAATACAACACGGCGCCTCCCAGCGACGCGCTCACGAACGCACGCAAAGAAATTGACAGTGTACGGGATATCATGACGGAGAACATTGAGCGGGTGCTGGAGAGAGGGGAAAGGATTGATCTGTTGGTGGATAAGACTGATCGGCTTGGAGGTAGCGCAAGGGACTTTCGGGTACGAAGTAGGGGGCTTAGGCGACAGATGTGGTGGAAGAACGTTCGGGTCATGGTACTGCTGGTGGTTGTGGTTATCTTCCTGATCTATCTGTTCGTTGGGTTTGGCTGTGGTCTGCCAGCGTGGAGCAAATGTGTGGGATAAGGACGACTCCAATCCCGCTCGAGAAGGACCGATGTCTCTTTCGCACAATTCTAGGGCTGTACAGTATTCTCGGACCGCGCTTCAGGACTACTGGTCTGAGGTCATACTTGTTGCTGCGGTGGTGGCGGCGATGTATTGAGATGACCTCGCTTCCGCTACCACCATGCCATGCTCTACTCGTTGCTATGCCAGTTTCTGTGAAGAAGCACCCAACATCCTATATCGCCAAGAGACAAATGAAAGCACGATGCGTAGAACGTCAGGCAGGAGGAGTTGTGTTTGTCGCTTGACCGGGCAGGCCGTAGGGCGGGTGGCCGGTGGCAGCCGCGTATGGAGTCGGTGGGAGCCACGACCCACCGTGCGCCGTACTGTCTCGTACTGTGTAGTTCGGCTTTCTCTCCACTTCATCTTTTGCGTGTTTTCCGTCATCAAACGCACCCAAATCGCACCTTGCTGCAATCTGTCTATTGAGTCTGGTTCTTCATTGTCCAAAGGTTTGCTTGCGGGAGCCAAACGATGGCGTAGAGTGAGCTCGTGCAAGAATGGGGAACACACGGCGCCAGGCTTTTGCTTGCCTGTCCGCCTACTGTTTTCCTATGAATGAACAGCGCCATCCCTGCGAGCACTTTCTTCTCGCCATTGGTCCCTTTGCTGCATGGAGTGGATTGCTTGCCAGGGGTGGGAACCAGCATCTCAATGGCGGGGGAGCAAGGATGCATATGCAGCTGAGTCTCAAGAACCCGTGACTGACATGCTCAGGCAGACACCAGTGCCCTTTCCGCGTCACTTCACTTCATTCTTTGACGTTACTTCAGCCTGGTCCAGAACTGTTGCTTGTCTCTGTCTCTTTTCCAGTTCAGTTGCAACTTCGCTACGTATGTGTTGACAGTGCAAGCATCTATCACAACCTTGCCGCCGCCTCAGCCTCACGCCGAATTTCTAAGGCGGATTATCACACCGACGAGGCAGCCTGAAGACCGGCTTGTGTCACGCATGTGAGGTACGCAATGAAATGGCCCAGTTGTTCACCAGACTGTGCTGAGCCTTTCTAGCTTCGAGAACTTCGGCCACAACAACATCTTCGTCCCTGACAGGACAACGTTCCCTAAGAAGGCGGCACGAACATTAGTGGACATGGATCAACTACACGCCGACCCAAAGCCTACCAAGATATGTCGTGGTTTCGCTGCTAATCCGGTGTGGGAGGACGATTGGAATGCTACCGGCAGCACTTCGTTTAGTCCCCGGCCCGTTGCGAACGAGCAGGCGGAACTGGCTGAAGCTATCAGACTGTCACTCGAGGACCGACAAAACTTGCTCCGTCAAAGCCAGCAACCAATCGAGGATGACTCCACAGGACAGACTCTGGAACTTGTGCTCAATCTCAACAACGAGTTCGCTCCGCTGGATCAACCGGACGACGACGTGGCGATCTACTTTGGTGCCCCCCCACAAGAGGTTGGGCAGACAGCTCAGGACTACCAGTACATTAAGCGTCACTTTGATCGTGTCCATGTCCTGAATTCGAGAACTCTGCGACTCATGGGCGACGAGTCCAGATTTACCGACAACGATTTGCTGAACCCGACGAAATCATTCCGTGCGGAGCGAAGATTGAGGAAGGAGCACCGCACGGTGCTTGAAGAGGCGGAAAGGAAGCACGGAGGGAAATTCAGATGCTACATCGATCTTCGCCCACCCAGGGAAGATGAGGAAGCCGTGATCCTCATCACCGAACTCTCCTGCACTCGTGGCGTGCTCACGTGGCATCAGGCAAAAGACCACTACAAACTCGCACCTTTGTTGGTCCTAGGTCATGATGAGTTCGGAGCAGGAGCACTACCTCCAGGCCAAGACCCGGGACATGAAGCTACCCCTTCCAATACCGTGGGAGAGCCCCCAGCCGATCCTGCTACCAGCCCATCCAACCTATTGGAACTTGCGCAAAATCTGGTGAGTGCCCCTAGACCATCGGGACCGAAGCCACAACCAGCAGTCGCGGCAGAGTATTCCGCCCTTCGCCACCATTCCGCTCTCGAGAGACTGTTGCAGGCCATCAGTGGGAAGGACCCAAAGCTCGACTCGGCCCCGAAAGTGTGGACGTTCTTCGCTATTGCTCGCTACTTCGGCTGCGCTGCCCATGAGCGCATCTCGGGCTGGATTACTACTTGGCTCTATGCAGGCACCAATGCCAATTTCGTCCAAAACAATCCTGAAGTTGCGTATCGAATCGCCATGGGCATCAGGTCTCCAACTCTCGTCAAGGATTCATTCTCGATCCTGGTCGGCGAGAGGGCTCTCATCGAAGTCTATGGAGAACACAGGTCAAACATTCTCACACCACTTCGCCAAAACGTCCATGGCCGGAAACTTGAGCTTCTCGATGACGATGAACGCAATCGTATTGATCACGCTGCCTCGTCTCTTGTAAAGCGTATTCGGGACATCACCTCTCGTATGTGTGAACATTTAAGCTTCCTACAAGAGAGCACCATGTACGGCGTTCTTGACAAGACCATCGCAGAGATGCCGAAAGAGGCGGAGTTGTTGATGTCAGCGAAAAGGACTATCCGCGAATACGTGCGCTCAAGAATCTACTTCGTCCTTTGCCAGGATCACAAGCCCTTTGAAGAGCTAGAGCAATATGTGACATCCACTCTCCGATTCCGATCAGCTACGGCTAACAGCTGTTCTGAACTGTATAAGACCCTCAACCCATCAACGAGGCCCTTCACAAAGACCTTTTGGCTTGCTTTACAGCATACGCAATTTGACATTGGTTACACGAACATCGCCTCTAAAGGCACCACCTCACTTTTATATGACACCGAGCACACCCTAGATTTCAAGGCGCTCTACCAGAAACAGCCAGAGAACGGCATCACCCAGATACTACGGACCATGTTCGACGACAAGATCGTTGCGGTGAATCGGATGTTGCGCGAGCGAGAGCGTGTGAAACACCGGGGACCGGAGGGCATTAATCATCTGATCTCTGAGACGAGTGCAGGTGGCATCCAAGATCCCGCTGACTTGACACTCGACAAACTTGCAATCAAAACTCCCCCAGGAAGCTCGTTATCTCGACCAGCAGAAGAACCATCTTCGCCCACCAAACGACGTAAGACCAGCGAAGCCGAGGAACTCATTGGTGGTTTCTGGGATATGGACAATTCAGTCCCTCCTTCCAGTAGGCCAGCTCCCAGCGAGGAAGTGGCCTTCGCCGCCGGCCCATCAAAGTTTAGTTCAGCTCCAGCCGCACAATCAGAAGACGAATCAGACTTGTTCTTGTTCTCGTCCAATACAGCGACCGCTCCAGCCGTGTCTGAGGAATACCGTAGCAATATTAGCGCTTGGATATCTTCTTACAGAATTCCAGCTTCCGCAACGCCGTCATGGTCAAGCATCGATGGCCGTCTAGCTCCGCAGGTAGAGAAGAGGGCTACAGTCTCGAGCAAGACTCAACCTACTCTTGCCTTGCGACAGAAGGCGATGAGGATGGATGCTTCTTGTCCCGTTCAGAGTCGTATGGGAGAACAACGGCTCGAGGAGCAGCAACGAACAGTCGAGCATATACAGCTCGGGCCGACCCCTGCGACCGCGTGGGCGGGAAAAGTAGCCGAGTTTCTTGCAAAACGCAGAAGCTCCAAGGCTAACTCAACCCTGCCGGGCCGTCCTGAGGCTGACTCAATGGCGGTGAATACCACCGAGAAAGCTAACCCTTCAACGCTTCATTCGTCGGCTCCATTTTTGGAAGGTGAAGCATGGTCAGGCACTGGAGATGGCTCAGACTCGAACTCGGACCCGCCTGCCGCCACCAAAGAGCGGCCTTCCATGGAGGCAGGTATAGTGCGTCGTGATTCTGCAATGCAAACAGCAGGATCGTCCTCATATGAGCAGAGGTCTTTCAATGGCTTTCGCAGCATCATGTCTACGCCTCAACGGCCGTTACAGCCGACCCCCGGAAGTAGCAACCGCACAGTCCTACAAGCCTTCTCCAACAGCAATACCCCTGGACAGGCCGGATATCTGACCGGCCACTGCAAAGCCAGTGCCTACGGCTCAAGTGGCAATCAGCCCCTCTACCCTATCAATCCGCAGCAGATGCTCCACGAGATTGGCGCAGCCGTGGGCAACATCTGTTCCAGTGTCCTCTATCCGCCCCATCTGTTCCATCAAACCAGTCTGTTGCCGACGGATCTCTTCGACACGTTGCTCAACGTCAATGAGGATGAATTCCGGTACCTACCGCTTTGGGTGCCCGACGGCAACGACGACGGAAGTGGTGGTGTATTTGACGAGACACCCGTGCCAAATTTGGATCCCGTCAGAGCTACCTTTGAGTCTTTCGGTCCTGGCCGCATCAGAAGAGCCTATGATCAAGTCGATTCGCCGATGAGCAACTGTGCAAGTGACATTGAAGATATCAGCAGCAGTCAAGCCATCTCGACAGTCGGCAGGGCGAGCAAACTAGCCACCGACGGAACACATACCGTGACGAGTCTCTCCTCTGACATTTCTAGCGCCGATGGCCGCCCTGACACAGACGTCGTACTCGTTGACCCGGCAAGCGATAGCGCTTCATTGGGTGGGATTCACCTCAGCGAGGGTGCCCTAAGACGAGGAGATACCGCGGGCAGCTCTGCAATGATGGAGGGCCTCGAGACCGAACTTGAGATATCCGAAACCAGTGGTGACGACGACACCGACATCGACACCATCAACGGCGACGACTCGCTCGAAAAGGAAATGACGACGAGTTTGTGGGCCTTTGTTGCTGGCGATGATCCCGAGTCTCCCTCCAACCCCAACGAGCCATACGAGAGTTTACCTGATACAAGTGAAGAAGCAGAGCAGGCCGAGCAAGCAGAGGAGGAGTCCGACATCAGGCCTGTCCCTGGTCCTGGTCAACCTGCACTCTTCCACGCTGTGGCGGAGGGCGAGACGAAGGCAGAGACGGAAGGAACAAGAGAAGGGCGAGAAGAGAAAGGAAAGGCCAAAGCGCAGAACCAACCGTTCGTACTACTGCGGAATCGACACGAAGATCACGTCCTTGAGCATCCCAAGCAGAATCGGCCCGCTCCGTCCGCTCAGCCCGCTCAGTCCGCCCAAGTGAGTTCCGATGTCCGACGTACCGCGATACCCCAACACGAAGACGAAGACGAGTACGAATTTCTTTAAAGCCACTGCCAATGCGTGGAAAAACTCGAGGGGTCCTACAGAGCTGCTACGTTGAGGTCAGATCACCACAGGTTGGACTGGGGCCGGGCTTCCCGTCACATACTGGCCATGTTGGGCGGTGGGTTCAAATAAATCACTTCACGACCGGAATGAATAATGAAAGCGCCTATTCGGGCAACGTGTTATGGCCTACAGAGAATCTTGGAATAAGTCAAGGTCTAATCAGGTTCCGGAGGAGAGGACTACGCTTGAGATGAAATTCCCGTTGAAAGAATTTGACACTGCTGATTTGGGAATGAACTTAGAATTGGGCTTGTTTCTGTGCACGTATTTCTGCTGAACAGTGCCTGCATCTTGCATACAAGCTCGTTGGATCGAAGCACGATCTATCGCCGACGCCTTTCCCTTCCGTGCGATTCCAATTGCTGCTCTCGTGCACCAACCCTGTCAGCCCGCAGTATGCCTTCCGCCCAGTCTTCCGTCCTCCCTCGCAAAGCTAGCAACACATTTGTTGGGTGAATGAAAGCAGGGGTGAGGGTACAAGGTGCTATGTAGTACAGTCATCTGGCGAAAAGAGAAAGTTCGAGAGTCGCCAGTCGTCTTGTGTCGCTCTCGTGCGAGCTTTGGTCTCAATTTGTTTGGGATATCCAATCATGGGATTTCACTGATGCGGGTGTCAGTCTCCAAGGGGGTTCAGCATATGAATTCGATGTCGCTCACTGAAATCTCCTCCATGGCGTCCTCGCCAGTGGTGGGTGCGGGAGCAGCACCGTTCGTGGCGGCCGCATCGGTGTTCGTGGCGGCCGCTGCTGGGTTGTTGCCTCCCCAATAGTCGGTCATTTCGGCGTCGAGTTCTTCGGCCGTCTTAGCCTTCGGTCTCGGGTTTCGGCCTCGCTTTGGCTTTCCAGCTTTAGCAGCAGGTCGTCCCTTGGCACTATCTTTTCCGACAACTTTCTTGGGTGCAGTAGCTGATTTGGGTTGGGCCTTTGGGTTGGCGCTGGTCTTGGTCAGTGGCCCCGACTTTACCGATTGTTTTGGGTTTGCGTACGCAACACGTTCCGCAAGTGACTTGGCTGGAGCCGGTGTTGGAACATGGCTTGCGTCTACCACCACTTCGATCTAGCTGAGGTCAGGAAAAATTCCAGGCATGCAGTGGACGGAGTCGTGCTTGCCTTCATTGGTCGCTTGTCCACCAGCATTCCGTTCAGGTCTTTTGCTGCTTTGGCCGCAGAGTCTGGCTTTGAGAAGATGATGTCTGCGATGCCACGGCTCTGACCGGTCTGGTTATATTGCAGGGAAACCTTCTTGACGTTGCCTACGGATTTGCCGAAATATTCCTATTCGGCCGAGAGTGATCAGTAAGCTGCCGTGGATGGATAGTGATAGCATATCTCCGCTCCGTTCGTCCCCGGACAAGAAATTGATAAAGACGTGCTTCCACCGTAGAGTCCGGTCCAGGTACATATTCTTGCAGAGAAGCATCAGCAAGTGCATAGGTCAGAGCAGCAGCATGGCAACAGCGAGAGGGTGTGGCGCCCAGATGCTTGACGAGAGCTGGGAGTTCAGGGCAACAGATGTTGCTGATGTCGTGTAAGACGGGCCAACAAGTTGACCATGTGTGAACGGGCTGTTGAGGTTCGTCATCGGCGCCTTAGCGGCGATGAATTGGACATATAGCCGTATTGATGTAGGCTCCTGGTGGAATGTATGGGTGTACTGCGGGCAGCATTGATGAGTGGCCTGGCAAGGTGGCTCCTGTTCCTTGTCACTAGCCTGCTTCTTTCCCGGATGGCGACGATGGCTGCTGGAGTGCCAGTGGGCTCGTCTGCTGGATGCGCTCTGCTGCTGTGCTGTGCTTTCCTGAACTCTGACGCAACTTGCTGATGCTCCATATAGTCAAGGTTGTGAGAATCTCAAATGCGTCTCGGCATGATGAGAAGCTCTCTGGGCAGATCTGCTTCAGACCCTGCACGGTGGCTAGCCGCCGGGAATGATCTTGCGAAATCGTAGGCAATCCGCGGTCTCAATAAGCTGCATCGCAACAAACGAATACGAGCATGAGAGTGCACGGAATAACAGTGCCCGCCCTATATCAAGCCAGCGTTCTCAGCATGGCGATATGATCCATGGGTGTAGTCACTCCGGTCTTGCCATTTCTTCAATGTTCTTTCTCGTTGTCCTCGACAACCTCTCCTTGGACACGGTCGCGTAAAGAGCGCGCGCAGAATAACAGGTGATGGACGGGCGGCGATGGAAATCCAAGGTCGATAAGCCTCGTAATCAACATACCTTGATCTGGGCTTCGTTGACGTCAAATGGCTGGGATATCTGTTAGCAGCGACAAGGTGAACATTGACGACGGTCGGGACATACCAAGCCACTGACGACAATCTTGCTGGATCGAGCTTGAGCCGCAGCGCCAGTAGCAGGCTTGATGGCCGACTTGACGGGTCTCGTTGCCTTCTTGACACCACCGACAGGAGCGACCGTTCCGGTGGGCTTTCCGACCTTGCGACGACGAGTCTCGCGCTTTGCCTTCTTCTGGCTATCAATGATGGAGTCAAGAGATTGATCTAGCCTGCCAGACATCTTGAACGTTTGACTTGGAGGTTCAAGGAAGAAGTGGTAAAGGTGGACTGAAGTAGAGAGGAATAATGAGTGTTGTGGTCGTCAGGGAGCCGTTCTGAGATGGATTTGCGCCACAGGAGAAGCAAGTGATTGGTTTGTCGCAGCGCGTCAAGTTGTAAGCGTGAAAGAATTTAAAGAAGAGATAGATTATAGGAACAAATTTGGTGATGAAGGCGCAAGTAGAATTAGAGATGCGCTTGAATAAAGCGGTGGCAGTGACGATGCACAGTGAGGTGAAGGTGAAAGTGAAAGGAAAGAGGTGGCTGCTCGTAGCCTACACAGTAGGGGGAGAATTCGGAGGCAACAGCCGCCAGAAGCCGCTAAAACAAGGCTACATAACTAGACCGGTTTCGGGTTGCGCGCCAATAAAATGTCACGAGCCTATTCAAAGCGATGCCGCGCGGGCATCTGAAGACAGCGAGACGCCACTCCTGTGTCCATGCAACGCCAGTTCATATCCCATCAATATGGTGCAGTCTACCTTCGTAGCACGGCACGAATGCGGTCTCGCCTTGGTCATAGCCACATCAACTCTTTAGTGCTTCTAGCCTCCCTCGCATTTGTTCCAGTTCCGCTTCTCTGTCTTCTTCCTCTTCTTCTTCCTGCTCGACAGGGAGTTGTGGCAGTTGCTGTTCCTGCGCCCCGAGTTTGCCTTTCAGGACCTCGCCCAGGATCTTGTCGACTTCAGTCTCAGCCTCCTCGTCCTCTCCTTCCAGAAGCTCATCATTTGGCAGAGCGTCGCCGACCATCTCGTCGATGATGCCGGCCTTCATCAATTCCTGACTCAGTTCCTGCATTGTACCCGTCAATTCCGGCAGTCGAATCAACGTGTTAACATCCTTCATGATCCGCGTGCTTGCTTTGAGGCTGCCTTCGATCTTGCGAACTGAGAAAGCCTCGTTTACCTGCATCTGCACGCTCTGTAGTTGTGCCTTACTAGTGTGTAGTCTTGCCGCCTGTTTTCGCACTTTGATCAGCTCTCGCGCAAAGATCCGGGCCTCGTTGGCTCCTTGTTTGGCTTGTGAGGGGTTCTTCTGTCCTCTCTTCGCAGCGTTAAGAATGAGAGCTCGTGTCTTTTGCTCAGTGACTTTGAGATTGGTAATGTCGCGGTCGAGCCCCCGCACGTTCTTGCGGATAATACTGTCACATTTTCGTTTCTACAGAAGGGGTCAGCGTGGGTTGACGTAGCCAGTGCTCGAGAACGCACTTGTTCCTGGGGATCCGGCTTAAAGAAAACTGCCTTGAATGACTGCATACTGGCGCGGTGGGTAGTCCTCACGGATACGGGTCGTTTGACGTCGGCTGGGATTTGTCGCAGCCTGGTTGCGGCCAGCTACTGAGCCATGGCGGACCGTGAATAAAGTACCACCGCTGGAGGCTCTCAGTGAGGGTGTCCAGTCTTGGTAGATGGCAGTGGTAGAGGGTGCATGCATACGTCTCCCGGAGCAAGTTGGCCGAAGTAAAGTTGGTGACTGGTAGGGCTGCTCCGAGGTGCTGCCTTTGGTGCCTGGTGAGCGAGGAGTGGGGGATTGGGGCGGCTACTGCTCGTGCAAGGTGGGATAGCTTCTGGCCCTGTTCGATGTCATTCTATTCGTTGCTGGCATCGTCCTTTTCCATTCAGTCTCTAGAACCTACAGCCCACGCACACAACGAATCTTCCGCAGTCAGTCGCATTAAAGCAGGCAGATCATTCTTCCCTTGTCTCTCTGCAGCAACCATACCCCATAACTGAGCACTTCTCCCTACCACCATCACTCCCGACTCTGAATCTTCTCAGATCAGTAAATCCACTAATCTTCAATCCTCAAAATGTCTTCTCAAGCTACTCCCGAAGGTATGGTACCCCGTCGCTCACCTCCAGTACATGGAACGGTGTAAATGCCACTGTCAACTCCCTCTGGTGCTTGAGCAAACACTGACATGGACAATGCAGTCCTGTGGGCTCAACGCTCATCCGCCACCGAGGCTGAGAAGAACTACGTCTACCTGACGATCAGTGTGCCTGATGTTCCTCCCAAGTCTCTCAAACTCGACCTGAAGCCTACCGGCCTCACCTTCACCGGCACATCCGAGACCAAGAAGACCACATACCACCTCGAGATGGAATTCTACTCTGAGATTGACGTGGAAAATTCAAAGACGCACCACACGCCGGCCAACATCCAACTGATTCTGAGAAAGAAGGAGATGAAGGAAGAATACTGGCCGCGCTTGCTCAAGGACTCGGCAAAAGTTCACTACTTGCGCACTGACTTCGACAAGGTATGTTGCCGACAATCCACATGTCATTCCAGCCAATACTAAAATCAAATCTCAGTGGGTCGACGAGGACGAACAGAACGAGGCTCCAGAGGATGACTACATGAACCAGTTCGGTGGCGGTCTCGGTGAGGATGGCGGGTTTGGCGGCATTGACTTCTCCAAACTTGGTGGTGGCGCTGGTCTCGGCGGAGACAGTCCTGCTGACGCCGAGGGCGCAGACGACGATGACGAAGAGGGGGACGATGACGACGATGACATGCCCGACCTTGAAGAAGACGATGCTGCAGGTGACAAAGGCAAGGGGAAGGGCAAGGAGGCGGCGTAGAGGAGTTAGTCATGCGACTCCTCTGTGCGGGCCTTCGAAGCAAGCAACCAACTCAACACGATACCCACCTGCACAGGTTGCGCTTCTTGTCCGCCCTCTCAAGGCGCAATCGAACACGACTACAAAGATCTCAGTCCAGTCGAGCCTTTCCTTTCTACGACTCCAGACCAACAAAATCAACCCCTACACACCGTTCCTGCACTGTCAATACTACTTCTAGAACCGTCCCTTTCCGGTTAAAAGCACGGAGTATGGTTTGCGACTGGGGGTAAATGGAAGAGATGGTCTTTCCAAACAATCGCACCGCTATCTTGTTCCCTTCTCCAGGCTGGATTGATTGTGACAGGGAGTCCCAGACAGGGCCATCTGGTATCGTGTTTTTGGAGAGGAGCACATCCACCCGTCAATTACTGGGTAGTTGGAAATACACCCACTTAAGTCAAGAAAAATCTCTGAACTGGCATCTGACGTGAGAGCGCAGCAAGCATTCATTCCTTTGTGTTCGTCCATTTCCACGCCTCTGGAGGCGCTCCCTGGGCTCCCTTTTCGGGCTCCCCTTCCTACCATTTAAATCGCCAGGACGTAGTCCATTCCCCTTGCACTGAATACACACTGCGCGTTTCCTTCAGACGTCCATTATGCAACACCCCACCTCAATGGCGCATGCTGGATGTAGGTGCCTGGTGTCCTGGTGCTTGTGCTTACATAACGGCACCACCACTAACTCGTAGTTAATGGTGCTAAGTTTAACAGCACGTGGATAGATCCAGATCGGATTCAGAAACTGAGCCCCGTTGCAGTTCCCCTGTGGTATCACTCTACATTGAGTTTACAGTACCAAACAAGTTCACTTTTGTCATGCCTGCCAGGTCTGTCCTTTGGGTGTTTTGGGTCGGAATATTGTTACTATACAGTACACTCTGACGTAGATGTGGCGATGGAATGGAAAGCGTCTCGCTCAGCATCGCGACGTGGTTCAGCTCAATGTCAACGAATCATTCCCGACGCCTCCTCTCCCATGCTGAACCTCCACCTCCACCTCCACCTCCACTTGCACCTGTGGCCGCATTGCCGCTCTCCTCGCCTTGTTCAACGGCTCTCATACCCCTGTCGTAATCTCCGCTCCCACTCTGTTGTCTCTCCCGTTCCAGCATCTCGTCGAATTCTCGTTGCGCCCGTTCGCGATCGCGGCCGTCCCGGAAGCTTCCTGCTGACCCGAATTTGGTTTCGCTACTACTGTATGCATCGCGGTCACTGAAGTCTGCTTCTTGCTCGGTGGTACGGGAGGGTCGGCCTGCGCCGGGTTGGACGCGAGCATCGTATGCCGGCGGTCGTGATGGCGAAGGGGAGGCGTTGCCACCGCGTCGAAGGCGCTCCCATACACTCCCACCTGAGGGCTGAGTGCGCGCTACAGGTGATGCGTTGTCTGGATCATTGCCGGCTGTAGGTGATGCGTCGTCGTAGAAGAAGGGGTCAGAGTCTCCCGAGGCGGATGGGATGGTAGATTGGCCATATGTTTGTGATTGTTGCTGCGGTGATGAAGGATACCTCTCATATTGCCGTCTGCTTTCACGATCTTTCACGGCGGAGTCACTCAAAGTACCCATGCCATTTGCTGCGCCTCGCTCAATACTATCTCCAGTGTTGTAATCGTGCGCCATAGCTTGGTCGGCACGACCATCCCGGTCCAGGTCCCTGGAACTCCGCTGGAAGTCAGCCTCGAAATCTTGACCTTGGTTTGGCGTCTCGAACCCAGAGGGCAGGTGCTGTTGCTGTTCGGGCGACATATTTCTATCGGAATCGCTTCGACCACCGCCCTCCCATCCACGCTTGGGGTCCAAGGCATGAACGAGTTCTTGAGTCCGCGAGTCCTTTGACATCGCGTTTGCGATATAGACTGAAGCGGCGGTTCCAATGGTGGGTGAAGCAACCAGGAACGTGAGCTGTATCCAGACGCTGTACCTCGTAAACTGCCATGCTGACTGTGCAAGTTGCCCCGTCAAAATAGGTGCCTGCTTCAGCGGGAAATGATTGTATTGTTCCAACGGTTTTGCTGGTAGGATGGGAAACTTCATCCTGGCGTGGCCTCTGCGTGCGAGGAACGTTCCCAGCACGATGCTAGCTGCCGTGGCGTATGAGCTGTATAACAGTCTTTTCGAGGTCCAGTATGTCAGTGCTTCGGCTTCTTGTTGTGTGACCGGTCTTTTGGCTACATTTTCAGATCCGCGTATGATGTCAATGGCTAGAACACCCGCTTGACGTGCGCGCTGAGGTCCTCCGAACAGCCACCACCTGGAAAAGCCCTGCAAGGGCAGGGCATCGAAGGGGAGCCGGTAGAGGCGAGGTGAATCGTTCAGTTCGTAGCTCAGTGACAGGGTCTCTGGCTCTACCGAGACTTGATACTTGGATCTGACCTGCATGATCTGCATCAACTTTGTTCTCGTGTCAGGGCTATCGCCAGATGGGTTCGTTGGTCGGGCACCCGGTCCCATCGAGGGAGGGTAGTTGGAGGGAGGAACGCGCGGGTCGCTCGCCATGGTGAGTGCTGCGTGGATGCACGTTGTTTGTAAAACCCCAGCTATAATGCCATGGTTAGAAATGTCGACCGAGCCACGATTGAATCATCAGAGTCGGTGTGTAACTATCAGAGAAGTTCGAGGACGTCGGAGGCTTATGGAGGACTGTGTACTGTGTAGCCGGAGGTTCTGCATGTCGACGGACTGATGTCAGTGACTTCCCCACAAAACAAAGAGTCACCGAGAAAAGATCCGCAGCCCACTTCGCCCACCATCACGCACCATCGACTGACCACGAGCTATTGCCTCACGAAGCCTACTACATGCACGCCTCGACCCATTTTCCGCCGGTACCTTCTCCGCCTCTTGTCCTCCGTTGATAGTTGGACCCCGATCGGACCTTCACAGTATCGCTCAGTCGTCCTCGGATTTGCATAGCGGACGCCACTTCGGCCTCTCACCCGCAACGTCTGTTCTCGAAGTCGTAGCCAACACAAAGCAGCTCTAGCATTTGTGCTTCGTTTACAGCCAACATGGCGCCAAAGGGCAAGCAGCAAGAGCCCAAAAAGGCCAAGGCCACGGTCGATGACAAGACCTTTGGCATGAAAAACAAAAAGGGCGGTAGTGCGAAGAAACAAATCGCCCAGCTTCAAGCACAGGCAAAGTCCAACAAGTCGCCGGAAGAGAAACGAAAAGAGGCCGAGAAGGAGCAGCGGCTGAAAGAGAAGGCGGCCGCCGAGAAGGCAAAGGCAGAGGCCGCAGAACTCTTCAAGCCGATTCAGGTCCAGAAGGTGCCGTTCGGAGTGGATCCGAAGACCGTGCTCTGCCAGTTCTTCAAGCAAGGCCACTGCGACAAGGGCAAGAAATGCAAGTTTAGCCATGACCTCGACGTGGGGAAGAAGGTGGCCAAGAGAGACCTGTACCAAGACACCCGGGAGCAAGAGAAAGATGAGAAGGAGAAGGACAACATGGACGACTGGGACGAAGAAAAACTACGAAAAGTCGTGATGAGCAAACACGGCAATCCGCGGACGACGACCGACAAGGTCTGCAAATACTTCATTTCAGCCGTCGAGGATGGGAAGTACGGCTGGTTCTGGACATGTCCGAACGGAGGCGACAAGTGCATGTACAGACACAGCCTGCCGCCTGGGTATGATGATGCCCATTTACTGCCCCTTGAAGGTCTTGCTAACAAGCCTGCTCAGATTCGTGCTAAAGACGAAGGAACAGCGGAAGGCCGAAAAGGCCCTGATGGACAAGTCCCCGCTAAACACACTAACACTAGAAGACTTCCTCGAATCCGAACGACACAAATTGACTGGCACACTGACTCCCGTCAATCCGGAAACATTTGCAAAGTGGAAGAAGGAACGCCTGGACAAGAAGGCTGCCGAAGCGGAAGCATTGAAAGCCAGAGAAGCAACAGGCCGAGCCATGTTCGAGAGTGGCAACTGGAAGGATTCGGAGGACGAAGATAGCGAGGATGACGACGACGACGAAGATGACGAAGACCAGGGAGCATGGAACCTCGAAGCCATGCGCAAAGAGACCGAGAGGATCCGACAGTTGAAGGAGGAAGAGCGGTTAGCCAAGGCAAACGGCGAACCCGTATCAGATCGGAACGATGATACCGACAGTAACGACGCCGAAAGTCAAGAAGGTGGGGACGATGCCGACGGCAGCGAAGATGACAATGGAGAGGGTTCGAGCGGGACTAATGGAGAGAGTAGTGGATCGAAGGATGGAAGCTAGGGGCATGTCGTCGATTTGGGCTGTTGCGTTTCAGCGAAGAGACCGTGACCATGCTGCTGCTGCTGCTGCTGCTGCATCGTAGTTATGATACGAGGCCCACGCAGCATGCCACAGTCATTTGGCTCGAGCCGGTTTACGATGATTATGGTAATATTACAGCAAATGGGCAAGATCCATCAGAGTCAAGAGATCAGAAGAGCTCAATCACCTGTGGACATCGGCTGTCGACTTGACGGGTGTTCTCGACCCCCCGTAGCGGCTCAGGCATGGTCACCAAACTCTCCGCCCGCCCCTCATCGCCAATCAATCTGGCCGATCCTTCGCTTGTGCTCATGACGATTCGCCTGCCGCAAGTAAAGTTACCAAGGCGTCACCAGCGTTGCTCAGAACGGCACCATCTGCATGATGAGCCATGAGTGATGAGCTCGAGCCCTACAGTGTATGAATCAGTCTATTTCCCTGCTCAATCATCTTCGTCTCCCTCTGCAGTGACAGTGACAGCGACAGTGACGACAACCAGCTCTATGTGAAACTAGCACCAGCCCGACTTCTATGCTTTCTGGCCACGCGGTAGAGCTACAGTACCTAGTTAGCTCACCGTTCCGTCATTCATTGCTCCCTCCGCAGTACATACAGTACATGCCCGGTCTGAAAGAAGGTTGCCTGCCTCCCAAGCTTTGGTCCAGAACACCACGCCACTTTGGTCTACATAGTTACGAAGTTCCAAATCACCTGCAGTCGTGCACGATAACGCGCAAGACTCGCATTTCTACAGCACTTACGACAGAATCAACACGACACGACACATCCTCTCCCGATGCCCGACCCGCGTCCCAACCCTCAGCCTCATCCTCAGAGCTCTATCCCGGGCTATCGCCCCGGTCCTTACTTGACGTACGTATTACCCGAGCCATTGGAAGCCCACTCCAACCATATAGTGTTGCGCCTTGTGTTTTTGTCGCATTTCCCCCTCTGACTGACTCGATGTGTCGCAGTCGTTCCCGCACCCTCCTCCTTACCGCCATATTCTTCATCCCTCTAACATCGTACCTGTGGCTGCGGCGGCTGGAGTCCAACTCCCGTGAACGGACGAGACTTCTGGAAGAAGAGGGACGCAGGAGCTGGATCCAGGCTGAGAAGGAAAAGCAGCGGTATATTGCGATGAGGAAGGACCGGGATCTCAGCGTCGCTGTCGGAAGGAGTGGTGGGGGTGTTTGAGACTGATCAGTGCCAGCTATGATGGGTGAGAAGAGAGCAGAAATATCGGTATCGAAAGGTCGATCGGGACGAGGGCGTCTGTCTACTTGGATTGCACGCATTCAGCGAGGGCACGGACAAAGGCGTCTACTCCAATGTCATGCATTCAAAACGGGAAACGGATGGGGTAAGATACATGCATGGCCCGATACACGAGGAGTCAAAGTTCGGGATATGCACTCTCAGAGAATGAGCGGTACCAGTAGTAGGTACAAGTGCGCTGGGATGCAAGGTGTGAGAGGATCGACCGGGCAAGGAAGGGCCCTCAGCCGGGCAGAGAGCAGAGGGCAGACAGAAGAGGGCATGGCCATTCACTGGACCCGAGATTACCACTCGACCCGCACCCACGTTGAGAATCCGACCCGCAGGAGTATCTATCTGACAAGGCTGAGCTGGCCTAACCGGAGCCGACCATACGGAGTCTCCAGGATGGATTACCACAGGACGTGAGTACTCGGGACTGACACCGGCGCCCAAGCTCGGAGCAACGACACCACCAGACAGACCGGACCAGACTCAGTCCAACACCAGTTCAACAGTTGAGAGCAGATCAGTAACAGTAACAGCTACATACCCAATTCATCGACAGCAGATTAGCGCCATTAACAGCTACAGTGACATACCTAGTGCTCCAATCGGCAGCAGATCAGCAATTGCGACGGCTAAATGCCCAGTGCCCAATCGACAGCAGATCAGCAACGACCACAGCTACAGCTACATATGCAGTGGAGCAAACGAAAGCAGATCCACACGACAGCAACAGCACTAGCAAAAGCGACATACCCAATCCTCAAGCCACTCCTACCTCAAGGACGTCTAGGCCGAGGCAGACATCGCACGTACGGAGTACGGTATGGAGAGTTCTCCTCCCTACACAGTTCAAAATACTTTACTGCACATAATATCAGACCACTCCCGGACTGTCGAAACGATGTACTGTATGTCCTCGATATCAGATCACAACAGACAAGAGACAGTTAGGAGACCTCTCCCACTCCAGACCACAACGACAAGAAAGGAAGGTCATAAGGCTCCGGGTTGGACTGGACGTACAGTAACGGAATACGGAGTACCACAACATGCTCCGCTACAGCACATACCCGACCTCTTCCACAGGGAACCCAACTCTCTTCTGTTCTGCTCTCCTCTGCGCTTCTCTACGGGGTACTCTTGCGAGAACTAGTGGAAAGGAAAGAAAAGGTCATGAGGCTATCTGTGGATTGGACTTACAGCACCACAATACGCTACACTACACCACATGCCCTTTCTTCCAACGGAAGCCAACGCAAGTCTCCTCTCATCTCTTCTGCTCCCTTCTACTTTTGCGAGAATTAGTGGAAATGAAGACTCATGAGGCCACGGACTGGACTGGACTGGACATACAGCACCGAGTACGGAGCACGGAGCACGGAGTACGGAGTCCCACACTACGCTACATGTCCACCACATACCTCCATCTTTCAAATGGAACCCAATTCTTCTCTCATCTTCTCCCCTCTCTTTGCGCTTCTCGACTTTCGATAGGTAGTAGAAAGGTAGCCCCACGAGATGGGCCCCTTCCGAGCAAAGCACCTATATTCATTGATGCTTGGCAAGGAAAGGGCACGTGAGATGTTGTACAATAAATATATGCTCACCATCCACCCTCCTCATACCTCACACCTCACATTCTATCCCATCCCACCCCATATAAACACACGGTGTACGAGTGATGAGAGAGCATGATAGATCGCGGGAACAGGTGATAGATGGTACAGTTGGTGGCAGGACTCTTGCATTTGTGCTGTAAAGCTCCAAGACTCGGCCTCGTGTGCCGGGTGTGCCTCCACCGACGGTATCACTCCCCATCACCATTACCCTGAATTCAAGTCCAACACCGCCAAATAGTAGGTAGCACCGCCCAACCATCGCTCCAGCCGTACATTTTGCTCATCAGCAAGGATCGTCGAGAATTGAATACATGTCGTCGAGACAGTGCATGCTTGCTTGCTTTTGAGCCCTCGCGAGCCATTCCGTCGATCTTTCGCTCTTTTCAGTTTCAGTCTCTCGCTCTAAAAACATCACATCATTCATTTGACGGCGCCGACAGCAACAGCAACAACATTGACAAAAATTAACAACCGCATCTGCACATTCAGGCGTTCCCCACCATAGCGCTCGGGATGCTCTCATATGGCGCGGGCTGCACGTTCTCCCCGATCCCTCCCATTCGCGGGCTCATTGCCTGGTTATCATCCCCACCTCGCCTTCCGCGAGAAGGGCTTCTGTTGCGTCCCGTGAAGTTTCTCAATTTGCTGAACAACTGCCCGCTTGAGCTCGCTCCGCCGCTTTGATTATCATTCCCGCTTCGGCCGCGCCGGTGACCCATTGCAGACAGCGAGCTTGCGGAAAGCGGGATGTTGGCGGTGTTTGGGCCGTCATCTTTTGCAAAGGTAGTTTTCGTGACGATGGCAGACATCGGGAGCGCAATATTGGCCGCCTCAGCTTGATCGAAGCCACCGCGAACGTTTGACAAATTGGGACTTGCCATGAATATGGGCATCTTTGAAGTAGGTGCAGCCGGAGGTGGCGGAGGAGGCGGAGGAGGCGGTGGAGGGAGTGGTTCGGCGAGGTGCTGCAATTCAGGCAGGATAGGTGGGTTGGGTCGCTGTGCAGGCGCCGGACTGGCATAGATGACTGCCTCGTTCTCGCTGATGGGCGGAGACCCCTGGGGCATCTCCCGAGGAGAGACCCGAGCGGTACGATCTCGAGAGGCGGCTCTACTACGTGAACTAGCGCGAGCTTCAGCTCCTTTGCTGCTTGACCTACTGCCTGCGATGCGACGATCATAGGCCGGGTGCTTGGGGATTTGGGTCAGGAATTCGAGGGATGCTGGGGGCCGTGTGGAGCCAGGTCGACTTACGTCTTCTCCTCGTGTAGGTGGACGGTACACATCACTTGTAAGCAGTTGTGCCCCGTTCGACCCGTCTCCAGATACAGTTTTGTCTTCCGGGATGGCGGAGTCGACCTGCATTGCTCGGGGTGTTGCGGGTCTCCCAGTCACGACTCCTAGGCCAGCGACCATTTCTGGTGCCGGAGCATAGTCATTCCCAGGCGAGTTAGGCATCAGGCCATCATCTGCGTGCGACATTGTCGAAGTCAGGGCCGCATTGCCTGTCGAAGCAGATTTACCGTGTGCTGAAGTCTGAACAGGTAGTGGCACATTAGGGACAGAGGGACGACGGGTCAGCGACAGCCGGCGGGCTTCAAGCTGTTCTGCAGGCGTCCGAGCTCTGCCCTGCTCAGGAGCGAATTGAGGTTGACTGGCAGATCTGGATACCATGTCGAAGGCCGGGACGACATCACTGGGCATGCTGTCTTCGGGGTCATCTGGATGGGCACTTCGATCATACGTTGCATCGCTAGGTCGCCGATTGCGTCGATGACGTTCATTCCGGCTTGGCTTGCGACTCAAACTCGTTGTTGCTTCTTCCGTTTGGCGACTGCGAGATCGAGCACGCACTCGCCGCCGATCGGGCGAACGGTCCCGTCGTGCACTTGTACTACGTACAGGCTGGCGACTAGTGCTCCGGTGCAGTCGGTGGCGGTCACGAGAGACAAGCCTCAACGACGAGTCTTGATCGAATCGGCTCTGCCGGTCTTCTTCAGACGGTATCATTGGTCGAGGGGATGAGGGAGACCGATGTCCTAGGTTCTCCTTCCGGGAAGAGCTGCGGCCTCGGGGAGAGAACAATGCGGCATCCGGACTGTGTTGCCTACTGGCCGTCTTGCTTCCAGTGCCCGCTTGTCTAGATTGAGATCTTTTGCGAGACTTTGCGCCTTTCGCCGTCGACTGAGAGCCGCGGCGGCTCAGCTTGGACAAGCTCCCAGGTGTGCCTGTTCTGTCGACGCCAGAGTAGTTGGAGCTGTACAATGTGTCAAAACTCTCGACACTGGTGCTGTACATGCGAAGGTCCTCTGGGGACATGGGGATGGGCGAAGTGGGCGAACGTTTGCCTGCTGGTATCACCCGTCGAGTGTCCCTCTCTTCCTCTCTGCCTTTCTTTCGCTCAGACACGTCATCCCTAGATTGCTTGCTTGTACTGCTGTACCCACGGGCTCGAGCATGTTTGGAATAGTACTGAGCTTGTTCCAGGCTGCTAATATATTGATCAATACTTCGACCCGTCACCATAGGGCTTTTTGCACTTCGATAACTTTGGCCGGTGGTGGGAGGGCTGGTCAGGTCACCGGCGGTGTCAAGTTGGGTATTGGAGTATGACCCGGTGGTTGCAGGTCGGCTTATCGATTCGCCGTAGCTTTCAGCGGGCACGAAATCTTGGGCAGAGACATGGCTTGTCTGGATGGAAAGTCCATCAGGCTTGCGACTCCTGGTGGCGACCTTGGATCGCGGCAAGTCACTGTGAGGCTCGTCGTGGCCCAGCACGTTGTAAGTCGAGGACGGAAACTTGATGGCCGTCTGGGGTGCAACAGCGGTCTGGGGAGTTTCTCTGACAGGTGTTGTCATGGATGGCTCGTAACGCGCAGAGGTGAGAAGAGTCAACGAAGGCTGTTTAGCACGCTGCGGCTCGTTGGAGGCAGCTGCTTCGTCGGCCTCGCCCGACTTGAAAGATGCTAGTTCGGCAGGCACAGAGATCGATCTCTGAGGGATCGGAGTAGGAAACTGCGGTGCCTCGACATCGACTGGAGTTTCCCCGATTGCCGCCAGTCTGCTGGGCTGGAAACCACCTGGAGTCGCCGTTTTGGCGGAAAGAGCACTATTGATACTGCGGATATTGTTCAACCGGTACGAGCCGAGACCCCCTGGAGACAAAGCAGACCTGTCGATGGCCGATTCCGCAATAGGAGTGACAGCAGCAGCAACCGTCGGAGTGCGGTCCTCTGGCTTCAGGCCGGGGAATTTATAGTTATTGTTGGGTTGCGCGCCAAACGAGGTGACAAGTTTCAGGGCGGATGTCTGAGGAGTGATTCTTGTTCCGAGCGCGGCCGCAGTGCGGAAGGGTGTAGGGGGTTGCATAGTCTGCATCATGTGAGGCGGAGGCATCGCCACGGGAGTAGGGGCATCAAGGGTTCGTCGTCTCTCGAGTGTTTTCTGGAAAATGGCTGGATATTCCGTCGGTTCCAAAGTCTGCACCTGCGGCGCGCTCTGAGGGCTAGAGACAATCTCCACAAACGTGTTGGCTGCCTGTTGAGCGTGTGGAGAGGTCCAAGGGTCAGATGGCTCAACGCCTGTGCACGAAAAGCATCGGATAGCCAGTGACTGTTGTGAGTTCTCGACAACGTGCTCGCCCCATCGACGCACAAGATAAGACTGCCTCTGCCAATCATCAGGTGTGACGAGGCAGGTCAGCAGAACCGCTTCCATATACTGATGTCTCGAGACGTAGACTTCGATAGCGTCACTCCGGTCACCCAGGGCGATCATGAGAGTAGCTGCCGCGTGGATATCACCCTTGCTCAGCATCTTCTCGATGAAGACTTGGGTGATCTTTTTCGCTGCTACTTGATTGCTGATCGTACCCAAGGCAAGAAGCATCCAGTCAAGGTTGGAGATGAGTCCGGTAGATCCCATGATCTCGGCCAGATAGTCTGGGTCCTCATCGAGCCACTTGGCCAGGAAGATGGCATTCTGGCTCTCTCGGGGGTGTCGGCTCAGCTCGTCGCGGATGAGGTCCTGAATGTCTTCCTCCCAGCCAAAGACGACGCTCAGCATCTGCCTCCGCAGGTCATCAGGAGTCATGTGCGTCTCGTCGAGCATTCTAGGCGCCCGATACGGGACGTCATGCAATCGGGCCCTGGTGAAAGGGAAAAGCTCTGTCACCACCCTCTCTTCAGGGCTCATAACGACCTCCTGCTTTAATCGAGAACCTTTCCTGGTCGTCCTAGCGGCCACGGGAGACTGAGGCTGGTAGGCTTGACTAGGCAGCGGCACAGCTAATTGGTTCAATGTCGAAGCTGATTGTATACCCGTGTCGAACGAAGTTGTTGTGTAGTCGGTCCTGCCAGCGGGTGAAATGATTTCGTTGATTCCGTTCTTGAACGCCCCTTTCTGAGAGCTCATCCCTGAGCGAGGGCTCGGTATATTATTTCGCCCAGTCCTGGCCGCTTCAGATGCACGGAGTTCCCCTCTTGCACGTACGAGTGGGGAAGCTAACTCTTCCTCACTCTCGGAGGTGGTCCAGACTGGGGCCCTTGAATCTTCGGGAGGCGTGGGAGGTACGCTCAGAGGCATGTGGCGGACGTTTGCAACCAGAAGCGCCCTCTCGACATCGTACTGCTGTACGGTATAGTC
Organism: Cladophialophora yegresii CBS 114405; assembly: GCF_000585515.1. Lineage (NCBI taxonomy): Eukaryota > Fungi > Ascomycota > Eurotiomycetes > Chaetothyriales > Herpotrichiellaceae > Cladophialophora > Cladophialophora yegresii. The sequence continues at coordinate 2,093,818 of NW_006913050.1, read as the reverse complement.
CGGTCCTAAAGTAAATAGGGTACCCGTTGGCCCATGACAAGCAATAGCTCTGACTCCCTCGACTGTGGGGACAGGTTCGTAGGTGACATGCTTTGTCCGAACATCCCAAGCCCAGGTCTTGCCTTCGGAGTATTGCACAATGCGGCCATTTTTGGACCACGATATCCAGTTCCGGCTGGGGACATAAGTGTCAGACCGCTTTAGAACACGGATAACTTTCGGGGCTTCGACAGTTGCAGGTTTGGACACACTCCAGACTCTCAGATCGCCATCGGCCGTCTGAGTGGCCAGCATATCGGACTTCTGCTTTGAGGATGAGGCGTGCCATGTCAAAGAAACAATGGGCGAAGGCGCTCTGGAGGTCGTCAAGGTGTGCAAAATGGTGAACGAGGGTTGTAGTGCTGCTAGCAGGATGGATCCGTTGTTATAGCTGCCGCAGGTCAGAATGGATAACTCAAGCTGGTAAATTCGCATCACTCACCCGATAGCATATGTTTTGCAATCCGACGAGGGAGCTATCGCCGTTATAGGATCAAATATCGTCCGAGCTGAAATGTGGTCGCTTGTTGCAGGCTCGAACAATATCACCTCGCCTTTTGCATTTCCTCAAACATTCTCAGCAGATGGCTTGACACGACGGGTCGGACTCGGCTTACCGAACGCAACATTACCGTTTCTCATCCAATGCGCCACCCTCAGAGATTCGTACGAGACGAAACGAGACAACTGCTCGCCAGTGAACAAATCCCACACTATGGCCGTCTGTCCGACATCGTACGTGACCACCAGTCTCCCAGCCCCAGTCTCACTAACATTGTCGGCCGATATCAATTGGATATCCTTTGAGTGTTTCTCGAACCGTCGCTCCACCGCCAGCGTATCATGGTGCAGACACAACACGGTCGATCCGTGCGAGATGAGCAGGAGGGATGCTGTTGATGCGCACGGCTCAAAGGGGCCATCTTCGCTCGGGGCCCTTGGCTTTGGACCCGGTGGTAGTATTACCCCCTTCGACTTGCTCGAGATAGATCTCTGCCGGGATAGACCGGGCCCTGCCGACATGTTCATGAGGCCGCTGGACTGAGATGCGACTGCCCTGGTATCAGTACTGTGTAAAAGGCAGCATCTAGGACGAGAGCGCTCTGTGTACCTCTTCCGCTATACGGTCCGAGACGGGGACATGACCACAGCCAAGTTCAAGGGGGATTTCCAGGGCGTCGGTTATTGCGATCTGGACTGAAGATTCGGTCGTGGAACTAGGCAAGTGGATAGCGGCAGGATATGTCCTTTTTCTCGCAGGCGATTGTGGAAGGCTGACGACTTTCGCGGGCGGGCGGCAAGGTAACCGCGGAGGGCTCTTCTCTTGCAGATGGGCTTATAGGGACCACCGCACCGATCGGAAGATGTCGTGATCAGGTCAGGAGAACAGAAGATCGCGGAAGGACCGCACTGGGCGCAGGTACCGGCCACCTGACCTGATAGTCGCAGAGATAATCGTGCCCGTAAATGAATCAGTGAAACAAACCCTCTCTCTCAGGCTCTGCTGAGGTTCCACTCGAAGCGCAAGAGGGGCGCAGCACAGCAAGTATACGCAACTGAGAGCGAGCGGAACGGTTCGAGAAGATGGCGGTCATCTCTCGAGGTACCAACGACATGATGGAAACACAGCTGTGCAAGCTCTATGGCCGGCGTGTTGATTGCAGCCCCGCCCAAGCAGGTGAGCCCGCAGAAATTGTCTGGCGTCGCCGAATCATGGCAATTCTTGTCTAGCTCCAATGCAGGTTGAATCTGGACGGAACAAATGGCGACGATTTGATGGAGGTGGGATGCATAGTGTCGTTGGTGAGGAGGAAGTGAGCCAGGATTGAGGGACGAGGCAACTGCACGACCTTCAGCGCTTAGAGAGGCTCGATTGGCTGCACCGCGCCCGCCGTCACACACTCAACATCAAGCGACGTTGAAACCGTTCGCCAATGACAGGCTCCAGCACACCGATTCCATCACCTGGACCGTCGGGCATCGACCCCGCCACGATGCGGGATACAGGGGTAGGGATGCCTAGAGCCAACGGACCCTCACCTGAACCCTGCCAGGACCACCCGTGCATGATGCTTGCGGGGGCCTGGACGAAGATGCTCCCAGTTGTCAGGCAGCGCGCTGCATGCCTTGACGCCTGGCCGCCCGTCTGCATCTGCAATCTCCTGGCCCGCGGGTCCAGCGGCTATCTCGTTCAGAGCATTGGAAGACCTATATATCACTGCGTGGAATGTCTCTCGGCTGCGGTTTCGAGGGTGCGGTGGTTGTTGGAGGGCGAGATACTCCGTACGGAGTACGTAGACCTGGGTAACACCATTGGTATTCGTCAAAGGGGACGATGAACACCGAGTCAGTGATACAGCACCGCGTGCACAGAGACAGTGGATATTCACATTGCACGAGGCTCGATGAACGCAAGAAAGGCGTCTTGAGTACGGAGTACGGAGTGAGTGCCGCCTCTTTCATAGACTCTTAGCCACCGGCTCATGAACTCTGGTCCCTCGACAACACCTCAAGAGTTAGTTCTTCTGACGATCGCACTGGCTATTTTTGCGATTTTAACGTCCCGACTGCCCCGCGGGTCTGCAGGACGCTCGCTTCGTCAGGTTGAAGTGACAGGTCTAACTACTGCACGGAAGACAGCAGCCTTCCAGACGACGGTGAACATGACATGCAGTGGCGCCCGAGGGCCTTCTCGGCCACAGTTCGAGCCTTTGCGCCAGCAGACCCTAGACTCTCTACTTCCAATCTACATGTAGTCGTACATGGTGCTTGTAGAGTACTGCAACCACGTTGACTGCGTCGGAAAATTTACGTACATCGGTATGGAGATGCGCCTCCAGCCTCGGAGCGATCCAGTTTCCTGAGAGAAGCTTGCGGAGAAACGTGGAATAGTGGGCGACACTTGGACGATCCCTGGCGGCGGTGCGAGGGATGTCCGTCTTCACTTGGGTGTCACTGTGACACTTGCGATGCACCGGACAGCGTGCAGCCACTCTTCTTCCCCATCTCAGGCGTCACAACAGCATCGTCATTGCCGTCACCTAGCATCTCAAGAGACATGGCCTGGAGCTGCGTCCAGCCCCGAAGCCAAAAGGTCGGATCGATAAGCTTCATGCTTGCGGCCAAGGGCCATCCCGGTTCGGCTTCACTCGGGGCTCACGCTACCAACGACGCTTCTGCATCTACGCGCCCACGCTAACAGAGGCTTGTCGGTGGCTTTCGAATACGGCGACTTGCCGATTCGCTCCAGCGCCGACCTGATTTTCGACTCATCCAGCGAAAAATCCCGGTGAGTTGATCAGGCTTGAATTTCCTTTTCGCCATCCCGATTGTCAGCACGGGCGATCGCCATGGCTGCTAGCACCTTGCGGCTCGTCTAAGTTCTCCTAGTCTCTCCCTACTCTACTCCGTACGAACTTGGCTGGTTCGAGCAGTTGTAGTCTTTCACTGTTGGGTAGGTGTCGTCAATAAGAGTCTGCAACGACGCCTCGTCGCGAGCAATTAAGTTAGAGACATCATGAACGCAGCGGAGCCTACGGAGTACAGCTCTTGCTGCCGGACAATCAGAGGCCTACGGCGGCTGCTGACCATTCCCCTTCAACACCCTTGCTGCGCATGTTCCTGCGCCAGCTGCAAGGGACAAGCCTGTTGATGGGGGTAGGGAGCCTCCCGTACATCTCGACTGGTGGGAGCTTGGGGAGCTCTGCATAACGGTTTCCTCTGGAATTTGGGTACACTGCAGCAGCCTCGTGTCAGAATAGGCTGTTCCAGAAGGTGTCACAGCGACGGCTTAGGTGGCTGTCGGAGTTTTATTCCCAGCCATTTCGATGTCTACTTTCGGACTATGCACGAGGCGAGGACGAGGCTCGCGACTCCTCTATTTCAGACAAAGGGCAATGTTGTTCTTACCGATTTGGAGCCATCAGGCAGGTACGGAGTAGGCATGCTTGTTCCCGCTTGCCGGACTTTTCACACAGGGTCGAGCAGTTCCTTGTCACGCTGGTCGCAACAACTACCAGTAAGCATGCTTTGTACTTCGTACTCTGTACAGGGTACGTCGGCAGACTTTGTATCTGGCCTGCGTTTGGCGGTCAGAGCTCTTCTTACACCGCATCTTGGTTACGGCAACCCCCGGTCTCCTTGGAATGAGGTGTACTTGCTTGCCTTCTGAAGGTCATGCCACCAGCCAGCAGAGAATTTCTCAGATCTACACGCCAGATTTGGCGAGGTACCATCGTCAGACTCATGTACTCCCCCGGAGACATTTGCCAGGTGCGTTCTGGCGATGCGACGAATTGGCCTCAATGAACACATGGTATCAAGCCGAAAAGGGATTCATGTCGTGTTCCGTCGCGATGCGGCTGGAATGCCGCTGTGTCATATGTCTTCTACTTATCATTGCCTCGTCAATGTCCAATTCCTTCAATCCTGGAGATCGCTCCATGCAAAATGACTGTGTCGGTCGGCATGACAGCCGGCTCTCAAGCACTAGCGGCTTCATTAAAGCAGATACTGCAAAGACCCGGTATAGGTGGCCGCGCAGGTATACTTGGTTCTGGCTCTTACCCCTGACGGTAACTGGCCTTCGTCTTCAGCTTCTGACAAGAACATGGTCGTTCGTACGACTTCACCATTCGGTTGTGAAAGGAAAATTCCTCAAGTGTCGAGCGCTACTGTAGCAGTCCTGCACGAGCATGGCCTATCCACCAACTTCGTGCGCCAAACGACATACTACTCAGCTGGCATACAGGCCGGACTCGCAGTCCTCCTTCAGGCAGCTGCTGGCCTTGGCAATGGCAAGACCCAATCCTTGAGGTAGGTCTTCGCCTCGACAAGGCAACCAGACCACAGGTGGTATCAGCTTGTCACGGCTCTTCTCCGCATGTACCATTCTCCCCGACGCCTGAGGAACCCGGTGACGGGCTGCCGTTGTCATCCTCGGCATGCTCCTGTTCGAAACAGCTCTCAATCCTTGGTATCGGGTCCGGGAATGTGCCTAGGAGCCAGAAGTGCAGCGTCAACGGCCGGACCGAAATCAATCACCGAGAGTCGTCAATCAACCCCGCTGTTGCCACCGCCGGGAGAAGTGAACGTTCCTCCTAAAGCTCCGCTGAAGCACGAAGAGATTTTGAAGCATCCAGGTGGACGTCAAGCGCCTCCGCGGACGTCCAAAGAGAGCTTTGCATTCATGCAATGCTACGTCCAAAGGCGATTTCTGGGTTGCGTGTAGGTCGCCCTTCGTTCAATCCCGGCCGTAATCTCCAGGCGAGGTAGTTTTCGATCCCTGCTCTTTCGCCTTGCATTGAGACTTCAGCAGGTCTTCCAACCGTTCGATTTCCTTCACCATTTTGGATGCGACAACCACGGACTCGTCCCGGGCCCGCTGCAGAATCTTGCACTCGGTTTTCAATTGGTACACTTGGCTCTCAAGTCGTTGAATGTCATCGTCGGCACCAGCGGATGCACGAAGCTGGCGTACGGAAGGCTTCCTTTCACACCCCTATCACCTCGAGCGTGAGCGGCTCGGTCTGCTTGAGGGGAAGGACGATGAACTTACCGGCTGGGACCTTCGCTTTCTCAAAGTTTGCTGAGGAGCTCTACCGCCGCCCATATTCGCTCGGTTATGAGATGGTGAGGAAGATCACAGCTAACGGAACCACTTTCTAGTTGTTCTCTCTGTCAACCGCCCATTTTATGCAAAGCCGGGAAAGCTACGACCTCCTGGGCCAGCACACCCAATTACGGCCTTCGAATACCTAACCTATTTAGACTGTAAATCGAGCTTTTGGGAAGCGATCGTTCATCCGAACCGACTTGGAAAGTATCCATGGCCGTTCTGAAGCTCATATAGGCCAACATTGGTTGACCGCTCGGTAACCTCTCGCTCCCCTGTCCTATGCCTGCTTACGTAGCGGTTTACTCAGGACCTATTTCCAACAACCAATCAGAGATCCGAGGATGAGAACCTTTTCTTCCCTCTGCCACTGCTGCTTTAATGGGTATGAGGTCTTCCAGCTGCTCTTGAGTGACAGTCACCCAGTGCCACCGCTGGAGTGGATGCAACCGAGCAGAGCACGATCCGTTCCGTCTTGCCGGCGCTCGATATTCTCTGTCGGTGGCGGACGAAGAGCGAAGGAAGGATGCCTTCACGCGTCTTGTAATCCCCGAGTTCCCCCATGCGGGCTCCCCAGCATGAGGCGGTACCTTGACAGACGGGGCGGGCGGGTCATTGTGAAGCGGAGCTGGCATGAAAAGAAGCCTGAACTCCGCGCGTGCTCGGCACAAATGTCTGAAACTCGGCCTTCGAACCCTCAGTGCCTCCTTTCGCTTTCGGGCTCGTGTTTCTAAACCCAGCTGAGCACCTATCTTTCGGTCGGTCTGTATCAGAGCCAGCAGAGACGCCTGAAAGAAAGCTGAGAACATGTCGTCAAGTCTAAACAGCCATTAATGTAAGCTTTGAGCTCGGGCACTGCAGCGGTCAATACCGATGCCGCGCACAATGATTCTTTGCCAGAAGGTCGCTTCAAAACGCTGCAGAGCTTGTGGTCGGGGCATGCACCTTATGTCGGCCGCGACTTGTTGGCCATAAGGAACGGCGAGCCGTCGATGAGTAAGTGTTCCCGCCCTGACAGCATGGCTATGCCCAATTCGGCTTGTATCCTACCCTCGAAGGCCTGCGATTGGCCCTACACCCCAGATCACACGTCCGCCTGCAAGGTCACTACGTGTGTAGGAGGTATATTTCGTATCGTTACTCAGCGCAGCAGGTGTACTCTTTACGAGGATCTTATGGCTTGATCCGATGCCATCAATCGGCCTTGCCCAGCGGGAGAAATATCAGCTCTGAGGAGCTTGATTTCCGCATCGCTGATCGCATGGACGATCTCTCGACCGACAATGATGGGAAGTGGAGTGAGTGTTCGCGTTAGCAGCGTGGCGGTCGTTGAGGACCCGACTTAGAATCTTTGACGCAAGAGGCGCTATCATAGATTGAAGCAACGCTGTCCTCATCTGGTCCTTGAAATGGGCCTTTTGGACTTATTGCCAGTGCCGTGCAGGCATGCTGATAGGGTAGCTGTGTATACGTACAGACAATGAAGGCTGGCAGTTGAGATTCAGATATCTCAAGACGGCAATCTCACGGGCAAGACACTAGACATGAGGAAGCGCTGCTGGTAGCGGTCAAACCTAAGTGTGTCGCTGCAAGTCGTTGTCTCCTCACAGATATCCAACGGGACACAAAGACTCATTTGCATGCGACATCGAGGCCAGTTCAAAGCACGTTAGCTCGATCATAATGTGTCGAAAGACAGACACGGATCTCCTAGGTCGATATGGCCAATGAACAGGCTTTGAATCTGAGCGTGGCTGATTGTGTCGTATTGGTGTCCTAAGGCACGTGATTACGGTCGACCATTAAGCACTCAGCCGTCAGCCGAAGTTCTTGCGGCTGCGTTGTCTCGCTGTCTCCAAACTTTTGGCAAAGCTTCTCTGTGCAAGTCAAGTCACCTGTAAACTGCTCAAGACGCTGTTGACCACAATAGATCTTCGCATATTCTGGTGATCTGCATCTAGCTCCGGTGTCCTTGCCGGTCATTGTCTCATCTACGCAGCAGATTTGCGGCGGCAGACGTCGTGCACGCCATCTCTGCCAAGTCGCACCTCTCCTTGTTCTCATCATGAAGACCTCAACAATCGTGTCGATATCAGTAGGCACCGTGGTAACCGGGCTTCTCGGTTCGTAGCTACCTATCAGGCTGGGATGGTGGGGCTAACGAGACAACAGCATATGCTGTGTACTTCGACTACAGGCGGAGGAATGACCCTGAGTTTCGCAAGGCTCTCAAGAGAGAATCACGCAGGCAAGAAAGGTTAGCAAAGGAGGAGGCTGAGGTCCAGGGAAAGCAAAAGCGCGAAGACATCAAGGCAGCTGTACAAGACGCCATTGAAGAGGGATTCCCGACGGACATTGAGGAGAAGGAGGCGTTCTTCATGCAACAAATCGCGCAGGGTGAAGCGCTTGCAGGTGATGGTGCGCCTCACTTCTCTCCTCCCAGTTGTGTCCAATACTGATTGTTCGTCTAGGCTCCGACCCTATTGGTGCAGCTCTCTGCTTCTACAAGGGCTTGAAAGTCTACCCCGAACCGCAATCACTGATCGGCATCTACGATAATACCGTGCCCAAAGACATCCTCGAGATCCTTGCCATCATGGTGGCCCAAGACAAGAACCTCAAAGTGGGCAAATTCGGCGCGAGCAGCGAAGCTTCGGACAGCGGCCCTGGCGTTGAATAGAATTTCCGACAAGTTGATGACGCGAACGCAATTGTACTATCAGCAGAAGACTCTCCTTGCAGGATGGCTCACAAATGCAAAGCCACCCTAGATCCCTTCTTGATGAACTAGGCCGGAAGCCTTCTATCGGCGGTCACATGAAGATTGGGAGGATGGGATTCCTTCAACGACTCTCGCCTCTGTGTACGAAAGAGAAAGCGGCATGTATACCAGGTCCGGTTGAGGGCATGCTTCGATATGGGAAGCAATATCCACTTGGACATAATTCCATCATAGGGCCTTTTGCTCGGTTATTCTCCTGAAAAGACTTTGTTCGAATTTCTCACTGAGCACTGCAAGCCCTCTCACATCTTTGTCCCGTTCAAGCCACGCGGCAACAGAGGGCTACAACTTCTCCAGCCAGCGGCCTTCTGAGGGGCCGGGCATCTGATTTGCTGGCGACCCATCGCAAAACAGCTGAAATGCTCCAGCAGGTGTGAGACAGTCCCCTCGAGCCGATACAGCGAGACGAATCCTGTCCTATGTCCGCCCTTCGCTTCACGTGCAGCCCAGACATCCTCCCCCTCGTTGCTGTGCCATCTTTGACTACTCCCTCAGACATTTCAAATCGACATCTGAATCAGCACATCGATTCTTGTGATGGTGACCGAATGCTCAGTTGTTTCTTAGGTTGGTTAGCAGGTCTTGGTGTCGCGTATTTCCGACCATCGCTTAACCGCCACACGTCTGCGAGCGGATAGCTCCGTACGTACTCTGTACATCGGCACGATTCCATGGCCTCGTCTCGAACTACCTTTGGAGGACACGGCCCTCACGCCCTGAGTACAAGTCTCATCAGAAGGCGTAGCCCATACACCGAATAAATTCCTTCCACAGCATGCAGAAAACACTTCCACTCTACCACATGCTAGGTAAAATACGCCCTGCCACAAGCGTCGTCAAGAGGTCGAGGACCTGAGAGAAATAGCACACCGGCTTCTATTCCAGACTGCTCTCCAGCTGGATGCAGATGCGTAGCAGTAGAGTCATCCGACAAGATGGCAATATCACCTCCTCATCCGCTGGATCCTTTGACTCCTCAGGAGATCTCTGCAGTAAGAGCAACCTTGAAACTTTTCAAAAACCAGAACTGACTTGATTAGACGGCGCAACATGTCCGTAAAGCGTTCCCTGACAGCGAGGCATACTTCAGGGTGATCACCCTTGCAGAACCGCCAAAGGAGGAGATGATGGTTTTCCTAGACGCCGAACACGAGGGACAACCGGTAGGCAAGAGGCCCGCCCGGCTGGCGACTGTCCAGGTGTTCTTTGGCGCAAAGCGAGACAGCGAGCACTTCTACGAGCTCAAGGTCAACGTGGACTCTGGAGAGATCGTCCACAAGGAGCAACTCGCCGGTCGACACCCGCATGTTGATGGCAACGATATGGTCAAGACCGAGACAGCATGCCTCAATGATCCGCGAGTGCAAGCTGCAATCAAGGACATGCAGCTCCCCGACGGTGCTGTCGTCAAGATCGAGCCGTGGACGTATGCCACGGACGGGATGAACGACATGAGCCAGAAGATCACGATGGTATGTACGTCCGCTCTAGACAGTGAGCAAATCGACTAAACAGGGGGTTCCCAGTGCTACTTCTACATGCGTCTCCTGGACCACCCTGACGCGAACCACTACGCCTACCCCCTGGACCTGTGCGTCGAGATGTCCGGCTCCGCCGAGGTGCTCAAGATCTACTACCTCCCGGCCTCGGCGTCGGGTGGGCCAACCACAAACGCCACTCCCTACGACCGCTCCAAAATCTTCGGCGCAGAGATCGAATACCACCCGGACGTGGCGCCGCCGCGCCGCACCACAACAAAGCCATACCACGTCTCTCAGCCCGAAGGCCCCTCGTTTGCGACACGTGGCAATTTGGTGCAGTGGGAGAAATGGCACATCCGCGTGGGCTTCAACTACCGCGAAGGCCTGACGCTGCACGACGTGCGCTACGACGGCCACTCGCTCTTCTACCGGCTCAGCCTGTCCGAGATGTTCGTGCCGTACGGGGACCCTCGCACGCCGTACGCCCGCAAAGCGGCGTTCGACCTGGGCAACGACGGGGCCGGGTGCAACGCCAACAACCTCCAGCTCGGCTGCGACTGCCTGGGCCACATCAAATACTTTGACGGCTGGCACGTCACGTCCTCGGGCGATGCGATCAAGATCCCCAACGCGGTCTGCTGCCACGAAGTCGACGACGGGATTCTGTGGAAACACACCAACTTCCGCACGGGCAACGGCGTCGTCGTCCGCAGCCGGGTGCTCGTCCTGCAGACCATCATCACCGTCAGCAACTACGAGTACATCTTTGCGTTTCACTTCGGCATGGACGCCAGCCTGCAGTACGAGGTGCGCGCCACGGGGATCGTGTCGACCGTGCCGATCCCCGTCGGGGGCGCCGTGCCGTTCGGGACTACCGTCGCCCCCGGCGTCATGGCGCCGTATCACCAGCATTTATTCTGTCTGCGGATCGACCCCGCGGTCGGCGGCTGGCGGAACTCCCTCCTCGTCGAGGAAAGTCACCCGTTGCCGGTTGACAACGCGCAGCCGCCTCACAATACCACTACCATCCCGAATCCCTTCCGCATAGGATACACGACGCGTGGCGACATTGTCGACCGAGAATGCGGCCTCGCTCTCGACCACACCGTCAACAGGGTCTTCAAGATCGTCAACGAGGCCGTGCTCAACCCTGTCACCAACACCCCCATCGCATACAAGCTGACCCCCTATTACAGCCAGCTCCTTTTGGCGGATGCGTCCTCGTACCATGCCAAGAGGTCCGAGTTCGCCGCCCACCCCGTCTGGGTCACGCGGTACCACGACGACGAGCTCTTCGCGAGCGGCAAGCATACGATGCAGTCGCTAGGCGGGGAAGGGATCGCCAGCTGGATTGACGGCCGCAAGCACGGCTCCTCGTCCCCATCGGCCTCGTCCGTCCGCAACGAGGACATCGTCGTCTGGCATACCTTTGGGTCGACGCACAATCCGCGCGTGGAAGATTGGCCCGTCATGCCGTGTGAGAAGATGAGCGTGGGACTCAAGCCCGTCAATTTCTTCACGCGTAACCCGGCCATGGATGTGCGGCCGAGTTGTCAGGCGGTGAATCGGAGTGTCTTGGTCGACGGTGAGGCGGGGTGCCACGGCAATGGTGGTGATGGGCAAGTCATGGAGAATGGGGTGGTTGTGGCCGACGCGCAAAATGGGCATGGGAGTGGGGCATTGTTCGAATAACGGTTGAGGCGAGAGCCTAGCATTGAGCTATGTATCGTGAGCCTAGGTATCACACTATGAAGTATGAACAAGGTACTGACTGTATGTAGTACTAGCGAGGTCGGTCGCCGGATTGGACCGCATGGGATTGAAAAACAGGTGAGATGGACAGTACGCCGTCCTGGCGACGAGTGCGTGCTTCGCATGCGAGCCAGACCGAACCGATTCAGACTAATTTGGGGCGTTGTGCTGTTGTTAGTAGCCCCTCTGCCGCGGCTGCTGCTCCTCGGGCGGTCATCAATACCGTCAATGGCTAGCTGGTCACACGAGCCCGAGGTCTCCTTCCCTGGCCTTTAGTAAGGGTTGGGCAGGAGGGTTTTTCCGCAAGGAATGCCTTACTGTAGCTACTGGCTCCACGGACATTGGCGTCATCGACCGAAGTGTCTGTGGAACTGAGGCAGGAAGAAGGAGGAGCAAACCCGAATTCGAGATGCGGGACGCGAGACGCTCAGGCTGGATCTTGGAAACGCTCGACCGAGCATAGACAACGAAGAGCAGATAAGAAAGACATACTCCTCTCTCATGTGCTGTGATATGTTTTCATGTACAATGTTCTTGAAGTCATTATTGATTTTCCTACACCAGACAGACCAACGCCGCTGTAATCCACGCCACGAGCCCAACCACACCCATGCCGCCAGTCATCGAACCTCGCAAACTCACAGCCGCATCCTCATCCCCGCCACCGCTTCCACTATTGCGGGCGCTACCATTACTGTTTCTCGACGAATTCGAGCCTGTCAAGACAACACTCTCGTTCTGCCCGTCGAGATCCAAGTCGAGGCGTAGATCGGTCTGGCCCAGCGCCGTGGCCACGACCCACCGGGACGCCACGTCGGTGTATTCGTCGTAGTAGGACCAATGGGCCGTGATGTTGACGGGTTCGCTGCCGACGGCGCACACAGGGTCGCCTGCGTTGCACCACATGGCGAGGATGTCCTCGTATTGGTTGAGGTCGGCGAGCTGTTGGCCCTCACGGAGCAGAACGCCGCTGTATGGCGAGCCACGGCCGATGTTGTACGGTTGGTTGACGGTGAAGCGAGGATCGCCGAAGGTCACGACTGCTACGACTGGAGGGCGTTAGTGAGGAATGTGAAAGTGGGAACAGCAATGGAAGGGGAGTGGAGGATGAACAAGTAAGCTGGAAGGGCCGTCTGTGGCATATGAGCTGAAAGTGGAATGTGTGAAGAGCAATGGTACGATCCTGTACTTACTGCTTGACCCGGGCGCCGTGGACCTGGGCATCGAAGGGTTGAACGGCTGGTCACACCCAAAGATTGGCCCACCGCCGCCACCCAAGATATCGCCGACGACACTGCCGCCCTGAGAATAGCCCGTCAGAACTATCCGTGAGTTTGGACACCGCTCGATGTAGGCGGTCATCTGAGCCTGGCCCCTGGTGGCGCCTGTATGTGCCGATTCGCAAAAGAGCCCCGAGTATGAGATGTTGGCCGGGTAGACGACGTCCTCGTAGTCGCAGGACAGCCCGTTCGATTCGAACAGATAGCACAACACGCCCAGCATCGTCCCTCCGCGGCCTGGGTACGGCTCGTCCGACCCTCGCGCACTGAAGATGCGGATGTCGTTGCAGTCTTCGGGAAGGTGTGGATGCCCGTGCCATTTGTCTTCCTCTCCTGTGTATTCATATTCACTTCCTTCCTCCGGGACCGGTTCGTCAGACTGTTTTGGCACGGGTTCGGCACCTAGGTCGACGTCGAGGGTCGTGAATTCATCCTGCGAGAGGACTGGTGTTGCGCCGAGGACGAGGCCCGCGGTGATGGCGCCGAGCCATGACAACTTCATCGTTGCCCTGTGTCGTCTGGATCTACCCTCTTTCCCCCTTCTCTTCGCTCCTACCTCTCACACGCTGATATAGAGACAATGAAGTGGTACCTGGCGTGCAGCAAAATGTCGAGTGACGCCTCTGCCTATCGTCCGTCCCTTCGCTTCCCTACCCGACGTCCTGGAAAAGCTGCTCATGGACCTGTCGCATGCGCATGGTATACCGTGGACGCCGTTGGCCTGCTTCGCATAACACCGAGTAATCGCTGGTCTATCACCCAAAGAGAGGAGCCCAGAAAGCGAATCAAGATCCTGATTGAGAACGATAGGAAACGATTGACTGCAATGGTGACATGGATCAAGGGCAAAAGAGCGCGCACCACATTCGCCAGAGCAAGAATAGAAAGGGTGGCTCCTCCATGTATGTGTTCCTGCTTGATAGATGCGTTAGTACGCAGTAGTGGGAGTACGTATGCACCCACGACTCTTTTGAGTTTTGATTATTCCCCTGCTCCAGTGCCCCGGCTTACACTGGTACATCGGAGCGGTACTCGTTAGATTTCATCCGCTGAATATTAGCGCCCACTACCCAGGACTGGGGTACGTCCTGTGTCCTCGCTGGTCGCGTGCCAGATGTCAAGCTCAGAGTGTCCTTACGTACACAGTACCATGGGACGCAGTACAATCTCGTTTGCCCCAGACGGCCCACCAGAGGCCGGGCATGTCTGAGGAACCTGACGAACGGCACACTCTCGACGGTCGAGATGGTACACGATAGGGTTTGCATGAGGGGACCCGAAGCGTCAGTGGGCTTGGAACCTCGCCTCAGCCGTTGGTGGTGCTTGCGCGTCAGAGGCTCAACGGGAAGCCCAAGTAGGCGATGCCAAGGCGCCAAGAGAACGCGAGAGCGGGGCGGCGCCGCGCCTAACAATCTCCAACCCTCGCGAACGCGCACTTTGTGGTGTTGGCGCCACGGCTATCGGCACCAGACCATGGTCTGTGGGCGGTCCATACCCGGAAGTCGCTTCTTATGTATCAAGCATCAGGCCATTCGCTTGGTTCCGTCAATGCCACGATGGCTGATGTTCAGGCCAGCTCAGTGGATTGGTCTTCCGTGCGTCTGAGTTGTACTGTGCTAGACGTTTATATTCCGTACAGCTCGAGAAGCTTGGGCAACTACAGTCTCCAGGTAATCAGCCTTGCAGGCACGTGAGCCGGCCTACAGTATTAGGGAACAACGGGAAGTCCCCGACGCAAACTTAATGATCCTACGTGCTTGTGTTGCGGTATCGTTCCAAATCACAAGCCGTTCCACGCCTGATTCCAAAAGATTGATTATTCTCCCTCCAGGATTCTTTCATTGAACAGGAATGAAAAAGGGTTAGGCCGTCAAAGATGTCTCAGTCATAAGTATTCCCAGATCGAGGATCACCCACCGCACCTCCCTCAACAAACTGCAACTTTCGCCGCCGAAGTCCAGTTTTGGTTTGGACCTCGCCATACCGAGCTGGGATATCGCCCAGGACTTCGACAATCACCGCAGCTGGCATGTTGGAATTCGCCCTTGCAAGAATTGGTGCGCCGAATGCGTTTGCAATCTCCAGGGGCGACAGCGAGACACCACGCCCTATCAGCCAGAAGCCATTGAACAGGGGCAAGATGACAATAACAGAGACGAACATGACGGCCAGACCACCGGCAAGGGAGCCGTAGTTGGAGTCGTAGACTTGGATGGTCCGGGTCTGCTGCATCGAGACGATCTGCGGCTGCGGGTACGCCTCGTATTGTGTCGTCTGGTTGCGGGTGGGTGCGTCTGCCGTCATTCCTCGCTCCAGGTCCTTGTAGTACCATGTGACGTTCTGCAGGGCGTCGACGTGCGCCGTTGCCAACGCGGTGCGAAACATGACCTCGTCGAGCGTCGAAAATATCACGGCCGACGGATCGGCCCAGCCTGTGCTTGCGTCGAAAGGGTCTAGCCCGTCGATGCCGGAGGTCTTTGTTGAGAGCATCATTTGGTTGGTCAGCGGCCCAGAGATGCTTAGGAGCAGCCCGTTATTGAAGCCGAGCATCGCAGTTACGTTAGCGGCGAGCGTGTCTTGGGCGGCAGAGTGCAGACCTCCCAGTGTGGTGTATAGTGGACAATTGATGTTCTGATAGCACTGCGGACCAGCGAAGTAAGTCACAGGGAGAGACACGACCAAGGAAAGGTCGCGCATTGAATTGGTGGCGGGATCGGAGGCTACGCTTTCGCGTTGGATGGACATGTTCAGCCCTGTTTGAGCGACCGATCTGCGCAGATTCTGGACCGAGCCTTGAATAGGAGTGACCGCACCCTCTAGCGTGATGATTCCATTCCTAGAACTCGAATTATTGGTTGTCAAGGTGTCTGTGTCGTTTTGGACTCGAATCGAGTACCGGCTGGTGGCAGAATACAGAGTACAGGTCTTGTGGACAAGGGTGTGCCTTATCACACCATCACCCCCAATGGCTGGAAGGGGCGAGTATGTCATGTTGAGTCTGATATAGGCCTCATCAGGTGCGATTACGTCGTCCCTCCCATCGGCTACGGGGGTATACCCATAGTCGAGGAAATTGAAGGCCGGGTACTTTGTCACAAGCTCCCAGTCGACGCCGAAAATTCTTCTCGAAGAAGAACCGTTGCCGCCAGATCCGTAGTCCTCTGGCCAGCTGAAGGTCTCTGAACTCTCAGTACAATTCCTCCAGAGCCCGGCTCCTTCGATTTCCCCGATGCAGATTCCTCTACAGCCAAGGTCCGGACTTGCTAGTATCGGGCTGCGTTGGTTATACGCCAGGAACTGATGCAGGAACCAAGGCGTCAGAATCGCCCGATTGTTCTTGGGTGCATTGTCGCCGACATAGTCCATGCCGGTATATCCAAAGGGAAGCTCTTTTGCCAACGTCATATTCAGAGATGTTGTGGAAGAGATCTGCGCAAGTTTAGTCGACGACGCTCGTTGAAGGAGGGGGCCGTCGACCGCAACTACAGCCAAGATGATACTGGCTAGGGCCACGAGATTCAACCGGTGGACCGACCAGCACGCAGCCTTGAGGCTCACGCCAGCGATCCAGGACCGGTGAAGGTCGCCGAGCGTCCCTGGCATCGAGGCACGGCGCCACCATGCAATGCACACTCCTTCAGATAGTGCAAACCGTAAGGAAGCATTTGCGAGCGCGGAAAATATAGCTAGCCAGACTGAGGGCCGGGGACTCCAGCCTTCGACTTCTTGCTTGTCCGACACCATGAGAACGGCTATACATGCTGCACCACACAGAATGGCTAGAATTAGCGCCATAGTCGCTGCCCAGGGTAGCCTTTGCCAGAAGCCGGGTACCCATGGATAGTCTGGTTGCAATGAGTCTTGAAGGAGCTTCTCGGACTCGGACGAATCACTGCCGGTTTTTTGCGTTCCATTGTTGTCGCTCGATTGACCTGGAACCGAGTCCACTGATATCGGCTCTCTGGAAGGTTTCTTGGAATCAGTGCCGGTAACTTGGACTCCATTGTCGTCTCTTGGACGACTCAAGGCCGAGTTCACCGATATCGGCTCTTCGACAGGTCTCGCAAGCTCGTCAGTCGCGGTCGTATCGGATTCCTGACTTGAAGGTCCCTCTGCTAATGGCTTTGGGGATTCTTGCTCCATGGGGTGGAAATTGAAACGGCCTAGCCAAGCAACCGACACATGAAGAAACTGATTCTTCTAGAAGTCGAAGTACCATGGCATTGTCAAGTCCAAACCGACCTCATATACCATAAATGCTGTTAGGCTGAAATTCTCGCCGACCTCCGTTTTGTTCATGCTATTCAGGTCGGTGAACGAACCGCTTGGCGAGCCTGGGTGCCCTAAAACATTGTCTCAAAAACGAGAGGCTGGCGCTCCTAGGGTTGCCTTTTCCGTCAGACCTCTCAGGTGCTGCATTGCCTTGCAATACGAGTCTGTGTAACTTGCATGCCGCTGCTTTGCCGCTTGTGGACTAATGTCAGAAGCCGGCAGCTGTGCGCTGGTGACGGGGCGCCTGGAGTCGGGGCATTGCTCTCATGTAGTTATCCAACGATCACAAGCAGTCCGTGATATGTAAATGAGCGCGTAAATTGGTGTGCCTTTCCCTCTCTCCTTCACATTCGCAGGCTTAGACCGTGATGTGGGCATGGGTCATCAAGTTACGCTACGCCGTAGTTGAGCAGTAGGGCAGAAGTCACCAAGCGGTGGCTAACTTAGTCGGGCCGGCCCCAGCTTCGGCGCGGCAGGGGAAGCGCCAAAGACTCGGCTCCAACGAACGACAGTATCCACAGAGTACTCCGTACTCTCACTCCATCACGAAGCACAAGGTAGAGGTTCAGAGCTCGAATTTCTATAATGGCCTAACCCTACGAGGATCAGCATAGATGCAGGCGGGCGAATCCGGCGAGTGGGGCTTTTTTCCAAGTCGAGCTGATGGGGCACATAGGGGAACGCCTACGGAGTACAGGGCAGCGACGAGGGCGACCTGATACTTCATACGAGTACTGTGCAAGTTGCAGAGTCCAGACCAGATGGCACTTTCCAACTAACACCGGAACGGCGATTTTCCGCCGTCTGGAACCTGGTTCATCGCACCTCCTACAGGACGGGCCGGTCACGATTCCATCCCCTTAGGACACAGGCAGCCGCAGTCTAGTCACCATGCTGGACATGTAACAGCGCACGCGTGTGGTTGGTGAAGCGTTGTTCAGAAGCCGCTCAATGTGTGCCTAGGCTTTCCCCTACTCGCTGCATGTCTACATACACCGGAGCCTGCTCGGACGTTGTCCATGATGCCTTTCCCACAATCATCAGTGCAAGACCTCAACTTGAGGCTCTCGTGGATGCTGCCTTTGTAGGTCCACTTCGAGTTCCGCCGAGGAGCGTACGGTAACATGCCGAAATGTACTGATGAAGGGTCTGGCCCTCCAATATTACACGGTTCAACACCAACAGTGTGGAGTTGCCCACGCCTAAACCGACCGCGACGAGCCGACTGGAGTCTAGACTCCCATCCTCAAGCCACAATGCGTAGGGCACCACAATGGGTCTATTTTATGGTTGCCATGTCGTTGATAATGTCTTCATTGCTGGGTCTCTGTGTACTATCAAAATACCGGCATCATGGCAGAGGCGGTAGGACTGGCTGCCAGCGTCTTGGGCTTAGCGCAGACGGCATGGACAGTGGCGAAAGGTCTCTACGACCTTGCCGACGAGATTGGCAGCGCCGGCGACGCCGTGCGCGTCTTTGCTAACGATTTCTGGCTGTTTGTCGAGACCACCAAAGTTCTGGGCGACCTGCTCGACAGCTTGCCGGCGGCGTCTAGGCGGACAGAGTCGACCACCGAAGAATTGCTCGACGTTGCCATGGACCAAGTTGTCAAACCGTTTGAGACACTCCTTCGAGAACTGGAGCCGCTTCTCGTTCGTTGGAGGGACAGTCCTAGCCGGATGAGACAGCTAGGACTGCGCATCCAGTGGGCCTTTAGCTGCAAGAGCAAGATCCTTTTCTACCACGCCGCGCTCAACGCGCTCAAGGGCAACATGTCGCTTCTCCTGCAGGCGTTGTCGCTTCAGGCTCCGAATCCACCACACGTTCACTTGTAAGCCAAGACTCAATTTCGGACAGCCTAGTATTCCAGGTTAACGAATCCCAGTATTTTGTGCAGGTCTATCGCCGACACCAAAACGACTCTGCAGGGGACCTCTCGCAACAAAGCTCCAGTGCTCGTGTCGGGAAATGAGGCAAAGGGAGACGGACGTCTACTCGTATCCAACCCGGCGCAAGTCCAAGTGTCCCAGTCAGGTGTCGTCGCTCCAACTATTCCTCGGCCAACGTCTAGATCGCAGGATAGCTTGCAGCTGTCAACAGATCTGGCTGTCGTTCTTGTCACCGACGCTGACGAGGTCGCCGACAGTCTGAGCGAGTTCACCTTGCTGGATGCCGATAGTACGGGGAGTGCCGAGCAAGAGCAAGAAGAACGAGAGGAGCAACTCGAAGCATATGCTGCGATCCGCGCCGTGCAGAAGAAGGTCATCAGACTGGCCGACGAAGCAACGACCGCCGCCTCGGCTTCGAGTCCTTACCAGAGAAGAGATCTCCTTGAGAGCAGCGAGTCCGGGAGCATAGAGGACGACTCACTCTCCAAACAGTCAACCAGGACTTCGGTCCAGAGCAGTCCAGCCATTATGCAACACCGGCAGAAGGGTAACGAACACGAGCAACCGCCGGAGCAACCGCGAGAACCGGTAGCCGCGAGGGAAGCACCGAATACTAGAGATTTGATTCAAGTCATCTATTTCACCGACACACTAGGTTCCAGTTTCGAGATACCTTACAATCTCGTCCGCACCTGGCAGGTAAGTGCCCCTGCCGTCGTCCCATTCTCCGGATACTTGCTAAATTTCGTCGAGGCAATGCATGCGTTCATAGCTGCAGACTACGACGAGGTAAATTGGACCGACTTATCAGTCTCAGTCGATCTCAAATTCGGTGAGAGCGACTTCAAAACGATGTTGGCAGAAATGAAAAAGGCGACACGTTTAGGTCAACTCACCGTCGTCTTTGCCGAGGACCGGAACGCCCCACCCACTACGATGGTCCTTGCACATGAGTGGGACACGCTTGTGAAGCCAGGTTGGAACGTCGAGTTGCGGCTGGACACAACATATCTCCATCGATTCAGACGAAGCAAAGACCTCCGCAACCCGTCCTTGAAAATCATCAGGTTGGCCACCACGGCAGCGATTGAGGCGGCAGCGTCCGGCGGCCATGTCCAGGTCGGCCGCCATGGGAGCCAAGAGCAAGTACATCCATTGCTGGCGAATACAGCCTTAGGTGATTTGCAGCAGAGGAAAACCCAGAGAAGCTCCTTTGCAGCCTTCAGGGACAGGCTTGTTGATATGAAGCGCGCGTAGTGCCAATCCCGGCTAATTACGCCGGAAGAAATACGTCAAGTTGTACAAGGTATCCGGGATAAGGTTGCGGTAGGCGTGTTTGGTAATGCTCATCGCGGTCTTGCCGGCGACGAAGACCCTCCTATGCAGAGGACGATTCAAATGCACGCCACCTCGACCACGGATACACTTGGCGAGCTCGTCCTCGGAAACGTCAAGTATCTTGGCCAGCTTGGACCGCATCTCGACTCCATCCTTGATCATGGGCGGATAGTGTTCGCACACTCTGCACACCAGCTCTGCCGAACTGATCCTGTAGTCCGGGAAGAGCGCCTTGCCACTTATGGGTGGCGCAGAGATGGAGAGCAGGGCATACACCTTATCTCTGACGTCCTGGCATTGCAAATGACTGAACTGCTCGATGTGGTCCATCAACGTTGTGGAAATCTGACGAATGTTCGTCGACAGGTGCCACGCTCGCCGTGGCTCATCGAATGTGTCGAATTTCCAAGACAGGTCACCGTGGTGGCCGCACAGTTCTGCGAACAGTCGGAGAGCACCCCAGTCGATGATGGCTCCGCCATAGTGAACAGAGATGGCTTGGGCGCTGACAATCTCCTGCACGATCCATGTTCGTGACCAGTACGGCTTTTCCGACATCTGCTGCGCCGCTGCCTTCTTTGACACGGTTGGGATACAGAAACTGGCGCCGAATGCCCACCACTTTCGTTTGGTAGCTTTTGCCAAGATCGTGTCACTGCCGTCGTCGACTTCGCCGAGCCAGACGAGAACGCGCTGTGCGCCGGAAAAGATCTTGCCCATGATGGACACCTGGGCGCCTTTTTCGTCGTTGTTCCTCTGATCGATGCATATGCCGTCGACCCACAGGTATCGATTGGTGGTCGTCTGGCGGAGTCGTTTCAGGCAATGGTACAGGTTTTTGCGGATGCGAAGTTTTCGCGAAGATTGCACGCTTTCTTCGCCTATTATGATTTCCTCTTCGTCGAGGGCATCGCCCCATGTGTACGAGATTGCTTCATAACCAGGGCAATACCCATCGAGCGAATAGGTGGCGAGCTTGAGTCGGATAGGAGCGTGTTTCGACTTAGCTGACACGAGTTCGATGAGTCTGATGTTCTTGGTGGAATGCCGTAGCGGCTGCCAGGTAAATTGTGGATTTTTAGCCATGCCGACTCAGAGGCTAGATGATAGTATCTGTGTTGCATAGTGAGAAGGCGGCATCTGGTCGACCACCTCGATGTAATTATGTGCATGCGTGTACAGGTTGCGGCTGAGATGACAGTGGTGGAATTCATAGTGATGGGAGCTATACTCGGCGATTCTGGCGAGGGAGGCCAGGTTCTCGACCTTTAGCTGCATGCATAATTGGGTGAAGTCCATTGCCTTTTCGCTTGCCACTTATTGTGTGTGCATGCAGCTGAGGGTCGAGACCTCATGGAGTAGACAGACGAATGCCGCCCATCGCAACTCGTGTCGACGGAGTGGAAGACCTGGACTTCGGCTGAGCCCGCTAATTCGTCGCCAATCGTTCTGATCTCGCCAGCGACCCGACCGATCGGGACTTCAGCGCTCAACTCGCCTCGTCGTCCCTGGCTTGGTGGCGCATTTCTGAACCCTGGGAACGCCAGGATCTCGTATCTCCATTTTCAGCCCGGCAACCTTTTACGGTCGCACTTCGACACCAATGCGAGTATTAAATAAGCATAACTAGGTCCAGATATGTAAAGCTCATGCGAACGAAATTCAAGGCTGCTATTTCGTCGTTAAGTCACGCTCGGCCCGGTGAGCCCATTCTCTTTTCCTGTAACGCCGAGAGTGACGTCGTCCGTCTCTAGGCTCCGCGCCGTTTTGCCCAAGAAAAAAAAGTAGTTGAACACCACGTCTTGAAGAAAGATCCAAGATTCCATCGCTGCGACCTATTCGCTGCGCACTGATGAAAGTTGCACGTCATGTCATATTATGTTTGCACGACTCGATGGCTGCCGCTCTGTAGCACGTCTCGCACTCGCATCATCCGCTGCGTAGGTACCTAGGTAGGCTAGGCACGTCCAGAGGACTTAGGATACTCATTCCTATTTACACAGACAAAAGTGTACGACGACGACAGCAGCGTCCTCAACACTGACACGATGACCTCCTCGCCCCGCCCTGCCAATTCCCCCACCACGACTCCCTCCCATCCCGCACACACGCTCCTCGCGCGCGCACACTCACCCGACACCGCGAGCCGCATCTTCGGCGACAAGATCAAGAACAAGCCCCTCCTCCTCAACCCGACGGCCTCGGCCGACAGGGACAAGCGCGCGCTTCGACGCCACGTCCGCCTGCGCAAGCAGGAATATTACTTGCGCAAGAGGAAACCCCGGCCGCTGAGCGCGAAAGAAAAGAGAGAGCTAGGCGTGTTCGAGCTGAAGAAGGAGGAAGTGAGCTACAGGCTGTATGAGGGCCTCCATCGGATGTGGGTGGACTATATGCTCGAGGTGCTGGGGTATATGAAGGATGGGCAGGTGGTGCAGCAGAGTCTCCGGAAGACAGTGACGCCCCAAGGCGGCGGCCCGTTGTTGGCGAGCGCGGACTTTCATGGCGCACAGCTCGAGGTGGTCCGGTGTGCGGACGCGGGGAGGGTGGGGACAAGTGGGATTGTGATTCGGGACACAAAGTTCACGTTTGTGCTTGTTACGGCCAAGGACGAGGTGAGGGTGGTGCCGAAGAAGAATACGGTGTTTCGGTATGAGATTCCTTTGCCTGAGGTTGCTGGCGAGGTGCGGGAGGGAGGCGAAAGGCAGGGCCGAAGCTTGGTGTTTGAACTACATGGGAACCAGTTCGAGTTCAGGCCGGCGGACCGGGCGAATCGCAAGTTCAAATGGAAGGTCACGGACTACTTGTGAGGGAAGCTCGATTGCTGGAACTCCAACACCGAATTCTTATTACACCTCGAGGGCTGTTGGCAATTGGTACGCATGTCCGAGGTCGGCATATGCACTACAATGCCCTGCTCGCTGGCTCAGTGGCTCGTTACATGGCCGCCCATTCGACGCTAAAAGTCCTGACACCGTCCCCTGCTGGGTTGGCACCACCTAGCAAGAACCCTTTCTTTACGCCGGTACCCAGCCTACCGCCGCCGACGATATCCATGAGATCGACCTCTTCATCCCATTCCGTGCCGATGGCAAGGAAATGAGAGTGAAAGCGGAGGGGGTCGCCCGGATAAACGGTGTATTGACACCCGAAACGAAGGCCGGGCGTCATGAAGAAGCCCTTGTCATGGAGATGTCTGTAGAGAGGGTAGCTTCGAGGAAGATTGTCGATCGTCGATGTAGGCGTGGACAGAGGGGGAGGGAGTAGTAATCGGGAGGTTGCAGGAGTGACTCGATAGACGTTTGACGTCGCGGTGAGAGGCAACACTTTGACGGGAGACACATCTTGAACGACCGCTTCTTCGTCCGCTGCTGCTTGGACCTCTTCCGGGCCGCCCTCCGGTGCGACAGCTTCGTCAAAGTCAAGCAGGTCATATACTGGTGCTGCTTGGGTAGACCGCGACGCATGAGCCGATTTCTTAGCTTGTTTCTCAAGACCACGCCTCTTGGACTCCATCTTCTCCTGGTCCTTAGCTTGCTTAACGTGATTAGATTGCTTCTCTATCCGTGCGAGGTAATCAGCCCTTCGAGCTTTATCCCTCGACCGCACAGCTTGGGCATGCGCTCGAGCGTCGTCCACAATAACTGCTACGTTTCGTTCGACAAGTAGCTGGGCCTCCTCTGGCATGATCTCGATAGGCACACCAAGAAACACATTCTGAGATGGAGCTATGGGAAGGGTGCCGAGGGCGGTGCCACATATTCGATGCTCTCGGCGAAGCCAAGTCACTACTTTGACGTCGAAAAGGAGGTATCTGCCTCCGACCAGTGAAACGGCCACTGGCAAGTCAGGCGAAAAATCAAAGCCCGGATCTGAGGAGGCATTCATCGCCCCAGCGGTGATTGGCCTGGAATATCGGCAGTTAGCGACGGTTCCCGCTGTTTTACTGAGTAGTCAAATCAATGGCGATACTGAGGGATCATATATTGACATGAGTTTCTTTTCAATCACATGGCTTCCGAAGAGGCTTTTCAGGGGATTGACAGATATAAACATTGTTCTAATCATGCAAGGCAGATTGCGAGGGTAGAAGTGAAGGAATCGACTCACCAAATTGGACCGAGGGTCCGTCTTGAGGTTGGCAAGAATGCTATAGCATAGTCCCTACGTTCCAAAGACGTGTGATTGATGAGTCGGGGCTCGAAGGCCTGCTTCAAGCGGTGTAGCGGCGTCTACATGATTTGGTCTCTGTTGGAAGGTGAACAAGAAAAAGTGAGTCGGAAGGTGAGAATGCAAAATTCACTTGGCGTGCCTGACAGGAATGGTCCGCCTGCCGAACGAGCGTGGGCAGGCAAAGTCATATTCTGTCAGACACGAAACCAGGCCAAAGCCAAAGCTCAACCTCGTCTCTGACATTCAGCCTCGTCCATGCGTAATCACTGGCTGCCCTTCCACCATGGGGATTCTTCTACTCCTGTCCTTACTCCTCTTTATTCCACTGCTCTTCTTTCTGGGTAAGCCTTGGCGACGAGTCTCTTCTAGTGTATGCTAATGAGGCACAATAGCTTTCCTTGCTCTGTCATCCTGTTTGGGTGACAGATTTCGTGGCCGAGTTTCTGGCTCTGCTGCCCGCCACGGATCTTACGACTCTACGTACTTCCGGACCATGACTAATCCTGGGCCTTCCTCCTCCGAGCACATCGAGCTGGAGACTATGCTCAACAAGCACGGATGGCACTCAGAGGACGAGATGTGATGGCTCCTCATGAGACCTTCAAAATTCCACGTCAGATCTCTTAGTTGATTTGTCCGAATCTGCTCTCTGCTGAGCATCTGTGTCGCCTTCGACGGGCGGCAGGTTGAATGGGTTGATGGTGAACTTTCTCCGGCTGAGAGTGAAGGTCCAGTCATTCTCAGACGTGCCAACCCCACTGCCACGGTCGTGCAGCATTGGTAGACGATGAACTTGCAGTAGTCCTTGGGGTGGCTCGTCGGATGTGCCGGAGGGACCACGAGTGACGTTCATATCACCCTCAGCGGAGTGTGGGAAAGGGGCAAGCTCAAGAATGCCGTCGTGCAGGTGTTCCATCCATATGACGAGTCCAGAAGACCTAGGATACAGTGATAGCGGAAGTGACATCATCATGGTCAGGCGGTCCGGGAATGCGGCGAAGAGAGCACGGATGCCGTGCATGAATTGGAGGATGTACTGTGGTTGACTTGCCCATGGGGGATAAAGGGCTGGTGATAGCATCGAAGGAATGACTATGCGGTGGACTATGTTTGGCGCTGAGCTTGAGACAGATGCTTTCAGCTGGTCAAGGACGGCCGTGAACGGTGACTGCGTCGGATTGGCACCTAAGGGAGCGAAGGTCAATTTGGACGAAGCTGGGTGGATAAGCCTCTTGGTAAGATCGAAAGTATGGCAGAACGCAATGGATGCTCTCTGGCCCGCTGTCCCGCTCTGGGGGATTCCCGAGGCCTGGGATCGTTCTGCAGCGAGAAAAAGAAAAGGTCAGTGTCGGTAAGGATATGGATGAGACGGGTTCGGAGCGAATTGGATTGGGGATCTAGCTATGCTACAAGGACGAACATGCCCACCTCTTGATGACGGACTTGCCCCAAATTGGCCTAAGCTTTCGTATCTCCATGCAATCTTCATCTTCTCGGTCTCCACTGGCGTGTCTCTCTTTTCGCTCTCGCCCACCACGCCTGGCAATTCTCGACCCCAGTGTTCGGGCAATGCAATGACTTGGACATGGTGACCCTGCAATAGACCTTCAGCAGCATAGAACCTCAAGAGCGCGCCGGCATAGTCCGTCGTGCCGCTCTCTTCAATTAATAATGAGCATCCAAGAGCGAGGCCGGAATGTCCTGCTAATAGCGCATCGAGGCTGGCGGTACCGGTCGATGTGGTTAACCGTCCATCAACGGGCGATGGCCGCACTCCGGGCAGTTGAACATGGAATTTGCTGGAGGTTTGCGGAGAGGCGTCTGACCGTGTCGAGCCTGAGAGGCCTACATTGCGCTTGCGAAAGGACATTGAGTTGCCACATCCGGACCGTGTGGGTGACGTGTGAAATGCTGGATTGCAGAGAGTGGACAGTGGCTTCAAGACATGATTCATTTTCGTTTGCGCAGGTTTGCCGCAAGTTCTGCCGTACATGCTTCACCGTACATATATTTTCAACAAGGAAATTCTTTCGAAGGACGCGACCTTGATCTCTACTGCTTTGCGCCAACTCTCCTGCGGTCTGCTCGTGTACCACGCCCGTGTCAGACACATCGCCAAAATGTCCGAAAACATACTCTTCGAAAACAGCTTCAAAATCACAGACATCAATAGCGCAAAATATGACAGAGTCTCCCGCATCAAGGCCTACAGCGAAGGCTCCCAGGATATTCTTCTTACTCTCGATGTCAACACCGAACTCTACCCTCTGAACGTCGACGACCGCATGACAGTCGCGTTGGCTGTTTCTCTGAACCTCGACGGAAGCAAAGACGACGGAAAAGGGTGGAGAGAAGTGGGCAGAGGCGAGCAGACCTTGGCCGACGAGTTTGACTATGTCTGCCATGGAAAGATCTACAGGTTCGAAGAAGGCAGCGGAGACAATATGTGGGTGGCATGGGATCACGTTGACGACAGCAAGACTGACTCTGCATAGCAAGGTTTACGTCTCCTTCGGCGGCCTACTTCTGTATATGGACGGTCCCTACACCCTTCTCAACGCGCTGAGGATTGACCATGTCTATCTCCTCATGAAGAAATAAGCGGCTCGATATTGAGCTTGCGGCAAATGTCTTGTTGGGGGGGCACAAAAAGTCCATTGAGCGAAGGCGTTGGAGGATCTTGCTTTCTCACACAAAATTAGGCCGTCGGGAATTCCAACTTTCTATGCAGTCTTGTGACGATCTCGATATAGTCGGGCTCGTTCGCCGCCGTCAGGATCCCGTGTCGTACGAAAAATTCCAGCAGCAGGTGAGCACAATTTGGCTTAAACCGACCTTCGGCCATGGCTCTCTGAACCTCTTCCACGGTCAGCAGCTGGAAATCGATTGCCTCATCGTCGCCGGGCTTCGGTATCGCATCTGGAGGCATCTTCAAGTCGTAGATGTATTGGCACTCCGGTTGACAGAGCCCCGTCTCTCCGCCCGCTCTCGAATCTCGGACATGGAAATATGTCAACGTCCCGCAAGCCTGCGCTGTGCGCACAAGATCCTCCGGCAGTGATGCTTCCTCCTCGCACTCTCTAACCAGACACTCGAAGGGCTTTTCTCCAGTGCTCAGACCTCCAGCGACGGTGTTGTCCATCATGCCGGGATATGTCTGTTTGGTCAAAGCCCGTCGAGGCGCCCAAATCTTCATACCCTCGTCAGTCTCCACATACCCGGTCATGTGTACACCATAAGTCACGACTCCGAAGAGTGGCGTGGCCGACCTTTCCATGCTCAGCAGGAGTTCTCTGTTGGGACCATATATCGGGTATCGCTCGTCCCGCCAGCCAGAGAGGACACCAAAGATGCGCTGTTCTCGGACGTGTTGCAGATATTCCGCTAGAATGTCATTGCGCTTGTCGAAATTTGTCACTGGTGCTGCGTTTTCGTCTCGCGGCTGGAAGATCAAGCGTCTGTTCAATTCGTCGAGCCTCCAATGTTGAGTGAGCGGGAATTTCTCAGCAACAGCCGGCGTCATATATCCCAGGCATGCTTCACAGCCTTCTAAGTAGAAGTGGTAGTAGTCATTCCAGAGTGCCTTGAACTTTTCAGGATCCTGTGAGTGGTATGGAAAGCTGCGCGATCAGTCTTGGCCACACCGGATGTTCGAACTTGACTCACTTGTCGCATTCGGTGACCAGGTCCAAATTCGACTTGGGGGCCATCTTAGCCAAGGGAGTCAGAGATGGCCTTACGCCCAAGCACTACCTAGTATCTTCGTAGTCGCGTGGGGAATGCAATTCTCGATGGTTACTCGAAGCTCAAAAAGGGCAGATTTATCCCTCAGTCCGAGGTATTGATACTTTTTCTGTCTCAGTACCGAGTTCTGGTGGTACTAATTGCCGCCGGCCATTTGTCTCTTAGCGCACGTCAGTCCTTCGGTCTCTGCATTCAGCCGCAACTGTGATCGTCGAGGGTCCGCCTTACCGTACATATGATCTTGTCGTATTCCAGAACCACCACCTGACTTCTGGGTCTGGGTCCTCGAGCATATGTCACCGGCGCACGGCACGAATCTAAGCATGCAGACAATACCCTGAAGGACCATGACCACAATTCCATGCGTTCTGCTCTATTCATGACCATGCCTTTTGCTTTCTCCGTTGACGAAACCGTTCATACTGTAACATCAACAAGCATCCCATCCACCGCTCTATACAACCAACTACATTCCCCTCCTTATTCCTGGTGCCCCTCCTTCCTCCAAGATCAAAGTCGACCGTCGGCGGTCCGTCCCACTGCATTCCAAGCACAATGTTCGGCGTCTTCATCCCAACCCGCCCCGTCATCCCCGAGATGTTGACCGTCGGCCCCGGCCAATTCGCCGTCTCCTTCCCGGCGTCACCTCCCTTCCACAACGTCGGCGTCTTCTTACACCCCGGTAGCCCCCTCCCCCCGGACACAGCAGCCGGGGTATACATGCAACTGCCCGGCTCGCAGGACTTCCGGTTTTTGGGCGCCCTCGCCAACGAGAAGCCCTCGGCCTTGTTCCGCGTCAATTTGCCCGCCACGCCCACGGGGGACGTCGTCAACCTGGGGGTGTCGATCGAGCCTGTGCAGAACATCCAGGCGCAGATGGCGCAACTTCAGCAACAGGGGACCCAATCACCGACTTCCAACAACACAGTAGCAGCGGCCAAACGACAACCCGACACGAGGGTCCTGGCGCAACGAATCATCAAGAATGCGTTCAACTTCCTCGCTAGTTTCGCGGGGAATACGGCCAACGGGATCGAAGTCGTGCCGTTGAAGAGTTTCCAGGATTGGTGGGCCAAGTTTGAGAGGAAGGTGCAGGTTGATCCGGGCTTTCTCGAGAGGGATGAGGATTGAAGTGGAAGTGCTAGGGAGTTCACCGAGTAAGGGGCAGTGGATTGGGTGTAACGCTTGAAAATGTGGACGTGGATGTAAATGAGTGAGTATGTGGTTGCGGTTGCGAGGGCGAAAAGTCAAGCGCAACAGGCAAGAGGTTTGATTCACTGCATGTGGATGATGCGATGATGCGGGCTAGAAGTCAACAGCAACAGGTTTGATTCACTACATGTTATTGCAGCCGTGGCTGTCAAGGCAAGCTAAGACAGGTCGGACAGAGAATATGTACCTAGGTAGGTAGATGATTGTGTTGCAGTACACGGGAACCGACAGTATCGGAGATACAGGCACCGCCGCAATCTTCACGTATAGGACTACCGCGCATCGACCTGCGGCCAGGTACGACCGCATCTCGACAGCCGTCACCGCCATGACAGAGTAGGGCGGAACAGAGCAGATGCATACTCAACACCACGGAAGCTCAAAGGATGGGATGTACAGATTCTAAGAGTACATACCGTGTATCACTACTTAAAATCAGTCTATTGGGAGCTCGCTAGCATGACTGGACCCCCAGGACAAACAAACTCTATCATGCGCAAGTTCGGGTCCCCATTACCAATTCATCGACAAAATCTCCTGCTTGGACCAATGCTTGCGCATGTTCTCTGCGCCCAGCATCTTCACTTCGTCGTCCAGATGCGCCCACAGAACCTCTCCGAACGTATCCATGACGGCCTTCAACTCCGGTAGTCGGAACTCCTTCTCCCCAGTCCTACAACTACCCAAGTACTCCTCCAGCTTCTCGAGCCCCTCGTGGATGGCCTCATGCTGCGATATTAAATGGTCCTTAGGAGCGAACGCGGGCATCCGCTCCGCCAGCTCGGGAAAAATATGTTGCTCCTCGATGGTGTGGTGGATCGTCAGGGCATGGCAGAGGTGCAGACCCTGGGAGATGAAAGCACGCAGGGACATGCCGGCGGGGCGGGAGCCGGTCTCGCATGTCCTGTACAGCAGGTTCCAGGTGTAGCGGAAGTGGTTGTGGTAGGCTTCCATCATGACGGCCAGCCTGTTGTACGTCCGGAAGTCCTGGGTGGACAGTTTGGGCAGCGTCGGTTCGGCGTTGGACTTCTCGGCCAGTGTCTCAGCTGCTGCGGCGGATGCCTTTTGCTCAGTGGCGGCGTCTTCTGGGAGGGGAGATGTGGACGCCATGTCTGTAGAGGTGGGGAGCGAGGAGATGTGCTTTGCGTGCTCGATGTTCGATTGAAAAGCTCCCTCGACGGAGTAGGATGACTGATGTTGTCCGGGTGACGAAGTCGAGGCTGACAATAGCGGAATCTCTTGGATTCGAT
Source organism: Cladophialophora yegresii CBS 114405 (assembly GCF_000585515.1). Classification (NCBI taxonomy): domain Eukaryota; kingdom Fungi; phylum Ascomycota; class Eurotiomycetes; order Chaetothyriales; family Herpotrichiellaceae; genus Cladophialophora; species Cladophialophora yegresii. The sequence goes on along the minus strand of NW_006913050.1, from coordinate 2,062,994 downwards.
TCCCCCACTGAAAGACCCCTGCACTGAAAGTCCGGACGGGAACTCTTGTTTTCAACGCTTGGAGGCTCTTGGTGGCGTTCAATCGTGCGCCTGGTGTCGACAGGGTGAAGGCAATCGCAATCGCAAGCGCTAGCATCAAGGTACTGAAAAATGGCAATGTCCCACGTCTCATATGATATATCCTTTTGCGTTGGTCAATCGTCCCCTCTGAGGCCCAGAGGGAGAATTTTTCGGTCTTTATGGGCGTTTTGTGGATGATCGCCCCTCAGAAGGAATGGTCCAAGGCAGAATTTGAGCGTGAGATCTCCGAGCAAAGTCGGCTTTCAGCATTGTATAGTAAGCATGATGAACCCGGAAGGGAGACAGTGCGAGGCGAGTCTGGAACAGTATGGAATGACAGGCAGCAAAAAAAGCAGGGAAGATAATGATATCAAGTCTGCACGTTTGCCATCCGATATTGTATGGAGCAAGGACGGAGATGCACTGAGGTCTGCAGCCAATGAGCAGCGGGCTATTCCATATGCGGTTGACCCCAGCCAATGAAGGCAGGATTAAGTGGTTAGTGTCATGTGACCTTCGGCATTTCTCGGTCGACATCTTCCGCCGTCGTCAACGCCACGACACTGGGAGCGTCCGTGTCGACACAAAGTAGGTATTCATTACATTGGTGTTTCTTCGACTCGTTCCACAAACAATAGCTCGCATCAAGCGGACGGGACAGACACTTTCTTTTGCAATCGTCGTTTCTCGTTTGACATTTACACGCGCACACTACCTAACAATATGCATGGTATTATCCGGTAGCGCCAGTGTCCTGCATAGCCCAGACGCTCATCGAGGCAGAACACTGCAAAGGCTTTTGGTCATCCCACTATAGCTGGTCTCCGTGCTCTTCGTTTCCGTGCTTTCATTTCGGACCATTACCACCACCAACGCTCTATGTCATTTATCCGAAGAGAGCACCGCCGAGCCGGACACGGACGGACTTGATCTGGGTGTAGTTGGCAAGGGCATACTTGCCGAGCTCGCGGCCAATACCAGACTCCTTGAAGCCACCGAACGGCACCTGGTAGCTGATCATGTTGTAGTTGTTGACCCAGACGGTACCAGCCTTGAGGGAGTTGGCAACACGGATGGCTGTGTTGAGGTTCTGGGTGTGCACGGCAGCAGCAAGACCGTAGGTGGTCTCGTTACCGGACTTGATGACCTCCTCCTCGGTCTCAAACTTGCTGATCGAGCAAACAGGTCCGAAGATCTCCTCTTGCATGATCTTCATGTCCTCGCTGACGTTCGAGAAGATGGTCGGCTGGATGAAGTAGCCTTCATTACCGTGGCGCTCGCCACCAGTCTCGACCTTGGCGCCAGCCTCCTTGCCGGACTGGATGTAGTTCATGATTCGGTCGAACTGAAGTTTGCTGACTTGAGGGCCTTGGAAGGTGTCGGCCTTGAACGGGTCGCCGACAACGTTCTTGGAAGTCCGCTCCTTGAACGCCTGGATGAACTTGTCGTAGATGCCGGACTGGACGTAGATGCGGGAGCCGGCGCAGCAGCACTGGCCGTGGTTGAAGAAGATGCCGAAGTTGACCCACGAGATGGCGTCCTCAATGTTTGCGTCGTTGAAGACGATGTTGGGTGACTTGCCGCCGAGCTCAAGGGTGACCTTCTTCAAGTTGGACTTGGCAGCGGCTTGGAGAATGGTTCGGCCAACGACGGTCGAGCCGGTGAAGGCGACCTTGTCAATGTCCATATGGGAGGCAATGGCGGCACCAGCGGTCTTGCCAAAGCCAGAGATGATGTTGACGACACCAGCTGGGAAACCGGCCTTCTCGACGAGGGTGGCAGCGAATAGACCAGATAGAGGAGTCTGCTCAGCGGTCTTCAAGACAACGGTGTTACCGGTAGCCAAAGCAGGACCGATCTTCCATGACCACATGAGAAGAGGGAAATTCCAGGGGATGATCTGACCGCAGACACCGACGGCTTCGTGTCTCGTGTAGTTGAAGCTCTCTGGGTCTGTGTCGATGGTCTTGCCGTGGATCTTGTCTGCCCATCCGCCGTAATATCTGAGGCAGCCAGAGGAGAGCTGAACATCAACCTTGGCCATTGAGAGGGCCTTGCCATTGTCCAGGGACTCGATAGCAGCAAGGGTATCCGAGTACTCATCGAAGAGGTCCGCGAGTTTCGTCAGCATCTGACCTCGGACTGAGGGGATGGTCTGAGCCCAGACGCCATTGAAGGCTTTGCGGGCAGCCTTCACGGCAATATCGACATCTTAAGGCGTTCGAAGTCAGTACGAAGCTTATGAACAGTACGCGCGTTCTCCACAACACTCACCCTCGGGACCGGCCTCGTGGACAGCGACGATGGGCTTCTCGTTTGTGGGATTGATAGTCTCGAAGGTCTTGCCCTCGACACCCTTCACCCACTTGCCGTCAATGTACAAGCCAAGGGGTTGCTCGTAGGTGACGCTTGGTGTCTCGATCTTCTGTGTCAAGGACATCTTGTTGGTATTTTCTGAGGTAAGTTTTGAAGCTAGAATGGGGTATCACAAAAGCAGAGAAGTCACAGACTTTGAAACAGACAAGAAGGAAAGGAGAGCAGGCGATCAACCGAGGACAGCAAAGACTCTATTTGAAATACTCAGGCGCGGGGAAGGGTCAGCTCTGCGAAGGAAAGTGATATCCACAACAGAGCTTTTCGCAATCCTATAGACCGAGTCAGTCGCGCTAGGATTGGAGTCATGATCCACTAATCCAGAGCTCGTCCGGCCGAAAGTGAGAGGAGTGCGAGGAGTGGTTGGAGGGCGCTCGGATTCCGTCAGAGAACCTAACTGCGGGGTTTACGAGGCAGGGTCAGGCAACGGGCCATTGATTCTCACTGGATCAAAGGTGATCCTGACGGTTAGAGATGGAGGTCCAAGGGTCGAAAGCGACTTTGTTGCTCTACGATCGGGGAAGGCGATTGGCTGTGCGGCAAGACTAGGCTGGAGAAGCAGCCGTGGCAAGACCTCGAAAGAGGGGTTTGGACGTGTCGAGATTCTGTCTACGATTACTATGCCGCAATTGTTTAAAGTCAGATCTCACCGAGCGAAGCCTAGCCGAGCACTACTGTCTGCTTTACGGAGAACCGCAGAAGGCTGCGACAGCGACTTTCCAGATTTCGCAAATCCGTACGAATACGGACCGGCAAATACAAACTCTCGGAGCCTGGCGTCGAGGAGAGAACGAGATCTCTGGTGACCGTGCAGGAACAGTTCGAGCTCGAGTATTCGACGCTAGTGCTCTGGATAAAGGGTAGACACGGATAGGGTCGTGAGTCGGTTGTAGGGAGATGTACTGTGTAGCTCGATGCGATTCTCTCCCGTACATTCCCTGTAGAACCAGGGAGATATTCCTCCGCATAACCAAGATACTTGTGATTACCTATTCTCCAGTTTATAGTTGAGGGTCAGAATAAGCATCAGTTTTACCGGTAACTCGCCTCTACCTTGTACCAGGGGTGAGGTGATGCTACTGTATTCTCATGGGAAAGCGAGCCATGGAGGGGCAAAACAACAACAAACGAAAACGAGGGGCAGGCACGCGCAAGCCCGCGGAGCTCCCTGCCTGTGGCGTCAAACCGCCGCAGTCCAGAGCTGATTCCGCCAATGAAGCTTGTCCATATCTCCTAGACTGACGGGGAAAAGGGGTGTGACGTCCATAATTCCGCTGCAGGGAGTCCATGGGAGCGGATAGGTTTCCGGCAGAAGAAAGAGGGAGCGAGCTCCAAGACTCTGATTTTCGACCCCCGACTCACCTGTGAGACAGTGTTATACCCCACACTTGATGATGCGGGCCCGCACAGTCAGCACTCGTAGCTCGTAGATTCGGTACGGACGAAGTCGGACTACCATCACCGGAGCGGTGCTTATCGCGAACGACTAGACAAGGCTGTTGAGCTCGCTGAGCCCCTGAGCGTGGAAGTACCGAAGCAGCACTCCAGCTTTACCAGTTACAGTACCTTATCCCCGTTATGTATGGAGGCGGAGTATCCCGGTGCACAATAGACCGAGTAGTGCCGCGGCACAAGAGGTCACGTGTTAAAAATTATCTATATTAGTTTGCGGACACCAAAATTTGATTGACTGTTACGGTCCAAAAGTAAGGAGGTTGCCTTGAGCTTGTGAGCGTCGCTTCACACTCCCACTTGTTCAGTTGTGCCTTGCTCGGAATTTCGGGTCGTTCTTCTACTCGTGTGTGTAAACCACGATGCTAGGGAACGTTAAGCAATGGAAATTACACTTGAGGGAAGCGATTCTGCAGAGACGTTTCCACCCGGAGTTGGCGGCGTGAGATTACACACTGGCAAGATATGCGAAGTTTCAGGCTCGATGTGGGTGATCAACTTTTTGTTTTTCCATGTAGCTGTAGATGTTTGGTTTTGGTGGTTCGAATCATGTTGACTTTTTGTGTCCTGTATGGAGTAACTTGCATTTATCCGCTAAAGCTGTGTGCCAAGACGAAAATCTAAGAGCCTTCCCGCATTAGACCACATAAAATGATGACTTCCGGCCACGACTGTTACTGCCACACCTACACAATACCTCGTCGCCATCGCATGCGCTATCGCCGACGGCTGGAAACGCACGCCTCCATGACCGCAAATGCCCGTACATTTCTCGGCATCCTCAAAACGCCATTCCACATGTGGCACTCGGTCATGATAAGTTAAGAGGTCCAATAATCCAGCACAAAGTGCTAGGATATCTGGTCTTTTGGGGCGATCCCCAGAGAACTGTGGACCTCTCCTGACACATCTGCTGCGACAACCCCTTGCGCGGAGCCGTTGTACACACTCTACGACTGCAATTTGCAATGCGTGAGCGACTGCTCTAGTGATACTGGATGACTGAGACCGAGACATTCCTGTTCCCGACACGATCTTGTACCAGAGTCTGCCAACCCCTTCGATACGCTTGGAGGTGTCCACCTTTGTCAACCAGGCATCCGTGATAGCCGCTCCTGGCGTCAACTTTCCACCAGCTCGTTCTCTTCGATACTCTCTACTTGTTGACGCTGACAGCTACTTGTTCTGTCAGATCTTTATCCTCTGGCTCTGGCCATGGCTGCCAGCCTTGGTTGGGCTAATGACGACGGCTGCGCAACATAGAGCGGAGATCAACTCCTCCCCCTTCATCTTTCGGCTGTTCTGATGATGGTAGAGCATGGTTTTTCCACATTGCGTCACGAAGACAGCCAAACTCACGTCTATTTCCTTGCCTGCTGTCTGTCGCTAATGGTCTGATCATGATCTCCGTCCCAGCACCCGAGAATAGGCTCACTGTTTAGCTCGGCGCAACGCGAAGGCCAACTGAGGACCGATCGAAGGTTCATCTTTTTTCTAGACTTTCAAAAGTCAAAGTCAGGAGTTGATCATGTCCGCCATGGACGGAGTCTCCGTGCTATGGACACGTCTTTGAGTATTCTGTCGGGGAACCACAACGACGAAGGCAATGAATCATTGCTAGCATTCTGGGCATAGTGAATCTTGGCCAAGGTGAGGAATAAGACCTGGAGATATCCAGCAAAATTCCGGAGCTGTTGAGGTTGGTAAATGGGCGCATGTCAGGAAGAGCCCCACAGTCCCTTGGTGATCGCCCAGAGACTGATAATCCGAGCAGTTCACACCGGATTTCAGACCTCTTAACTCTTATATGGTTGTCCGAGCCCCGCTGTTTGTGACAGCGGACTTCCGCAAGAAGCAGCCCTGGATACAGAAAAGGAAGTATTTTTTTCTCAGAGTTCACATGACAGCTTCAAGCAGCCCGGTATCTATCGCTACATAGGTACTCTATGAAGCATATAGGTAAGCGTCACCATCGAGGATGACGTTTGTTCAACGTCTCAGGCATTGTGAGTTAAGTATCCTTGTTTCAGCAAGCCCATCCGTCTCATCGCTTAGTCCCTGCTGGCTTGTGCCTTTCCGCCCTTTTCAAACGTGCCCGACAAGGTGCAGGTATTGGAACTGTGCAAATACCGATACATTGCAAGATCCAAGCTTGAGGGAGCCGATTGGTGCCTGAATGAGGCAACTCCAAGCCGTACGCTCACGTGACTAAATCAAATTTAGAGCCGCCGAGTCAGCCGCAGCTGAACGCTTGGAGCATTTTGGACACAGCCACTCAGCTAGCCACATCGGCCGGGACCCGAGCAGTCATCAGATATTGTCACCGGGTGCGCCGCAGCCCGGTCTCTTCATCTGACTTCACCACTTCTCTTGACGCCCTTACCACTATACAGCACACGCTGCGCTCGTCTACGATCATCCACATCCGAACACACTACGCGTATCACCCCAGGCATGGTCATCCTAGGGGGTCTCGAACTCGTTGCAGCAGGTTATCTGCTGAAAGAACTGCACAATGACGGCAAGGAGGAGGAAGAGAGGGAGCTTGAGCGGCGAAGAAGACGGCGCCATCATTCTCGCGAAGACCACCATCGACCCCATCGGCACGATGGCTCGCCTCCACACCGCCCGAGCCGCCCGCCGCAGCAACAACTCCTTCCCCCTCAACAGGGTCCCGCGCGACCGTATAGTGCACCCCCACCACAGAACAGACCCCAAATATTACCGGTAGCCATGGCAGCCACTGCTGCGTCAATGTGGCCTCGTCCTCAGCAAGGTCCGCCGCCTCCGCCCCAACCACGGCCGCCGCAGAGCTATCCCACGTGGCCGCAAGGACCGCCTCAGCAGCAACAGATGATGCAACAGCGCCCGCCTCAACCGCAGCCACAATGGCAAAACGGGCCTCCTCCACCAAATGGACAGACCAACTTCGTCCCGCCGCCGCTGCAACGACCACAAACGAACTCCTTTTACCCTCCACCAGGCGTACACGTCGACATGAAAACAGGCAAAATCCAGCACGACATGCTCCCTCCGGAAATGCCCCGCGATGCAAAGAAAGGTGGGGAAGCAAGAGAATACTACGAAGGCGGCCGACAAGAATCTCATCCGCGGCAGCGCGAAAATTCAACTCCTTTGCAACAACAACAACAACAACAACAACAGCCGAAGCCGCAGTATCCTCAACCTTATGGCGCAGAGCAGGGTCCGCATAGGTACTCCCAGCTGCAGATCAATGTCACCCCTGCGCGTCACACAATTCCGATGATTCCGCAAGGGTATGCAGAGTTGGACTCTGAGACGCCGGGGCGGTACAGGCCGTATGCGGATGACAAGGCCGGGAGAGGGAACCTGAATTCCTCCTCCAGGCGGTATGGCGATGAGGATATGGACTTGAGGTCGCCGCCGCCTGCGTATCGGGAGTGATTGGGAATCACGTCTCGATCGCCCTCGGATCGGAAGCAAACGACCCCTCAATGACTCTTTGGTTTCCTACCCGCTGCCGAAAATTTCAGACATGAGCAGTGACGGGACATACGCGACGATGAGATTTAGGACAGAATCTGTGGGCATAATGAGATATAGGAGCTTTGACCACTAGCTGGCCTCGTAGGTCAAGGGTGTCCTTGTTGCAACTTCGTGGAATTTAGTAGACTACATTTCACAGTATGGGCACCCCCACAGCATTGAACAGTAATTGCGCCGAATATGCTGCCGCCCCAGAAGCGTCACATGCCTTTCTTCTTTCTTCTACTCGGCATTAATTTTTCCGAGCCTCCTCTTTACAACGCAAACACGGCAACAGCGCCCGCAACAACCATACCAGCAAGGCTAGATCCTAGCTGAGCGGCACCGCCAGTGAACGGCGACGTGCTTGCGCTTGGACCCGTGGCGGTTGCGGAGACACCGGCCGTGCCTGCACCCAGTGTGCTGAGCGTGCTTGCCGTACCAGCCGCGGCGGTGCTGGTGCCGTCATAGGTGTAAACCACGGAGCCGGAAGTGGAGACAATGACTGTCGAACCCGGCGCGTTTGCGAGAGTGCTGGCCGTCGGGCTCGCGGTGGTGGACCAGTTGCCGGAGGAGGCGCCCCAGGTGTACGAGCCGGTTTGGTATGCCGGGGGTCCGAGCATGATCGAGGAGCCTCCGGTTGGGAGGGTGGTTGTGGTGGCGGAGCCCGAGGCCGAGGGCAATGTGATGGGGCGCGACGATGTGGAGCCAGAGCTGCCGGCGCACGCGTCGTTCTTGAGCACTGAGAATTGAGTCGAGTCTGGTTTTGCACGTTTGTTAGCAGACGTTCATCTTCCCACCTATCTCGTAGTTGCGATTCCCAGCACCCCACGTCTGGCAGACTTACATTGAAATTCACCCGTGCCGTCGACAATGATCAGCATGCCGTAGCCGGTGTCGGTCGATTGCGTGCCGGGGGCAAGGTCGCAGGGAACTTTCCAGTCAAAGGACTTTTGAGCCGCAGGGATGCCTTCGGCAATGGCACTGTCGGAAAGGACGCAGTTCGAGCCAGGACCGTGGCAGAGCACGAGGCTGACTGTTACGCCGTCGGTTGGGTGGCCCGATGGGTCCCAGGTCACGCTGAAGTCTTTGCCTTGGGTGACGGACTGGGGAGTATTGGTCATCAGTTTTGGAGACAGAGGGTTTTCGAGGGGGAGTCACATACGTTGGACAGGTCTGGGGTGAGCAGCGGGCCCCATGTCTGATCTTTGGGTTGGGTGAATGCGTGGGCGGCGGTCGCCAACCCGGCGGCGAGAAGGATGAATGATTGCATGTTGACGGGTGGTTGTTTTGTCGATAACGGCCTGACTCAGAGAGGCCAAGTTTACACAAAGTACCTTACAATGTAATGAACGTGAGATCGGGAGTTCAACGTTGAGGTCAAATGAGTGACTGAGAAGCAGCAAATGTATAGATAGAACGACAGACCAGCTGAAGGTGCTGAAAGACAAAGAACCAGCAAAAGAGCGGACGGAGACAGGCACGCACGCAAGCAAGACCTAAGGGTTGAATATATGAAATTCAAGTCAAGACTTCGATGTGGACGGGTGGACGTCGTTGACTTGCTCAGCCTCCGTTGCAACCCCGTGTTTCATCGGATCGGGAAATTGGCTGCTCGCGTGTCGGAACCCCTGGACGAGATGGTCAGTCACCAGTGAAATGAGATCGCCGGCAGAAAATTTCATCATAGGTCATCTCTGACGGAGTAACGGACGAGCCTGGGAGTCCCCGTGGGCAAGGTGACATTCGCATGGTGAGGTACGACGATAGCCGGTGATGGAACAGGAGTTGAAACCAGGAGAAGGCGATTCGCGAGAAAGAAATCCTCCAGTATCGGTCTAGCACTAGTCGCCACGAGAGTGATAATTAATTAGGCATTACTTTGATAGAGTCTGTACCCGGGAATTCTGTTGTGGTCCAAAGTTGTATCTTGAAGCTGACGTTAAAGCTGGCGACGAAGATGTCATCTAGGTGCCTTGCATGCTTGATCTCCCGAGTTCCGCAAGATTGACGATCTCGGGCGATTGCTGCAAGAAGTGGATGTGCGGTTGGAACTCGAAGGAGCCGCGAGAGTCCTAGGGTTTAGTAAGGGGCGGGCCTGCCTGGGCGCAACCAGCCCGCCTGGCGCCTCATCTCCTCAGGCACTGGCGTCAGGCACGCCACGGCTACGAGGTAAAGGCTTTGGGGGCCATTTCGCATATTGCTAGCAATTCTTGGCCCGAAAGATGCCATCGCAGTTGAAGACCCTCGGCCTGTTCAGTTATGGACTGCACTCCGAGTTGACGGACATCAGCCTCTAGCTCTGGCGCGATCATGTAACGGTTTGCATTACTCCGTAATTAGCCATTCTTTGGGCGGTGGATGTTGCTCGGCCAGTCTACAAGGCTGCCCAACTCGACATGATGAAGTCGAACCCTTGAGCGGTAAGGTAAGGAGGGACGCTGGAATCGTTCAGAGATACCCACGAGCTTCTTCAGTGCATCGCCCTGACCCGCCAGCAGAGGGCTGCCTTCTTCATAGCCCTCCAAGCCGTGCAAGGGTATGTTTTTTCTTCACTCTTCATCTCAACTTCGGAGCTGAGACCAACATGCTTGAAGTCTGAGTTCGCAGAAGCTCGTCAGACCTTCCTCCCCGCACAATCCCATCCGATACCTCGACCTCCTCGACGTCTCCACATCAACCAAGCTCGTCTGCGTCCATCTCTCCAATACACGAGCTTTTACGGAGTACTCCGTAGCGATGAGTAAATTGCGTTGACCAGTCTCTGATCACTGGCCGGACGGGTCAGCATGATTCGGCTTCATCTCATCTTTATCCAAATGGACTGATTATTGTCATCTCAATTAATCTGCCAACTTTTATGGAAGTGCCGATCCGGCAACATCTTCGATCCAGCTAGAACTCCACCATGTCGACGTCACCTACCGTTCCCAGAGGCAATGAAGCACCTTTAGCTTCGCGACACATCCTACCTAGCAGGCTCAGCCAAGACTGGGACGGCAATGACTCTCCTGTCGTAAGCATGCGAACGTCACGCGAAATCGACGACGATACGGTTGAGTTGCGGAAGCTACACCTGCACACCCGTCATGGCGGGCATTTACCTATAGAAGACGAATTTTCACAGAGTGGCAGCGAAGGCGAAGACGACGAGGTATATAAGAGACGTCGACTAAGGCGCACTGCGACTCTGTCCAAAGACTACACGGACGAGGAAGAAGCGGCCGTTGTTCGCAAGCTGGACCGCAAACTCGTGATATTTCTGGGCTTCTTGTACATGCTGAGTTTCCTTGACCGCTCAAATATAGGCAACGCACGCATCGCCGGACTCGAAAGAGACTTGTCCCTGTCGTCTTCACAGTACGATTGGCTTTTGACCGCGTTTTACATCACATATATTGGCTTTGAATGGATGATTTTGCTGTACCGCATACTGCCGGCACATGTCTACATCTCTCTGTGTGTGCTATCCTGGGGCCTTGTAGCCAGTCTACAGAGCTTGACAACCTCATTCGGCCAACTTCTCATCCTGCGAGGCTTTCTGGGAATCACCGAGGCAGCATTCGGCCCTGGCGTGCCGTTCTATATGACGTTCTTCTACAAGCGCTCGGAACTTGCTTACCGCGTCGGACTGCAGATCTCCGCTGCGCCACTGGCGACGAGTTTTGCAAGTTCGCTGGCTTGGGTGATTGTCAAATTGAGCCAGAATGGGCCCGTTGCGCCGTGGAGGGCATTATTCCTGGTGGAAGGGTTCCCAAGTATCTTTACCGCCGTAGCAGCGTGGTACTGGATCCCAGATGCCCCTGCCAAAGCCAGGTACTTGAGCGCTAGGGAAAGAAAGGTCGCGGTTATGAGGCTGCAGACTGAACAGGCTACGGACCACAGCTCGTCCGCGAGCGCCGGCGCAACATTAGCTCAACGGCTCCAGGCTAGAGAAATTCTGGCCACAGTCCTCGACCCCAAATCCTACCTTACGGCTCTGATGTTCCTGAGCGTGAACGTCTCGTTCAGCTCTTTGCCGGTCTTCCTACCCACCATAATTAACAGCATGTCGTTCTCTCCGCTGACATCACAAGCCCTCGCGGCTCCACCCTACCTATTCGCCTTCATTTTCGTGCTGCTCATCGGTCGATATAGCGACAAGATGGCCGACTCAAGGTCTTTGTTCTTGATTGGTGTGGCACTTCTCAGCGCCTTTTCCTACGCCGGGATTGCCCTCGCGGGCCACCTCCACGAAGAGTTAGGCGAGACAGGAAGCATTACGGTCCGTTATGTCGCTGTGTTCGGCGCTGCGATGGGGTTGTTTTCCTCGGTCACCCTCATCATTACGTGGACACTGAACAACCAAGCTACGACCACAGGCAAAGGAACCGGACTGACCATTTTGAATATCGTTGGCCAGTGTGGTCCGCTGATTGGGGTGCACCTGTTCCCGAAAAGCCATGAGCCTTTTTATGTCTCCGGAATGGCTGTCTGTGCAGGCTTCATGGCGGTTGGTGTGGCAGGGTTGGCTGGGGTGCTAAGAGTATTGCTGTGGAAGGAGAATAACAAGAATGGGTTTGTAACTGGTCGAGAGCATGGGTTGGATGGGGAGTATGAGTTGATGAGTAAAGAGGAGGAGGAAGGTGGAAGAGGAGATGAGGAAGCTGAACAGACTTTGATCGGGAGTTCGAGGAGGGTCGCTGGGAGGGCTTTTCGGTATATGCTATGACAATTGATAACACCGCGAGCAGATCTAGACGGATGATGTTGAGTAAATGAGACCATGTCGCTCCCTGTGGGTGCATCTGCATCTGCCACTGCTGCTTGGATGATAAAATCAGCCTCGTGGCCGCTCTCCCCAGCTGTCACTTTACGACCATTAAAGAATGCGCCTCAATCCTGAATGACGTGCTCGCCGCATCTTTAGAATTTGTGAGCTTGTACCAACACTAGTCGCTACGAGTCCCTTTGTCACGGTGATGGTAAATTCTAACAGTAGAAGTTGGCAGTACGAGACATTGGAGCAGCACCGAACGCCCAGTCTACTTTCCGCTGCTGCGTTGTGCATTACCACATGCACCTGTGCTGTTCCGATCGATGTAGGACTGGATACCGGGCTCGGTTCGACTTCTTCCCAATGGAGTATGCGACAGAGCTGTCACGGTAACGACAAGCACAAGCCAGCCTGGAAGCCAAAAGACTCCGCACAGCCAGCAAACTGGCTTGAATTCCTCCGCTACATGCGAAATCCTCATCCAACAACCTCATGGAGCAGGGCCCAGCAGTCCCAGCCTACGTCTTGCGAGGCCACGAAGCCCCAGTCCACGCTCTTCATTTCTACGCCGACAATGCGTTCTTAGCGTCCGGAGACAGCGACGGGTGGGTGGTCCTATGGAGTCTCTCGTCCAAGCGACCCGTTGCCGTATGGAAAGCGCACGAGGCAGGCATCCTACAGATCCAACATTGGACACACGACAGACTGATCAGGTAAGCAATACGTTATAACACCCTCTGATCCCGCAGCATGGCAACTGATAACAGCTGGTGCAGCCATGGAAGGGACCACAAGCTACGGGTCTGGCAGGTCCGGCCTGAACTCCTCGCCAGCTTGAGCAGAAAACTGCCTGTTGAAGCGGAAGCACCCACCGTCACAGCGTCAGGGTCAGCGGCAGGTCTACCTCCGACCCAGCCATGGCTCCTCCATGCGTTATCCGTTAGCGCGCTCAACTTCTGCGCCTTCGCCATGTGCGATGAACACGCTGCGGGAGAAACAGCAGCAGCGGCAGCAGCAGCAGCAGCGGTGGCAGGAGAGGCGCCTTCGCAACTGATCGCCTCACCTAACGGTCTCGACTCAGGCGGCATTGACATTTTCCAGCTTCCATCGGAGAAGAGGGTGTCGCAGATCGGATCCGACAAGGATGACCCGACGGGTATGGTGATGGCGGTCTCACTCTGGCACAAGGAAGACGGACTCGTCCTCGCTGCAGGCTACGAAGACGGCCGAGTCATGGTGTATGCGCATGTGCACGTGCATCAGGGCGATCAATCCGATCTGAACGGTTCCGGTTTCACGTGGAAGAAAGTCCTGATGAGCAAACCACACATACAGCCTGTCCTGTCCGTCAAATTTCTCCCCTGCAAATCCAAATCACAGTTTCTGACCTCGAGCGCCGATGCTCGCATTGGCAAATTCTCTTTACCCACCATTCTCGCACAGACAGCAGTCAACGAAATGCAACCCGAAAGGGCCATCAACACAAAACATGCGGGCCAACAAGGTCTCAGCGTCCGCTCCGACGGCAAGATCTTTGCGACGGCCGGCTGGGACGGACGTGTGCGGATCTACTCGTACAGGACGATGAAACAATTGGCGGTGCTCAAGTGGCACAAAGCGGGAGTGTACTCGACAGCGTTTGCAGACATCAGTTCTGAGAACGAAAACGAGGTCGACGCCTATAACGGATCTGAGGAGCAGGAGCACACGTCTTCTCCCGCGGCTGGCACTCCTGGCGTCTCAAGACCCATGAACGCCCTCGACCTTATCAAACAGAAACGAGAAGACAAAGCTCGACGGATTCACTGGCTGGCTGCGGGGGGCAAAGATGGCAAAATATCATTGTGGGATATCTATTGAACGATTTTCCTGTTCATGCTTCGCTTTCGAGTCTTCAACCTTGACAGTCGTCTCTTGCTTCAATGTGGGCGATCCCTCCTCGGAGTCTATACCCGCCTGATTGAGAACAGGCGGCAAGTTTTGTTTTATTCTCTGTTTGCTCGAATTATAAGCACTTGAAGGGGAATATACTTTGAGCCTCGTCGGTTTGACCTTTCGGGATCCCTGTGGGTTCGCCGTTGGCGGCTGCGTAGACTGCTGATCCACGTCCTCCGGTTCCGTGGCTTCATCTGCCCCCCTCATACATGCCGCATGGCGTGCCGCTGCCTGCTGTCTTCGTTCCCTCCTCACTCTCACATCGACTTTCGGCTCCAAGATGACGTTATCAATCAGTCGGACGCTTCTCTGATTCAGCTCCTGCTGCGTTTTGGGATTGTCGACGGGAGAGACGATCAGGGCCGCGCTCAAGATGCCGCCAATGTTGGGGTTGAGTTCTTCGTCGTCCGGGATCAATCCCATGGTATCCGGGTGAGACATGGCGACGTAGTCGACATCGATCTGACCACTGGGCCCTATTCGACCGTCACTTCGGAGCCGAGTCACGTCCTCTCTGAAGACGTCAAAGGCCGCCGAGCGGAGACGTTTCACTTGCAAGACACCGGAGTTGTACAGGTCCAGCACGGCGAACAGTGCTCGTGACAAAACTGTGGCGTCCTCCCTGCGCTTTTCACCCAGGTATACATTTCGGCTGCTCATGGCCAGCCCGTCTGGTTCTCTTACCGTAGGCACAACGCGGACCTCGGTGGGTATGTGGAAGTCCCTGACTAGGCGTTTGATGAGGACGGACTGCTGGATGTCCTTCTGCCCAAAATAGACTCGGTCGGGCTGTACGATATTGAACAGCTTCGTACAGACAGTCGCGACGCCGCGGAAGAAGATGGGCCTCGATGCCCCTTCGAGCTCGGATCCCAAGGGAGTAATTGTGACAAAGGAACCATGGCCTGCAATGTCCGAGGTGGGAGGTAGAGTAGGGTACATGGTCTTGACCGTCGGGGCAAAGATCCCACGTATCGAGGAGGGCCTCCAGGGACTCATGGACTTGGCGCTCTCAAGGTATTCCTCCTCCAGCTTCTTCAACTTGGCCAGGTCTTCTTCCCACGTAACAGGATAAGAGTCCAAATCCTCGTGTGCGGCGAATTGGGTCGGGTTGACAAAGATGGACACAAACACGTGGCTGTTTTCTTTCAAGGCGCGTCGAACGAGAGAAAGGTGTCCTTCATGTAGGGCTCCCATGGTGGGAACAAAGCCCACCGTACTTCCATTGCAGAGAAGCCTCCTGCGCACGGCACGCAATTCGTTGGCGTTTCGGAAGATATTGAATGGAACCGCACCGCTTGGCGGAGGCGCAGAGCGGTGCTTGCTTACAAGCACCGAAGAGCTTTCGTCCCGTCGAAAGGGGCCTCCTCGTTGCCATGTTAACCGTTGAATCGGTGGAAGGGCGGAAGGTCTCAATGCTGCTCTCGCCATGGTTTCTGGGTCGCGGGATATGGCTGAATGCTAGGAAAGGGGGCTTCGTGTGCGGTGGTCGCAGACATGAGCTTCATTTTGAGGCCTCGAAGCTCGTCGTGCACAGAAGGTGAGTCAAAGAATTCATGATACAAAGTGCAGCGTAGATGATGCGGCCGGCGAGGCAGCGAGTTCGAAGCGGCTTTGGCAAGCAGCTCCCGTCACCGAACGCCGAGGCCCCACAACCACGGCCAGCCAATCGGACAAGAGCTTACTCCGCAAATTCTCCACTGGCATCAAAAAGTTCGAGATCTGCGTCTTCGGCCTTGACTGAGTGCGTAGACTGCCACTGTTGAATCTTGGCCCAAGCACTGATGTGATGATCGGCTGCATATAAAATGGCCGACGATGGCATGTTCCTCAACTTCTCCGTCGACGAGACCGTCGCCTCCTCAATCCATTCCGGCCCGAAGTTCAAAGGTGGGTCATGGCGAGACCGCCTGAGTGCGAAGAGGTCGGCGCAAAGAGCTGGACGGGGTGAAGGCAGAGAAGGGCAGAAAAGAACAAATGACCCCAATAGCCTGCCTCTTTCGCAGCGGCGTGTTCAATCTGAGGACTTCCCAGACCATCGACCCACGAAGAGACGGCGTGAGAATGGGCATGCCCTAGACTCAAGACGAAACGAGCAGAGACATGGCACATCAGGGCCCCGCGAAGTCATATCCTCGTTGTTCACATACAATCCGAAACCATCGATCACGTCCGAAGAGCTCCAGCCGATGACTGGAGAAGAGAAGCCCATCGCTCCGTCCAACGCGCCCCTCATTGACGGCATCGACACATTCACCTCCCTCGGTCTCACTCCGACTATAGCAGCCCACCTCCTCACGAAGATGAGCCTGAAGACACCCACTGCGATTCAAAAGGCCGCCATATCACAAATGCTCAAAGACTCGAGTGACGCTTTCATACAGTCCGAAACAGGCTCGGGAAAGACCCTCGCATACCTGCTTCCACTTGTCCAACGCATAATGACCGTGAGGGCAGAACAGCCAGAACGCACCAACACTTCACTACTGCTACACCGCGACTCGGGACTCTTTGCCATCATACTAGCCCCTACGCGCGAGCTGTGCAAACAGATCTCGGTCGTGTTGGAACGCCTGCTCGGCTGTGCAAGGTATATCGTCGCTGGCCACGTCCTGGGTGGGGAGAAGAAGAAATCGGAAAAGGCTCGCCTGCGCAAAGGGCTCAACATCCTGGTCGCTACGCCCGGCCGGCTGGTCGACCATCTGGAAAACACCAAGGCTCTGGACGTGAGTAATGTCCGCTGGCTTGTCCTAGATGAAGGAGACAGACTCATGGACTTGGGCTTCGAAGAGGATATCACGAAAATTGTGAAGATGTTAGACCAAAGGAAGCAGGCGCGGGAGACCAGAGGGACTGTCACCTGGCCGGGCTTGCCTACCAAGAGGACGACGGTGCTGTGTTCCGCGACCTTGAAGATGAATGTGCAGAAGTTGGGAGAGATCAGTCTCAAGGACGCGATACTGATCAAAGGGGACGGTGGCGATAGTGGGACACGAGACAACACCGAAACGCCGGAAGAAAAAGTCAACGGCAACGGGACTGTGGGCGTGGATTCAGCCTTCCTCGCTCCAGCACAACTCAAGCAGTCCTACATCGTTGTTGCCGCCAAACTGCGCTTCGTTACTCTGGCAGCATTACTCAAACGCACTTTTGCGCGGAGAGGCTCAGTCATGAAAGCGATTGTGTTCCTCTCGTGCGCAGACTCGGTCGAATTCCACTTCAAAGCCTTCACCACGGCACTCGAAGGTGACGACGGTGCGCTACCTAAAACTACTCTCTCATCAAGAGACACAGACAACTCCGACGCCGACTCTGACACCGAAGTCCCGCAAGCCACCAAAACCAGAGCCATCAAAGCCAGCCACCCATCTAAGCCTTTCTCTCAAGAACCTCCTCCTTCTCCAGACCCCTCCGCCCCGTCGTCCATCTTATCCTCGAGAACAAACTCCCTAACGCTCTACAAGCTGCACGGCTCACTCCCGCAACAGACCCGCACCTCGACAATCAACGCCTTCACCCACGCTTCCACACCTTCCCTCCTTCTCGCCACGGACGTCGCCTCCCGCGGCCTCGACCTCCCCAACCTCGATCTCGTAATTGAGTACGACCCGGCCTTCAGCGCCGAAGACCATCTCCACCGAATAGGCCGCACTGCCAGACTAGGCCGGGACGGCCGCGCCGTGAGTTTCCTCCTCCCCGGCAAGGAGGAAGGGTACGCCTCCGTGCTCAAGGCCTCGTACAAACCCACCGACGACAGCGTGACCACCAACGTGTCGAGCATGGACGCAGACGACATACTCAAAAAGGGATTCAACCCCACGTTCGGGGTCATCTCAACCAACAAAACCCGGGACGCCGCGAAAAAGCGGGATGCGGCCACAGGTGACCACCTTGACGCTAACGGTGCGGATTGGCGAACCCGCGCCACGAACCTGCAACTCGCCCTCGAGCGCTTCGTCCTCGCGACGCCTGCCACAAGAGAGCTCGCGCGCAGGGCGTTCCAGAGCCACATTCGCGCGTACGCGACCCACACGGCGAGCGAGCGGAAATACTTCGACATCAAGGAGCTGCACCTGGGACATTTGTGCAAGGCATTCGGATTGAGAGATACGCCGTCCGGCATGGGCGCGGGACGGGGCAAAGGTGCGGCGATGAAGGGGGCAAAGAGGATGGTGACGACCAGTGGCAATGGGGAAGCGGTGCGTGCGGGTGCGGGTGCGGGTGTCAGTGGTGAGAAGCGGAAGAGAGGAAAGGACGAGGGAGTGGAACAGACAGGCGATGTCGATGAAGCGGCGCGCAAGATGAGAGAGAAGATCAGGATGAATAGGAAGATGATGATGGGCGGGGGTGGTGCCGGCGAGTTCAATATTGCTTGATGGTAGCTGAAGAACCTTCAAATACATTCGCGGCACCTGAGTGGGTAGTCTGATACTCTCTTTTCCCCTTTTCGACTTTCCTCATGGCTTCTACTGTATCCTGGAATGCACCGGTCGTGCTAGAGCGCTGTATTTGTGGTTTGCGGCAATTCCCATGTTTCATACCTATCTCATGTCTCATGACTCGTTTTAACTCATGGGACTTGGAATGGGGTTGCATCCTTAACAGCTCCGCCTGGAGCGTCACTGTAAGCCATACATGTATGCCCTGCCTTTCCCTACCACGTCTCGTATTACTTCAGCGTGGCCGCTCCAACGGTTTCAAGTATGCGCTTCCCTACCACGTCTCATAGTACTTCAATGCGGCCGCGCCTACGGCAACCACGGCCACCAGCACCGCCAGACAAACAATGTAAACCTCAACCCCGCCAGCCAACACCCTCCCCTGCCTAAGCGCGTACTGCTGCCTGAAATATCGGCACATTCCCACCGCTGTCACGAGGATGGACAGCCCGTAAAGACACAGCGTCAGGACGAGCCACGCACGTTTCTCCTCCTCGGAGTACCGGATGGAGGAATGCGCCGGGTTGCATGCGATGGCCAGCATGAACATGGCCCATGCTGCGCTGTACCATGCCCAAAATGTGCTTTCATTCTCCAGGTGCTGTAGGGACTCAAAGGCTGGGACGGTCGGGGAGATATAAGTGGTCCACCAAGCTTTGGTCTTGGCCTTTAATGATATCTTGGGATGGCTGGTGGAGGCCGTGCTGTCGGCATCGGTCTCTTTGTAGTAGAGATACTCTTGCTCGTCTTGTTGCTCGTCTTGCGCGTTGTCGCGTTCGTCTTCCTAAAACTTGAAGACCGTCGATTTGCTTTTCACGCCGTCAAAGACACACGTTCCGTCGACGGGGACGTACTGTCTTGTAAGCAGCTTGATAGCCTCCTGTGCCATCATACCTCCCAAGACGCTTGAGATGTTATGTAGTTCGCCGCCCTGGGCTCGCTCCACCTCCTTGAGGGCTTTTGTGATATTCTCCTGTACCTCGGGATCCGAAGAGAGTCCAGTTACGTCGAGGGGTTTGTCTGAGGGGAAGATATTGGCGTTCAGTGCAATGAAGACGGGAGAGAGTCCTTCCCAATCGTTTTCGATGGTAGATGAGAGGCGGTTGAGGGTCTTATAGTCCGAAGTCATCAGGCGCAATGAGGCCAGTGGTTCGTTGTTTGGATTCGTCAAGACACGGAGATGGGAGGCGTTTTTGCAGAACGCTTCGATCTCGGGATCGGGTATGGGAGAGTGTTCTCTTGACAAGGCAGCCTCCGTCTCTCGGACTATCTTGGTGATTGCCGCCACGTCGGCTCGTGCTTTGGACTTGTAAATGGTCTGGAGTTTGATGTAGTCCGCACTCTGGGCTTTCATATCTGGTAGCGAGCCGGGCAGAGGCAACACGCCGTGATTATCATAGAAATTCTTGACCGCGTTTGCGATGATCCAGAAATTTGCAGTGTCCTTGTTCAGGTTGGTACACGAAGGCATGCTCATCATCTCTTTGCATCCTCTGCCTACCACCGGAGGAGCAATGCTCTTGAGCACGGCAGCACAAGCTTCGTCGTAGTTCTCTTCCCCTCCTTCTGGGTTGTTTCTCCTGGCTCCAGAGCCGACTATCTCACGGAACTCTGTCTTTTCTTTGAATGTAGAGGGGTATTTGTTGTCATGTGTCTTCTTCCATTCTCTTAGGTAATGTAACAGCAGCAGGAGATAAGGGATGTGGCCATGGTCATGATCCGACAGTGACTTGATGTCGCCGAGTTCATCCACAGCTGCTTCGAGTTCGGGCCAAGGTGCAAGCAAGCGGAGATCTTGGGTGGATTCGGGGTCCGGGTGAGTGTCCACTATGGGAAATTCAGATGGCAGCTGAATGGAAAGGGAAGCGAAAAGGCCTGCTGATTGGATGTAGGCGACTGGTATTGAACTGGCCGAAGCATAGGCACATATCCTCTGGAGAAAATCTCGGGCGATAGGGGCGCAGAGCAAGATGAGATTATAGGGCGTGAGAGAGCCCTCGACCGGCAGCCACTCTGCAAGAGGAGCGGTGATGGCATGCCCTGTGACATCCGGATTAAGCTCTTGTAGAAGTCTTCTCATCTCATCTGCTCGTGGCTTTCCCAGACTATCCGACTCGAGAAAGAAGTTGACTCCCAGGTCTCGGTGCATGACTTTGCCCGAATCGGCAATTGTAAAGCTCCCAATCGAAGGCAGAATGAGATTCTTGAGGGTCTCAGCTCCGGCGACGCTGCTGTTGGAGCCATGGCCTTCATCTCCAACAATCAAGAGAACGTGTGACTCCTCTAAAGCGCGTTGACCTGAGGCAGCCCATAATCTCAGTTGTCGGTCATACTTCTTTTCTTTCGCGGAAGGGGTCTGGAGGGGCGGCGGGGTAACCTCTCGAGGAGCAACTTCGGTCATTGTCGCAGTAGGATGAAGGATGTAAAGGAGCGCGACATTGGTGAGGTCTGATGCAGCTGAAAGAGCCTTGCGAAGTGTTTACTTGAACGTTTACTGAGCACGGTGTCAGTGAATCTCGGCGTGGACGTCAATGGTCAAGGCAGAACTTCGGGCAAGCCAGCCTTTGCTGTTCCGATTTACACAGTATGGTACGAGTTACGAGGTACGTCACGGAGATTTCGATCCCTAGCACCAACGCAACCTGAGGGGCGCCCTGACACGCCCATCGATCCCTCGTAACCCCACCATTTACTTGACCGCGAACTTGTGTTCCTGCCCCACGACCCAGAGAAGCATTCTCAGTCAACATTTTCAAGACGCTGCTTTTCTGCAACCTCCATCCAATTGCGGCACAGGCGGCAGCGTCCGTGTTGAGATA
This sequence comes from Cladophialophora yegresii CBS 114405, assembly GCF_000585515.1. Classification (NCBI taxonomy): domain Eukaryota; kingdom Fungi; phylum Ascomycota; class Eurotiomycetes; order Chaetothyriales; family Herpotrichiellaceae; genus Cladophialophora; species Cladophialophora yegresii. The sequence goes on along the minus strand of NW_006913050.1, from coordinate 2,041,653 downwards.
AGTCGGCCAACCTTGGGTACGTAATCAGAATAGAACGGTTTTCGATATATGGTTTGGAGAAGCAGTGTCACTTTTCTGTCTCGTGCATGTGAGTGGAAGCTGGCTCGAGACGAGTCTCGCTCATGTTCTCAGGAAGTGGCTGATATCCTCCAGACTACCAACCTAAACCTCTATCCTCTTCAGTTCAATATAGACCTTCGGTGGCCCTTCTGCTTCACAGACCAGTCCCTACCTTCGGTCGCGGGAAATTCTTCCACACCACTCCTGCTCGGTGCAGTGACAAGATGGCCGCTGAAATCGAAGCAGCTAAACAGGCAGCTGCTATCGAAGCAGTCAAGAATCACTTTCCCCCCAATCCTCGCTTCGTCGGCATCGGGTCGGGTACAACCATTGTCTACGTGGTGGAAGCAATCAAGACTTGTGGCGTCGACGTCTCAAGAGTCGGCTTTGTGCCTACAGGGTACCAGTCGAAGCAGCTCATTATAAACGCCGGATTGGTACCTATTGAGTTCGATGCCCTTCCAGACGATGTTCTGATTGACATCGCATTTGATGGCGCCGATGAGGTGGATGAGGAATTGAACTGCATCAAGGGGGGAGGTGCATGTTTATACCAAGAGAAACTTGTCGCAATGAGAGCAAAACAATTTGTTTGTGTTGCGGGTATGTTGTTTCGGCTGTGTTTGCCAATCTCCTGCTAACCCATGGGCAGACTACCGAAAGCTCCAGAAACGACTGGTCACCAAGTGGCCCACGATCCCGATAGAGGTTGAGCCAAAGGCAGCGCGACAAGTCATGAAGAGACTGCGCATGCTTGGCAGCATCAGTACAACAGGTGCAGGTCCTATGATTCGCGAGGGGCATATGGCTAAAGCTGGTCCCGTAAAGACGGATCAGGACTTCTTCATAGTCGACGCGCCATTTCCGCATCCGTTGTTGATCGCCGAAGACCTGACTCGTGATAGGAGGGGCGACGGCGAGGATGGGTATTGGGAGGTCGAGCAGCTCGCCAGAGCCATCAAAGACATCAACGGTGTATTGGCCGTGGGTCTTTTCTGTGGTCCAACCGGTCCTGAAGCCGTGGCAGCAGGCGTCATCGGCGGACAAAGACCCATCGCGTGTTATTTCGGAATGGCCGACGGCACGGTATCGGTACAGAAGGCTCGGCACAAGCGGAATTCCGTCATCGCGAGATACCCGCCTCTGATACCCGTGCACAGTTCTGAGCTTCAGGAGGCTGTAATATCCACATGATAGACTTGTTGGGAACGGCCGCGGGTCATGAATAGAGTGGCTTACGGGTGCCCCTGAAGATTTCATTTGGCCTTCCTCTTCACCTCGTTTTCACCGAGCTCGCGAATGAAGATCCCGATCGTCCCTTCGGAAACATCGTCCTTGCCGTCTTCGAATCCGGGCGAGATGGCCGTGGCCAGGTACTTGCCATTCGAGCTGAAAGAAAGCGCAGAAACACTTGAGGCCAGCTTGGGATAGATCCGGATCCTTCGTTTCGCGACAGCATCCCAGATAGCGACCACTCCATCACCGCCACCCGTGGCGAATGTGCCATGAATCGGGTGAAATGCGATTGCGTTGACAGGGTAGACAACATCAACATCATCGACAGGTTGACGATGGCATTTGAAGGCATATTTGCGGGACTGCGACTCGGTCGAAGGATCGAACCATTCGACCGCAACGCGTCCTTCAATGCTAGATGAAGCGTAGCCCTCATCATTCGGCATGCAGTCAACTGCCCTCGTCATGTACTTTAGACTGCTCTCTCTTCTCTGCCATGGCTCGATGTCAAGTCTGTTCTGTAACGAGTTCGCCGAACTCTTACACTCGCTGGCCAATGCCTTCAGTTCGTAGATGTGCAACGCACGATTCGCCATGGCCACGACCAGCTTTGACGCGGAAACAGCAAGTGAGAACGGCTTCGAGGGTAGGTTGATGGTGGCGGTTGACCACTCCGCATCCCCACTAGGGTGGATGTGCACTGTCGAGTCCCAAGCGGCCGAGACAACCAGAGAGTGCTCGTGGCTGTAGACCACCGAGCGGACTCCATTGTCATGAGTGCTGAGGACGGTGTGTGAGCCAGATGTAACATCGATCCTGCTAGACATCAGTAACCGGTTCTCCTCTCTCCGAATAATCAGCAGACATCGTACTTCCTCACATCCCGGTCCAAGCAAGCCGTATATACCTCATTATCATCCTTTCCAAAACAAACGTCCAGGACAGGTGCAGGATGCTCGAACTTGGCTACCTGATTGCAGGTCTTCCCATCGACGGCCTCATAAATGTACGCGTGCTTGTCCCACGAAGCGACCGCGAAGCGTCCTGAGCTCGGATGTGGTGAGAACCGGAGAGCGGAAATCGCGTCTGTTGGCAAGTCGGAGACGGGGAATTGACCTGCCATCGCAATGAGTACACCAAGGAGCCAGGCGCAGGGCTTTCAGACACATACCTGCCATTGACGCGATAGTTGGTGACAAGACAGATCTATGAAATCGGGACGGAGAAACCTTGCTCGGGAATATTCAAGGCCGTACGGAGTGCTCGTATGTCACGACGGCGTGGGCGAGAACAAAACATCGAGGCAGTAACTTACTGCCGCTTTTCACCGCCTGCAGCCTTGACATCTCAGCCTCGCCCCGCATTTTCCTTGCCGCAGTAGTCGAAGCCGGGCCGACCTACTGTGTACTCCCTACTCGGTACCCGTCTGATAGATCGTTGTCTGATAGCGCTGTAACTTTCGAAGAATATCCGACGTTGTCAGTGACCGGGCTCTTGCAAAGGTATGTGGAATGCATCAAACCTACTTCGAGGCACCCCGGAATCCGTTTCCGTGATCTGGGCAGGATTGGCGAAGTTTCGGTTCACAAGGACGCAATTCCAATAAAGCGAACGGCACTTTGTCTCAGAATACAACATCTCGTTCAAGTTCATAGCATTCGGTGTAAGAAAACAATGCCTGATCCGTGAACTACTAGAGAGGCGTGGCTATTGTCGATGATGCGTTTATCTGGAGTGCGAATTCAAATCGACATCTCTGCTTCAGACCTCATCCGGCCCACTCGCTACGTGTCCAGGCTTAGTTGCATGAAAGGGACCCTCGCACAATGAGAGCGGAAAAACTGGTCTTGGACATCGATTAATTAGTAGAATGATACAGGATATTTACATGCAAGTAGACCTGGGCTATATCTATCAACGCCACGCAATGCTCTTGTCGGCCTTTCTGGTAATCAAAGGCATCCCTACCGGAGGCCGAAGTGCCGAAGTGCTGAAATGCTGAAGCGCTGGAGTATAGGAAGGACAACACCGCCAACAACGTCGAGGAGGGTATTCTTTCCCAAGAGAACGTACCCTGCAAGGGCCAGAGGAAAGCGTCAACGACCGCTACGGTCGCTAGCCGGACTGGAAGAGGTCAGCGTGCGATCACAACACATCCCTCCACTCGTCCGTCACTTCCTCGGCCTTGACCATCCTCCTTAGATCCTTCAAGACGGCCTCGGTGCCCTTTTCCACAACCACCAGCCTTGGAACGCGGAATCTATTGCCGCTGACCTCCAGGACGCGCAGCCTTCCGGGGATCTTGTCCTTGGTGCCGGGAAGATTACCCAGCAGGCCAATCTTCGCAGGCAGGGCTTCGATCTCATTGTTCCGGATGTCGAGGACATCGAGGCCACGGACGCCTTCGACATCAACGGAGTTGAACCAGTTGTCTGTTGCCAGAAGGGTTGTGACCTTCGGCCACCACGCCCTTACCCACGGCACGTGGCCCGCTAGTTTGTGGCATGAGATGTTGATCTCCTTGAGCTCTGGGGCTCTCAGGTGCGTTGTCAAGGCGTCTAGGCTCGTCAGTCCCGTAGAGACAATATATAGAGACTTGAGGTAGGGCATGAAAAGCTCGCAGGTGAGGTAATCTGTTGGGTGGAGTTGAGGGTTGTGTGACAGGTCGAAGGATTGGAGGGAATATTTCAGTGAAGGGTGCGAGAGGAGCTCTGTGGGAAAGGACGTGAGCTCGTTGTTTGAGAGTTTGAGAGTATGGATTTCGGAGGAGAGGTCGATCAAGTCCATGGGGATTGTGGATAGTGTTTGAGACGAGAGGTCGAGGGTGCCGTTCGACGGAGTGTAGCGGTATTGGCTATTAGAAATAGCACTGGCAAGGCCGGTCTCTGTAGGGACGTCGTCGGCCTCGGTTGGATCCAATTTCTTCTCGAGATCCAGTTTGAGGTCGGTTGTCCCCATCGTGAGATACTTTTTCTCCCTGAGCGGATTACCCACGAGGTTGATGCTCGTCAGGTTGGCCATTGTGGCGAGTTCCGCAGGGATCAGTCGGATATCATTGTTCGCAAAGTTTGCACTCTTTAAGCTCTGGAGCTGTGCGAGGTCTGTAGGTATCTCTGATAGCTTGTTGTCTGCGAGCTCGAGGGCAAGTAAGTCTTTGAGACTTCGGAGAGAAGGTAAGCTGGTCATCTTATTGCCAGTCAAGTTGAGAGTTCGAATGTTGAAGAATAATGTTCCAGCTTCATCGTTGCTGGCAGTTAAGCTCTCGAGTGCGTTGTATGATGCGTCGAAACTCCGAAGCTCCTTGAAACTTAGACCACCAGTGGGGAAGAGGACGCCAGAGAAACGATTCTTGGAGATATTCAATTCTGTCAGTGTAGACGTCGAGAGCAGCAGCCAATCCAAGGATGATAGTTTGTTGCCCGCAAGATTCAGAATTCTTAACTGCTTGAGCTTGAGAAGTGCCTCTGCACCAAAGCTGCTCACTGCATTGCCGTGAAGATCAAGGACCTCAAGGTTCTCAGCTCGCTTGAGGTCCAGTTGGCCTTCAATGGAATTGTCAGCAAGAGAGAGCTCTTGTAGCTGGGGTATCTGGCTGATAATATCGAGGATATCGTTGGTGAGCTTGTTGCCGCTCAAGTTCAGGGTGTGAAGTCGTTCCAGCATGGACAAGCCTTGCGGGAGTCGCGTCAGACGGTTTCTGTGTAGATCGAGAACCTCTAACCCAAGAAATTGGTGGTTCATCTCCTCATCATCCCTCGTCATGTCAGGAAACATATCTTCGTTCAACTCCTCAAGGTCGTTATCAGCCACATTCAGCTTAGATAGGTCCACCAGGTCTGCCCAACTTGTCGTAAGGTGCTCTGGGTCGTACATGTGCATGACCTCTGTGGGTATTGTCTGCAAGTTCATTGCTGCGATGTTGAGGTAGCCAGAACCTGTGGCCTGCTGTATGCGCTTGCGTAATAGGCCATGGTTATCGCCACCGTAAGACAACTCATCCTCAACGATATCGGTTGGCCAACTGGAGGGTCCCTGGGACGATACATCGGCGGGACCTGCACTCTCTCGAGCCTTCCGCCTCGCTGCTTTGGCTTTTGCAATGGTCTCTCGGAGAGCGGCTGAAGACTTTGGCGGAGTATCTGTCTGCGATCCTTCCGATGTGACGACGGCTGGACCTTGGTGCGGTACAGTAACCCTCTTCGCCTTGGAATTTGCTCTGGGTGGTGTTGAGGGAGCGAGGGTATTTTCACCTCTCGATCTCGGCTTTAGCAGGGCTCCCGAAGACCCGGCACCTGAGAGTGCAACCTTGCTACTGGGTTTCGCCGAGGATGTAGGTTCTCTGAACAGAGAGGACAGAGATGCCTTCGACGTTAGAGTGGGCGACTTTACCGATCTCTGTGTGTATGTAGGTTTGACTTTCACAGTTTGGGACGTATATTTCGACGGCGGCGCTGCATTGGGCTCCTTGGTCTGAAAATCGAAGGCGGAACTGGCGGACCTTCTAGGCTCCCGCAGAGGCTTAGCAATTCGCGAGCGTTGGCCTTTGACGAAAGCCTTGGGCGGTGTATAAATCTCGCCAGGGGACATAGCTGGCGGTAACGTCGTCATGTCCTTGGTGGGAGACAGCCTGCCAGGTGGCCTGAAGGGTGTCTTGTTTGGTGATCCTGGTCGAGAGGCTGTAGGAGAGGCAGTGGGTGAGACCGCTCGGGGTCGCGGCATGTCGTTCTTTGCGGGCTTTGAAGTAGGATTCTCGTTGCCAGCCACAAATACCGGGCTATCAGCAAATGTCCCAGGGGGAGTAGTCTCCATAGCCGAAGCTTGCACATCCGTAAGAGCATCCCGTACGGGAGACCGGCTCCTCATATTCGCCGGTTTGTCAGTCCAGCCGTACCGCGACCGAATTGACTGATTGAAATTCTCCTTCAACGGCGTGGGTGGCCCTGTGGGCCGAGGGAGATGAGATATCTTGCGTGGTTCATCGTTATGAATGTCCAAGACAGTTGGTGATCGCGCAGAAAGTCTTAAATTGTCGATTGAGGCCATCGCACGTGGCATGGGCAGCTTGGACAGATGTGAAAGGCTGCTGCCACGGATGGGGATATGAGACCCCTGCTCGTTGTGGTGGTCCATGCTTTCGACCTGTATATCAAATGACTTGGGTGGCTTTATCGAGACTTTGTCGCATTCAGTTGTACTGCCATCGTTCCTGCTGTGTTGCAGCAGTAGAAGCTATGGGGGATTTAATGTTTAAGGTGTTTCTTCGAGGATGGCGGCCCTCGAAAAAAGAGACTCGGTGTTGACGTCCCACGCAACGATAAGGGGTCGGTTGCCCAAAACAACGGCGCTAACGGCCACACCAACTTTTGACAACCCTCTGGCGCTTAGCCGTCATAGGTTAGCCCATGGACGCCGGGGTTGCGGCCGGGGTGCGCTTCGGCGCCTGTGTTACGCGTCACAGCCGTCGTCCGGGCACGCCCGACACGCCCCAAGCACGCCTCCAGGTGAGAACGAGACAAGGCTGGCGTCGCCTTGCCCCACCTCTCACCAGCCTCTTCGAATCCCAGCTCCTGCTTCACCTCTTCACCAGCACCGCTGGTGCCGCTGTCGCTCAAATATCATGCTGCGTCCGTGCATGCTACTATCCCCTCTTATTATCCCAATTCAAGTCAGGTCCCGAGCTCTCGCAGGTTTCTACGACCATGTCATAATCGCAACCTCGTAAAGAGCGCACGGTTGCAGGAAGACGCCGCTCGGACACATTCAGTCAACTCCGTCTATCAATAGCATCGGCTCCGAGGGACACCTCGACAGCACAACTTGCGCAGGCTTTGGAGTCTGCTCATTTGGTTCTTCAGACCCAAGAGCTTTTGAGGCCTTCACAAAACAATCCTATTCAACCTTACGCCAGAGCTACTTCAATCCTCATGGCAAACTCGCAAGCCAGCGCAGACCACTCGATGCCTCTTTCGACTCCACCACCCGCTCGGACTCGCTCAGCCGATAGCATGAACAAATCTGCCTACACATCGCCCCCGCCGATGTCTGCATCTATGACTCCTCCGCCGTCGACACAACTTCCCCGCTTCCAGTCACCAATGAACCGGATGACGACTAACGACGAAGAGACTCGACTCGCTTCTCCCCCTTCGACCACCGCCAGGCCCAATGTTTTTCGAGCGCTACCTACGCCAGATGCTATTGCCACAGCAGACGTCGAAGGGTTGCGAATCATGGTGAAAGACTTGGTTGCGGCAGTCGGAGAAGCAAGAACCTCGGCCGCTCACTTCAAATTACAGCACAATCTGCTAGCTATGGAGTCGGAAGAAGCAGCACAACGAGCCGAGATCGAACACCAAATGACTCGAAGGGAAGTCGAGGTTCTTCAGGCCGCCGAGTACAAGCACCGTGCTATGTCTCAACGCAACTCGCTGCCGCCACCACATCCACAGATCGAGGCACTCACAGGGACTTGCAAAGCGTTGGAAGAAGAGCGCGATGAAGCAGAAAGACGACTAGCACGAGCGAAGAAGCTGGTCGAATTGCAGAGGGATAGATGCGAGCTGCTGGAAGAAGAGAACCACTTACTGAAGAAGAGAATTCGAGAAAACCGAGAGCATTTCACCAGACTCAAGAGCATGTCGCCCTCATACACAACTCCTCGGGATGCGTTTACTACGCCTCAACGTAAGCCAGTACCTCAATTTCCGCAGTCTGCACCAAGTGTTTCCAACATCGCCGCCCTCCTTGCGGCAGGTGAAGTTCTTAGTGGAGAGAGTCTCAGCGTCCCCTCGACTCCCACTCGAACACATACCTCGAAACTGAAGCATGGACACACCCGTGGGGCACACTCCCTTTCATCCCTTCAAACCACGCCACTTCAGCAGACTCGGCCAAAAACTCAAGAAAGCTATCCGGAACCTATGGTACCCTTCTCCGCCCCTCCTTCTCAATTGGTAGTCGAGTCTGCAGAAAGAGAACGGCATGACCGTGATAGTACCATCTCGATATCCGATGTTGAAGAAGCGGTCAGTGACGATAACGTTCAGCAGTCCCAAGCGAGCTCCATGGCCAGCGAAATGTTGCGGAGGAACCCTGGAAGTCAAGAGAGCTTAAGACTGTCACAAGGTGCAGAGCGGTCTAGCAACCTCTTACAGAGCAAGCTATTCGGACCGATCAAGAAATCGAGTCATTCAAAGAAGAGAGGGCCAAGTTCCGAAGAAATAGACATCAAGGCGAAGAAGGCAAAGGTAGCTCAAGGCGTTGGGCTTGGGATTGAATCGTGGAGTCAAGCCTAGGTGGAACGGGACGAATGTTGAAATGAGTGATGCTTGGAGACAAATGATACAACGACGAGCGATTGGAGAGATGATTGTATTGATACCCTCGATTCCTCTCAGAGGTGGCGTTGGCAAGTGATTTCTGGAAGTCATGCGTTAGGATGTCTCTACCACAGATAGCTCATGCTCAGTCTTATCAATGAAGATGGTCTCAGCTTCACCAATTTGACAATTCAGATGCGTATGTACTACTTGTGCCTCTGAGTGCGCACGGTTTGTCTTGCTTCGCATATCCTTGCGCCTCTGAACTTCGTTGGTCTCTTAGATGTCTCGTGCTTACGGAGTACCTAGGTAGTGGAAGCCAATCTGCCGAAGAAAGCGAAACAAGGCTGGGAAAGAAACTAACGAGGCTGGCACTCGGATTCGGCTCCTGCAGCACCGCAGGGTAAACCAAAGTCACATGACACACAATGCCAAGCGAATTTTGGCCAGTGCTCCACACCAAAAAGTTCACGGCAGCACCTCCAGGTTGACGAACCTCACCACACCGTCGTTCCCTTTTGCACCCACGCACGCTTGTCGACATCGTCATTTCGCAGCAATGGCGATCAAGCACAACCAGCAACTCCCCAACAACCACTTCCACAAGGACTGGCAGCGCCGTGTGCGCGTGCACTTCGACCAGCCAGGCCGCAAGTCTCGACGTCGAGCCGCTCGTTTGGCCAAAGCCGCCGCCGTTGCGCCCCGTCCGGTCGACAAGCTGAGACCTGTGGTCCGATGTCCCACGATCAAGTACAATCGCCGTGCGCGCGCCGGTAGAGGTTTCACGATGCAGGAGTTGAAGGTACGGAGCCACAAGTCCAGTTTCGATCTCCACCTCAACTTGACACCTCGTTGAAATTTACCACCGAAATTCCTTTCCCTGTCTTCTTGAGGTTTGCGCTGGATGGAGTGTCGAGGTCAGATTCTGGAAACGTTCACCTGTCCACATTTGCCTCGAGAATATCCTGTCATGACTTATCGAACCTCAAAACCTACAGCTACGCCAACAGTCACACCCCACGCACAAAATCCCAGTTTTACTAACATCTATTTTCCGCCCTCTAGGAAGCCGGCATCCCCCGCAAACTCGCATCCACAATCGGCATTGCCATCGACCCGCGCCGCCTGAACACCAACCAGGAGACGCTGACGGCGAACGTCCAACGCCTCAAGACCTACAAGTCGCGCTTGATCCTCTTCCCCCGCAAGTCCGGCCAATTCAAGAAACTCGACAGCTCGGAAGAAGATGTCAAGATGGCCTCTGATGACAGCAGCAAGATCGCCAAGAAGATCCACGGCGTGCTGCCCATCGACAGTGGAGTGGGCATCAAGCATGCGTTCAGCGAGATTAAGAAGGGTGATATGCCCAAGGGCGAGGAGGCTGCATACACGAAGTTGAGGAACCTGAGAGCCGATGCACGGTACGTGGGCGCGAGGGAGAAGAGAAACAAGGCCAAGGCGGAGGCTGAGGAGGCGAAGAAGAAGTAAGCGGGCCAGCTCTCGGTTAGATACGATGTGGGTCGTGTGGTCAAGAGGGCAAGATGTGCATGCTTGCTTGAGAAGACGGGTCTGCTGCAACCTTGAAAGCAACCAGGTCATCGAAGGAATCTCTGCGTTCAGTAGGCCTCAGGTCGGTGCTTCGTGCGTGCCAAGCCATTGGAGGAAAGTGTGTGCATGTCACCGGCTTGTGATGAAGGCAGAGCAATGAAGGCATGGCATACGATTGTAATGCTCATGCCGCAGGTGCAAATTCTCGAACAATCTTGTCCTGGCTTTCAGAGGGGTGCATGAAAAAAGCATAGGCAAGAGCAATGAAATTCAGATTCAAGTCAAGACGAAGGTTTTCTTTGTTGACACCTCGATCATCAACTACTCCTTGCTCGCCTCCGACAGTGCATCGTGATTGCGTGCTCCCCGCGCTCCTCTGGTCAATGCCCTACCCACTGGCGCCTACAACAGGCATATTGATGCTCATAAGCATCTCATCGTACTCGTGAATTCATAGCATCGTGGAATCTGTATAGATTGACCTTGCTCAATCGTCTTTCCGCCGCTTCTTGAATTTTCCCTTGGCACTGTCGGACTTGTACTCCTCGGCCTCACTATGGATCATGCTCCAGACGTTCTCGAACGCACCTTTCACGCCCACCCTCGGGACGAGGCTGCAGAAGATGGTCTTCAACCCAGGCTCTGCTTTCAGAGGGATGCCACTGGCGGAGATCTGAATGTTCGAGGTGAGACCGCCAGCCCAGTCTAGGTCGATTTCCCAAGTTAGCATGAGTTTCTTCCGGTACTTCTTGCCGCCAGAGGTCTCTATCACGTCGGCATCAACGGCAGAGTTTTGAGTGCTGTCCAGATATCGTGCTAATTCGATGCATGTGTCTCGAGTCAACCCTTCGTCTTTTCCGTCTATTTGGCCGGCAGCATCGAGTTGGAATCTCTTGTATTTCAGGTCAATCCATCGGAATACTTTAGCCCGTTCGACCGCAGCATTGAACCACCGTCCCATGCCCCAGACCATGCCGCTAACGTCAAGCCGATGCAGAGGGTGCTCTAAGCGGTCATTAACCCATCTGTAGATTTCGGCCTTGTTCGACTTGGTGCGGCGGGTAACGGCCAACATCACTTCGTTCAGGGCCACATGTTCAATCTGGGCGTTCTCAGCATCGATGGCCACTTCAAAGACGCAAAAGAGAGCATTTGGGAGCCATGGAGACGGTGCTTCCACCTTCAGACGGTGGACGATCTTTGTTCGATCCTTTATGAGTTTCGTCTCAGTATGACTTGTAAGTTGTAAGTTGGCCGGCGCGAACAATGTCAAGTATGCAGAGATGTTGTCTCCGTCATTATGAGACTTTGATAGCCGAAGGGGATCGTTCTGCAGGAGAGACTGTCGAAGGATAGCTAAGCTTTCCTCCCTCAAATCGTCATCGTCATCAATAGCCTTCTGAAGGTGCTGACAATCTTGCCTGAGATGCTCCAATTGCTCCTGCAGCGAATGGAATGTTGACTGTTGCTCATCCGACGCTGTTGTCTCTCCCGCGTTCTCTTGTTGTGCCTCAACAGGCTCGCTCTCTGGCGCTTCCTGACCATCATCATGAGTAGACTCTTCGCCCATTGCTTCCACATTGTCGGATACGGCGGCTGGGGGTGCCTTCGTTTTGAGCGGACTGCTTGTAATGGGCGCAGCAGACCGTCTCCTCTGTCTCTTAGAGCCCCTACTCATACTGGAGCCTCGAGGGCTGCTACTCGATGCCAGACCTCGCGGACGTTCTGGTGCCGGACTGAGGCCAAGCTCCACAGGCGTTGGCGGTAGGTCCGGCTCCCCAGACAGACTGCGAGAGAGTGGTCTAGCGGCTGATTCTTTCCTTGATACCAGTTGTGGTACTATGATAGGTGGTGCAGGGTCTTCGTCCGATATGCTCCTTTCTCGATGTCTATTCTGTGTTGGCGATCGTTCGTTCAAAGAAGGACTGCGCTCTGTTGGATCCGCGCCGACATCAGATCTTTCCGCGGTATGGTCCAGATGTGTCTCGGGCGCCCCATCGCTCACTTGTCTCGGAGCTGGATCATCAGCACCATCCAAGCCTTGCGACTGCTGGATTTGGGACACAGTCTTTGGCGTCTGCACAGGTTGAGTTCTTGTCTTAAGTATCTCGTCTCGCAGTGCTTTGCCTCTCGGTTCGGTGGCAGAGCGTCTATTAGAGCGAGTAATGAGGTGGGGGTGTGAACGGGCTAGAGAACTTTTTGTCGGGGAGAGGTACGACGCTCGGGTCGGGGTGATGGGCTGTTCATTTTCGTGGCTGGTATCATCGATAGCGGGGGAGTGGGCGTGATCCAGTTTTCGCCTCTTCGGTGAGGATTGTAGCATCGTGGCTGTGGTTGCCGTGGTTGTTGACACAGTCTCAATGAGAGATGCGCCTTCTTCAGCTCGCAAGAGGAAGGCGCGTCCGAAGCCGTAACGCGATCGATGCCAAGCCTCGCCGCGTGACACCACGAAATAAACTCAAAGGGAAATTCTTCCGACCCACCAATGACGATACCATCGATTGTGATTTTTCGGGTTTGGGTTTCGGAGCAAAGAGCCAGCAGTTGCTGGAGCCAATGAGCGAAGAGATCCCGTGGGTGAGCTAGCGACGTCATGAAGGTGCAACGGAAGCTTGCCCTCGGCACTCTCCAGCACCACCGCAGGAACGTACCAACCTTTTTCCCACCGAACTTGAGGACCTCCCCCTTCGTAGAGAGGCAGACACCGGTTATTCAAACGCACCCCTAGCGACTGAAAACAAATCATTCGAGCTTTCGATTCTCCGGACTCTTTTCCTTGACGTTCATATCCTTCCTCACGATGTCATACCTCGCCAGAGCATCCGGCCCCCTGCGGAGTGCCGGAAGAGCTTTCGCTTCCAGATCAATTGCGGGTTTCCACACCTCAACAGCACGACTAGGTCTCAGCGAAGATCATGCTCGTGCGTACTTCCACTTGTCCTTACTATCGGCACACATACTCGTCCCACGGAGGCCCAGCTCAAGCTGCCATTGAGACGGGGCTGCGTGCAGATTGCATCTCTTCGCGGCAATCTATCTCTGTCAGGAGCAACTCAACTGACTGTGATTTACATGTTGCAGATAACGAAGGACGAGCCGAAAACATCGACCGTCACAAGGAGGATTCCCTCGAGAAAGCCAGGACCGGAAGGGGAGAATGGAAGCCTGAGCTAGCATCTCAAAGCGAACAGATCACGCATGCCGGCAAGAATGAGATGACAGTGGAAGAAATGCAAAACTTGACCAAGCAGAAGGCCGAGAAGGACAAGTCCGGCGAGAACCCTGGAAAGTAACGTCAGTGCCTACCGAAGCCTGATGGGAAGCTTCCATGAGAAGGATGCCTACAAGAACGATGTCGAAAAGCGAAGAAATCGACATTAATACCCTTGAGTGGTAAAAGTGATGACTTTTGATGTCTGCATAAGCAGTGGATGGTCGAGTGAGGACTCCAGTCTGTACATACCGGCGTAGCTCTATTTATGAAGGCCGTCAGTCGTTGAGAAAATTCCGACAGCTTCTGAAAGCCTTTCCAGAGAACAAAGGACCATAAGATGCAGTCCTCCTGGCATTGGTAGTAGTTGGCAATCTGACTTAGCAACAAACCATCTCCTAACAGCGCTGCAAGTACTCTAGACAATAAGGGACATGCTGGCTATCATGGATTCAAGTGACGGCACAGGATTTCTAATGCGTCTCTGGTAAACGGAACAATACAGTCAGGTCATAGTCTAGTGCCGCCATCAAGATTCATCCAACGTCTCTGCCACGGGTCGAGAAACACCACGCTCGATGTACTGTGCCTGACTGATAAAACTGCCAAGCCAGTGCAGTTTCCAAATGCTACTGCACGGCTCCAAGTGCTAGTACAACGAGAATACGTGTACTCCTCGTTATGCAGAATGCTGGTGACCACGAGGTATCAGCAATCTTCGACGGTCCCTTATTGATCTGTCCGTACGAAGACTAAATCAGCTTTCTCACAAAAGTCCGTCACCAGCGCACCTCGGGCTGACAGCAACTGTTTGCGTGAATGCCGTGTATTCCTTCTCCCACAGGACCGACCTGACCAATGAAAGAGTAACCAAATACACGAACAGGAGGCAACGCAACGCGTAAGCCGAAGCACGCCGAAAAGAAGGAAAGGTGATCCAGGGCAGCCGGCAAACCATGAGCAGAGAGCGTCCATGAGCAGAGAGCGTCCATCACCAGCAGCCAGCACGAAGCCGCCCTGAACCTCAAACAGGCCGATTGACTGACTGACTGTGGTCAAACCCCGGAATTGCAACATTTGGTGGTCTTCATCTTCTCAACAAGCACCAATCCACTCGTGCTGGTAACTCCGTCTCCCAAGATTGGGGCCAAATGGTCCGGAGAAAAAGGGCTGGAAACCTTGACAGATGCCAATGGGAGCAATCCAGCAGCGAGAAGATTTACACCGGGTCATTCAATGGATGGATAATCCGCGATAGGATACGTATCCCAAAATCGTGCTCCTTATAGTGCAAGCTAAGTGTCTTTCGTGACATCTTTTGTGGGCGGTCGGGCTGGGCTGGGCTATCTTACTCAAGCAGAGCGTAGGCCCAAATTGATCACTGTAGAGACGGAAGGCTCCCTCGGAATTAGCCGATAACATGACGACGGTAGATGCGCGCGAAGTCTTTGCGGAGAAAAGCATTTCGGCAATAAACTTGGTGTTCAAGATATACCTATTGAACGCCAACAGTACTGCTGCTGCGTTAGTAACAGCAGACACGAGGTTGCGTCTGCGCCGCCACGTGCGTGACCGATATACTGGGCTTGCTTAGTACGGAGTACTGTAGTCTGCAAAGGTCGCCACATGTACATAGAGTCTCGGCCCTGCAAAACCATTTCTAAACAGCTTCACCAGCAGACAATAGCAAAAAAGAACATTATTGCCCACTCTGTGATTCGAACACAGGATCTTCTCATTGCATCCGGTAAGTCGGTACGAGTGACTTGATGTATGTTAGCTATTGTGTTCTGCTATGTGTGGAGTTATAGTAACATACGACGCCTTACCCCTGGGCCAAGCGGGCGGGGTGCTTTACATTTCTGTGGCAGAAATTTGAGGTGAACTTTTGTCCATGCAATATATAACACACATCCCATTTCCGGGCGGCCGCTGGGGACGAATGGACATCAAGAATGGGTGGGTGACAGGGTGCAGTTGGCTATTGCCAGTTACCACGGCATGGAGTAGTCTGTGCTAACTTGCTCCGCCTGGTCTGTACTATTTGCTGCTAAGTCTGGACCTAACACCGAACACGGCCGCAACTCAAACAAGTCTCATTGAAGTTGAGGTGTCATTTTGCGCGGAGTCAGCTGGACAGGGTACAACGCTCGCATCCACGCGCTTGTGCAATCTAGATAGTACAGTAGATGCATGCTACCAACGGCTCTAGAGCACTCCATACGTAGCGATTTTCACCGGAAGCTGTGCGATTGTCTTGGTTATGGGGAGGTGCAGCGCAATGATGTTCCTGTTCTTGACGTAAAGTTGTCTCATAGTGCGAGACAGAATCATTACCCGTCGACGATGACCTTGTCTTTGAAACATCATAGGCCCGTGCCGGAAATGCCGGTTCGAGATGCCGTTGACCAACGGTCGTTTGAGGCTGCCACGTTTCTCGCACAGTCGTCCGGGCAGACACCCAAGCATTCATAGACGAAATTCGATGGACTTACTCTATACCATCATGCACAAGGCGATTCGCTACGAAGGCGAAGATCCTTCGTGCTCCGAAGTTGGCCCCAAAATGACCATGTTTGAGCTGGACAGGGGTCGTGGTGGAAGTGTGCACGCGAGCTTGCATCAGAAGTGGCGAGGGCCTGAGACTCGCAAAGACCTGCCGGCTCACTTCAGCCGGCGGAAGACCGAGCCACATCGCTCGCATAAGGGATGACTACGAGCCACTATTACCACGTGGGACCAAGCCACCACAGCCACATTGTTGCTGGATTTGGTCTGCAATTCTGTCGAAGCGAGGGCTTCTTCCGGCAGAAGAAGTGGGCGAGACGCCTGCAGGGCCAGGGGTGTGCCTGTTCGGGCGCGCCGATGGCAGTGTCAGCCGCGGAGACTGCCCAGAGAGGAAGATGCACGCAAGCGAGTAACGAAATAGGCAACTGGAAAGCCACAGTGCATGAATCGAGACCTGGCCTCAGTGCTCGTATATGTATTGTTCACGAAAAGGGCAAAGAAGGTCCAGTTGGAACCTGACGGCTCCAAGAGCACCGCGAGCCCGCCAGAGGCACAGAGAGATACCGTTGTTCCGAGAGGGTTGATGGGAAGCGACAACGATTGCGGAAACCGGCTTTACTTACGTCAAGGCGGGGAGAAATGAAGTTCACAAGGGGGCGAAAATCTCAATTCCGATCTCCGACAGTCTCTCCTCTCTGGGGACCGTTTGGAATGCAGAGGTGGAAACGACACGAAAATCACAGGGAACTTACTGTAGAAGTGTTAGGCTCTCCGCCTCGGACT
The DNA here is from genome assembly GCF_000585515.1 of Cladophialophora yegresii CBS 114405. Taxonomy (NCBI): domain Eukaryota; kingdom Fungi; phylum Ascomycota; class Eurotiomycetes; order Chaetothyriales; family Herpotrichiellaceae; genus Cladophialophora; species Cladophialophora yegresii. The sequence goes on along the minus strand of NW_006913050.1, from coordinate 2,024,988 downwards.
CAGTCGCCGAGGTTGAGTGGTGGAAATAGGGAAGCAAGCGAGTGAAGACCCCGAGAGCAGGGGTATTCGCCGAGTCGGGTCTCTATAGACGATAGTAAGCCCGAAAGAAGAGGCAGGAGCACCGCAGATATCCCAAATGAGCGGCCAGTAGCACGGATCTAGCACAGGGCAGAGACGTCAGGATGGCGCGCAAGAGGAGAAGTGGTCGAGAATCATCGCCAGGATCACCAAGTGAAGGCTTTGAGAGGTCGGAATGCGCGCTGATAGACGCCAAACTTACTGCTTTCGAGCTGCAAGATCTAGATGGGATTGTGATAGCCGTGCTCCGTAATGTCAGTCGCTTGTCAATCGTGCAGTAGAACACAAATCATCACAGATCTGCCCCGTAGCGCTTGCTCAGCCTACAGCAACCCGGCGACGGGGCATTCGCTTGGACGGCGTTGGTGTGTTCTGTGATTTGCACAGCAAGAACAGGACACTCTCTCCGAACCAGTACGAGGTACCTCGTACATACTCCGTCCGGGTAGCAGAGAAAAGCCTATGGGAAGGCATACTCCTTGAAAACCATGTTCTCAGCTGCACTTCCCGGCTGCTTCTCGACGAGGTGTTGATGAGCATCAGGCTGGAAGATGTCCAGTAACAGGTCCACATCGCTAAAGAATCAGATAGCGTCCTTCCAAGAGTCAACGCCATGACGCCTGTTCAAGCCCCAGGCATGCACTCTCATCTTTGCGCGGCAGGAGCCAGTGTTTGCCCGAGGTCCCTTTACCCGGCCGGCCCACTAGTTAAAGGCCCTAGTCGTCGGCCTCCCCCGGTAAGCCTCAGGGCCTGTCCTGGTGCATCTGCGGATAGCAAGGCTAGCCGCTAGCTAGGCTGGAACCCACGCCTATTCATCCCTGGCAGTCGTGTTTTGGGGACTGCCGAATGATGCTGGTCATGGTGCCGTCTAGGGCGCTGGCTGGGGGGAGAGCCGCAGGCGGCGACCAATCACTGGGGGCTTCCCTGTCGCCTTCTCCGTATGCCTAGCTCTGATTCCTCTGCGCAAGCGAGTCTCAGGCAAGCAAGCATCTTGTTGCGAAACGAAAAAAAGAAGCCACACCCTAAATTGTCAGCGGTGCCAGACTCCTGGATCGTCCAGGGTTATACTGCAGCTCCCATCAACATGTCCTGTGAACTCAAATCGCATCAACGCCTGGACCCTCTCGTCTTTTCTTTCTTTAATTGTCTGCCCCCCACGTTCTAGCATTGGACCTACAGACACAGAGCATCTCGTTGCGCAAACCTCAAACGCCATTCACACGCCATTCACTCCAGAGACATAGTCGACCGCAGCGTGTTTCCAGCGTCGTCGCTCCCAACATCGCAAAGGTATGTGAGGCTTTCTCAATGTTTAGGTGAATGTCGTCATCGTGGCAACGGAGACGGCCCGGTATCTCTGTCCTTGCAGCACCTTGCATATCCCGGGAATTGTTCAGTGGGAGCGCCACGCGCATCAACAGTTGCAACAAACGAATACAAGAGATGTGAAGACTCTTTCACTCTTATGGTTTACTGTTCCGCCGTCCTGTTGAGCGATCAGCCCCCAAGTTTCTCCAGCTCGCCAATTCCTCATACCATCCTCTCAATGCATGCTGAGTCTGGTTCTTACTGACTCGACGGCCAGACAGACTCGTTGCGACTGCTTACCTGTCATCCAAACTGCACGTTCACGACACCATTTTTACAAAAACAGCTCTTCAGTAGCGAGATCCCGGGGTTGGACGAACCGCAGATCGTCACGCACGGCCATGAAACCCCGATAAAGTTTTCAAGCTGGCGCATTACTACCCTCCCTCGAGCCAGCCCGCAGCGGCTCTGTCTTCGTCAACTACAACTGAGGCGCGAGCTGCCAATATTGTGCCTCTCCGCAGGACGACTGGCGACGCCCTGTCTGTGCAGACTTCGCAGCTGTCTCCGAGGCTGGACCCCTCGAAGACTCTACCTTCGCCTTACATGCTACTGACTCCGCCATACGCGACAGCAGATGCAGCCCACGATCAACGTTCCATGACCCGGGACTCGTCGACCAAATCGACGCCCACTTCGCAGACACTTCAGAACAGCCCCCTCTCGATGAAGGAGACTGAAGCTCCTCAGCCGAAGCCGAACAACGTCCCGTCGACGAAACCTAAACGAGTTAGAACCGGCTGTTTGACATGTCGCGAGAGACATCTCAAATGCGATGAAGGATTACCGAACTGTCAGAATTGCAAGAAGTCCAATCGCAAATGCAAGCGCGGCATTCGCCTGAACTTCATTGACATATCATGCGACCCGACGCTGTATGTAGTCCCTCGATCGCATGATTGGAAAATCAGCTTTCAGGATGATTCACGTGACATTGCTTCCGAATATCAGGGCGGCCTGGAGAAGTATCATCCACTTGAACCAGAGCCAAAGCGGCAGAGGTTGGACATGCCAGAAATGACCTACGACTACGGACATATTGCCGCTCCGCTCATGGCTCATCAGCCGCTACCTGGTCAACAATACTCGAACACTTATCCCGAACCGCCTCAAGCAATGTACTCGACTTCCACAAGCCATACCTTTGATGAAGCAGCCAACTCTATGACTTCCTTCCCGGACCCCGGTCAAGCAGTTAGACAACATTATCAACCGACTATGATGGCCCCTCCTGAACCAGAAGAATCATTACCGTTCTTAGAAGACCGCGACGAAGTCTTGTACATGCAGGTGTTCGTGGAAGAGGTGGGACTGTGGATGGACTCAATGGACCCGGACAAGCATTTCACTCGCGTCATTCCTTTCCAAGCACTCAAGGAGCCTATGCTGCGCTACGCGCTCCTTGCGTGTGGAAGCCGGCATCTTACTTTGATCAGCTCAATCTATTCCGAAGAGCATGCGTTGAACTACTACAACCACGCGACGAAGCTCCTACTGAAGTCACTCCAGAACCCTGACCGAGACAGTGTATTATGTGCCACCACGGCTACCATCCTCAATGTCTATGAAGTTATGTCCGAGAAAGCCTTGCAGAGGATGAACCACATCGCAGGTGCCCGTGCCCTGATCAAGGAATGCCGATGGGACGCCACCTCCACGGGTATCGGCTCGGCCTGTTTCTGGCTGAACGTTGGGCTGGAGCTGTTCAGCTGCCTGCATTTCAACTGGGGTGTCGCATGGGATCCCGATACATGGGGCATCAACATGAACATGGAACCTCAACGCATTGGCGGGCGCGAAGAAGACTGGACCCACAAGATGCTCTGGATCCTGTCCAAGATCACAAACTTCCGGTCCGAAGCGCAGCGACGGTATCACGACGGCAGCGTCCACGCGGAACAGATGCGCCTGCACCAACGCCACCAGCAATGGCTGGGTCTCGAGCAATTCTGTGACCGCTGGAACAAGTGCATTCCACCCACCATGCAGCCCCTGGGCCAAGTCCCCTCATATTTGACCAAGTCGAAGAGTTCGTTCCCGGAGCTCTGGCTCATCAAGAGGACAACCATCGTCGCAAGGCTGTTCTATCACACGGCCATGGCCTTGCTGGGCTCCGTGCATCCCCTGGCGAGCATGCAGCCTCAGACGGCAGACGAGATGCAAGAGATGAGACTCCACCACTCACGACAGATCTGCGGCATCGTGGCCCACGTCAAGGACAGAGGCGTCGCCTCGGCGTCGATTCGTTGCCTCGCCGTAGCTGGCGAGAATCTCACCTCCAGACGCGAGCAAGAAGAAGTGCTCCAGATCTTCGACCGGATCAAAAAGGAAACCGGCTGGCGCGTGGACTTCATCCACGACGACCTCCGCGAGAAATGGGGCTGGACGAGCAGTGCTCCGGACTACGACAGTATAAGCACAACCTCCACAACATACTATCCGCCTTCGGCGTCATCATCGACACAGCAGCCGGCGCCGGCGGCGACATCTTCACGACCAAAATATCCCGTCGGGATCGTCAACCCGTTATACAAAAACGCCGACTTTTCCGCACAGAACCCGCCATACCAGGGGAATTACGTGCCGCCTACGCACGCGAATGTTCACAATGATACTTCACAAATGTTTGGATTTTCTAGCATCTCAGCGATTTGAGACGGGAGTCGTCTCCTCCTCGCTGCAGCGGAGCTAGGGCACCACAGGACCTGGCATAAACGAAGGGAAGGGTATATATATATATATAGCAATATAGTAATGGGCTTGGCTATGTACCTTACTTGGTTGCGTGCCCAGACGCACCGACGGTTTGTTTTTGAGTATCGGAATATACTATACATACAGGTAACAGGACTTGTTCATTGCTGGATTCTACTGGATTCTACACAATGGCTCGAAATAAGAACGCCTTCTTGGGATATACTGGACCTTGTACCAGAACATAACAGCCCCGCAGTGGGCGAAATATCGTGACTCTACCTCCCCGTGGCAATGATTCTAACGCCGACCTACCTCGGTGGGATGTGTACTCACTCACCTACAAAGCCTGGATGACTTGATCTGTCTTTGGTTCACCGAGCTGCAATCACGAATAGGGTTACTTTGGCAAACACCGAAACTCATCTTTCTTGGACGGATACTTACTCATCACTGTCACTTCACAAGTCGCAGATCCGCCGGGAATAATACCCCTCGTGTAGCCTGCCACACTGGTCAACTCGGATGAAAGAGCGAGACGGCGTCTCTGGCATGCGGCTCGGAGTCAACAACGGTCGGAATGGCCGTGGTGAGTCAGGCGGTGTCGGTGGAAGCGGATGAAGAGTCTGGTTTGGGACCGACGTTGGCTCTGATGTTCGCGTCCACTGACGCCCGTCGCTTGACGACCTCGGCGGAGTCAAGTAGCGGGTGGTGGCTAGGTTCTCCTCGAACTCGAGAGCCACGGGGGAGTGGTCACCTTGGTAACCTTGATCCTGGTAAGCATGTCGTTTCCTGACGCTCCACTCTGCCGGCCAGCTTCTACCTGCCAGCCGGGTTTGAAGGACGTTTGCCGGTGTGTTGTGTAAGTTTACCGGCTGTACAAATCCCCAGGGTGTGGCCACGGGTTGCGGTGTGCTCCGGTGCGGTCTGTTCGCCGACTGCGTGATGGGTCTGCTCACCGGTTGCGTGATGGGTCTGGTGGGCGTACGGGCTGGGATCGTGGCTTTGTTGTTGGAATCGTCGGTGAAGTTCCCATAATCAGCTTCCGGGGTGACACGTGGGTCCTGAGCTGCCTTTTCTCCTGTCACGGTCTGGTTAATGCTCGCCAAATCTCGTCCCGACCATTGGACGTCCCAGAATGTCAACAGAGCCCACAGCTTGATCAATGAATGGAAGTAGGCGAAGATGTAATAGGTAGGAAGATAAATCAGATCCCGTGGATGGCGCCAGAAATAGGGCAACAGTTTCGGAAGTTTCGAGATGAGGATCCAAACGCATAATGCCTTCAAAACACTCTGGGAGCAGAAATCTGTTCGAGTCAGCGTCCACACCATGGCCCCGTCGTAGAAGAGCGCGAAGTTCACCATTTGACTGATCATAAGCGCATAAACAGACCAAGGGTGAGCTCCATAGACGGATCGGTCGGTAAGCAGAGAGCAGAGATTGCTTCGGAATGTCGTGCGTGCCCATCGAAGGCACTGCTGGAGGAACTTGGGATACACTCCGACGTCGCACAAGATCAGAGCGTCGTTGGTGTCCTGGAACTTTATCTTCCAATTGCCTTTGACCAAGGCTCGGGTTAGATAATTGTCGTCATCTGCATTCAAGGGCACGAGGAGACCGAACAAGAAGGTTTCGTTGAGGTAGCCAGCTAACAGCGCTGGATCCTGGAGGATGGTAGTTCTGTAGAGACAGGTGCGGCCACTGATCACTGCGACACCGCCGTCAACAGCATTGGACGCTCTATGCTCGAAGTTGTGTCTTTCCAGGTACAAGGCGCCCATGACATTCCAGAACCCCCGGAAGAGGCCGATGCCCGAGTGGCGGATAACATGCTTCATTGTGCCCACTCCACCGACGCTTGGGTCCTCCTCGAAAGGTGCGAGCGCCGCGGCGAGGAATCTGGGTGAGGCCCACACCACATGGTCGTCGCATAAAACGATAATCCGGGTTGTGATAGAGGCGATGGCAAGCGCAACCTGGCGTCGCTTGTTTGCCACGTCGGAATGTGATACTTTGAAGCAGATGTCTGGATGGCGTCGTACGAATGGGGTTATAATGGACCATACCTGCTTCTCTTGCTCCGCACCCACCGCGACAATATGCATAACTTTGGGAGAGTTTTGCACGATTGATTCGATGCAATGGCTGAAGGCTGGCGCATCTGGACAGCAGGTCGGGATAACGACAGTGCAATCTTTGCGCGTCAGTCGTGAATACTTAGAGATTTGCGATGGGCGATAGCGAAAATAAGCGAACAGGTGTACAACAAACCTCAAATATCGAAAGACGAACAGGAATACGAAGAGAAGGTTGGGATGCTGGAACAGAGTTTCCATTTTCGAAGACCTATGTTAGTAGCCTGATTGTGGTGAGTTTTGTTGAGAGGAACAGGGGGGGCTGAGCTACGATGGATGAGGCTCGAGTGCGATTCTGGATGCCGAACGATGAATCCAGGCGAGTGTGATTGAGTCGAATGTGAATTGATGGAGGAAAGGGAGGAAAGTCAAGGATATCGTCCGCTCGTCTACGAGGAAGGACCAAGTCAATGCAACAGCCACGCGGAAAGCCATTGTCCTCATGACCGAGTATAGACCTGGACAATGGAGCAGCAGGGCCGAAGAAAGAGGTCGGGCTCGACAAAGGAAGAGAGGGACAACACTTGCTTTGGCGGGCGGAGAGGTTGAGGGAATAGTCCTGCATAGTCTTTGTGTTTGAACAATGGCGCAACATGTCGAAACAAGGAGCTTTGCATATTTGTACCAGCAGTGCCGAGATCTCAAGAAAAATCCAGGCGATGAGGTTATGAGAGTGAGCTGGCGATGACGGGAAAGTGAGAGTTCTATGAACGCTGCCGCGACAGTGAGATTGTGGCAGTGGCCACTAACCGTAAACAGGCCAAGCCTTGTACGGCAAAGTGCAGCACGCCAAATTCTGTGCAGGTCCAATGATCCGAGCGCACAGACGCAAAGGTACAATAAGCCGGAGAAAGAATATGTATGTGCATTCTAGTAGACGAAGTAGCCACCAGTGGACTCACGACTATCGATTTGGCCCACACAAGGAAGCCACAGCCCTCGAGTCCACCCCAAGTAGGCAGAGGAAACCCCTATGACCTCGCTCGGACGCCGCGCTATGCAAGCAATAGAACTGCAGAATTATCACTCAAAAGTCATGCTGATCTCATCGCGGCCCTTACGAGACCCGTCGTCATCATCTGCCCAGGCGTTGCGCTCGAGGTTCACCTCGGATGCCGACGTCGAAGGTCCGCCTGGATTGTAATTGCGTGACGGAGGTCGACCCCAGCTCGGCACTGACGGCTCAGTGACATGAGCCTTCAGCTCAGGCCGGGCAAGACTAGGGACCCTGGCGCTTTCAGGCCTGGGTGATGCCGACGGTGTCAGGCTAAGCGGCGGCAACGTGCTGGCTAGCTCCCTGGGCTCTGCGAAAGCGTACGATGAGCGTCCGTTCGGATCTGGGGAACCTTGAGGCGATCGCTGTGGGGTGACGCGAGGAGATCGCTGGGGACTCGCTATCGAAGCTGGCCTTAAGGATGAAGTTCTCGCAGGCCGGATAGGAGCAAGTTGTTTGACAGGCTCGAACGAAACGTCAACCTCATCTGGTCGCGGCGGGAGGTTCAGCCGGGCAAGTTCCTCCGCCCTCATCCCGGAGGGCAGCCGCAAGTACTCCACGTGCTTCTCGCCATCCTTACTGATAGATGTGATCTGCATCGGAGGCAAGGTGCTGTCCAGCTCGCGCACGTCGATCATCTCCCCAGCCAACTCTCTTCGAATCGCTTCGATATCGAAGAAGACGTTGCCGTTGGTGTCCGCACCTGCGTCGGGAGCAGTGCTGCCGTTTCGCTTGTGGTTGATGTCGTTCGCATTGTATGTCTCCCACCCCTTTTTCTCTGCTGCCTTGCCTCGCTTGAATAGTCCGAAGCGTTTCTTCTCTGGCTTCTCTTCAGCCCTCTTGCGCGCCTCCTCTATCTCTGAGATCAACTCTCGTTGCCTCTGAGCATGATTCTCAGGATCGGGGTCCTCGATCTCGGTGAACTCGTCGCTCTCAACTTCCCAGCCGACCTCGCGGAGTAGTCTAGGCATGGCAGCGCGGTAAGCCATGTGGCCCTTAACCCATGGGCTTACATCGATATTTTCCACGCCGGGCACTCCTTGCACTGGGGCGAGCCCAGCTACGGCCATAATGCCACCAGCCGTCATGCGAAACAGGTATCCCAGAATCCAATCACCGGAAGAATAGCCGTTCAGAAATCTGCCGGCGACAACTGAGCGGGCTCGCAGATACTCGTCTTTACTGGCCACCACAGGCGAGCCGAACATGTACACGTTCTGGATCAAGCCGTACGCACCACGATGAGACAACTCCTTCAAGCATGAAAAGATGACCCGCGACCCGAGCGAGAAGCCTACCAGGGTGATGGGTCTCTGCCCCAGATGTCGGTCGATCAGAGAATCCGCCAAGATGAGGCCGGCAGCAGTGGCGCGGTCAAGAGAGACACTCCACGGGTTGTCGATGAGGTACGCCAACTTTGACAGCACCACTGGCAACTGGAGCGCAGCCATCAGGGTGATCAGTATAGTGCTTCCAAGGATTTGTTGGACCGTCTGCGTCAAGGCTTCGGTTGCCAGAATGTTAATCGTGTCGCCCATCGATCGGAGCATTTCCGGTTCCCATAGCAGGGAATATATGTCCCCCATAATGGGGTCGACCGTGCTGTATGGCAGGCGGACATCATCAACTTTGCCAGTCATCCAACCTGATATAGTCAGAATAAGGTTCAGTCGCTTGTTGTTGTGCAACGGTCGATATTCGAAGGTCTTTACACTGCCTGTTCTCCGATCTGCAGCTCGAACTGCAATGGTACCACCAGCTGCTGTAGCAGCGGACGTTATCAATGCAGCTCCACCAACGCCACCAAGGAACCCTGCGGTACCGGTGACACCGATCGTTGTGAAACCAGCGGCAAGTCCGGCTCCAATAAGAGGTGCAAGCAGACCGGCGGATAGCCCAATGACAAGGCCTCCACCAACAGTTGCCAGACCCATGAACATGTATTTCTTCTTCAGGGCACGTTTTCGTCGCTTCTCCATGTTTTCGGACTCATCCCAGTTCTCTCTTGCCTCTGCTTCTTGCATCTCCAGTGCATCAATGACCCTTTTCTCGAAGCGACAAATTTGCATCCAGGTGATGCTCATGGTTGAAGCAACCCGTTCGACCAAGCGTCTTGAGCGGGCGTCGTACTGACCATCCGAGATGAGAACCAGAAACAAGTCACACAAGACAGTCCACCGTAAGTCGAGGTCAATTTCCTTTGTATGAGGCATATCCTCCATACCATGTACTTCCGGGACTTCCTCGCCATCCTGGACCTCCTTCACTGATGTCTCCGGGCCTTTGAGAGCAGGAGAGGATGCTATCCCGTCCCGAACTCCAGATGGATCTGATCTTGATGACTCCGCAGCAACCTCATCAGCCATAGGATTGTTCACCTTCGCGTTAAGCATGAGAGGAGCGACCAGGTCAGAGGGCTGCACGCCATGCTCGGCAAGCTGCTCGATCATGATCTGCTCTGCAGGGTTGATGTCCATATGGGAGTAGAGGCGCACCATCATCTTCTGACCCCACATATCCATGCTTTCTATAGACTTGACGAGCTCTTTCTGTGCAGACCTGGTCTTCTCTAGCGCACTGAGCGCCTCCAACATCTTATGGATGGTGAGCCGCACCACTCCGACGTAAGCTATCCGTTGTCCTTCGGTCAAGAGATCCTTGGTGGCCTCCAGCTGGCTTAAAGTATCCCGCTGTTCGTCATCGTCATTGTCCTCATCGGCTGTCGCCTGCTGCTTCGGCCCGTTCTTGAATAGATAGTTCGTCTCCTCATCCATACTCGTTGCAGATTGGGCATCCTCATCCAGCTGAACTCGTGTATACCCCTTCCCTGCGCCTCCCATGCCCGAATATGGATTTGACTCTTCTTCATTCTCCTTGTGGCCCTTTGCTACTAGACGTCCATTGTCGTCATATATGTCAAATTCATCGAGGGCTGGCATAGCCTGCCACTCTACCTCCTCGTCTTCATCGTCTGACTGTGTAGGCGCCGAGATTTGTCTTTGGTGGGAATATTCGGAAGCTGCACCGGTCTTCGGCTTCGAATCGCGCCTTGGTATGACTGTGGCTTGTATTTGAGAGGCTCTTGGAGATGTGGTAGTGGCTGGTTCTACTGCACCCTTCGAGTCGGAATTCGAGGCGACTGTCACAGGTGGCACATTCTCTGGCCTCTCCGTATCGGCCTGTGGGACCCCCTTTACACTGTGCTCTTCTTTCGTCTCTTCCGCCGACTCGCTTTTCGCCGAGCCTATTGAGTCTGCTGGGGTTTCGAGAGTCGATCGTGATACCTGAGCCAGCTCGACCGGCTCAGCAGCTTCCTGTGCACCATCGCTCGACTTGTTCCCAGTGGGCCCCTTCGCATTCGGAGTTGTGTTAGAGTCATCTGTAGCACCTTCGGCGTCGTGGAATGTATCGGCCTCGTCCTCACTGTCGTCCGAATCCGCTGGATGGGCTCGTCTCACCGGCTTTCTGGGTAGACCGAAGTCATCGAGTTCGGGTTCAACTGCGGGGGCCAAGGCGACGCCAGCGCTGGCAGCTGTGGCTCCTTCCACGGCCACATCTGCGGTACCATATCGTTCATGAGTACTGTCTCCAGCGGTCATAATGCCACATCTGCGGAGCGGTGAGCGTGAGACATATGTCTCAAGGCCACCTGTGGGGGACTCGAATTTGACTGCTTTCGATGCAGAACAAAGACGTCCTGGGCCAGAACTAACGTATACCAGGAAACAGATAGTGCCCTAAGTATCCTCCGGTCGCACGGTTCTCACCACAAAGCAACCAAAGGCAGATAGAATTGCGTTTCACGTCACAGCATTAATTACGACTACGCCGAGAGAGAGGAAAGTGACTTTGGTGGGTCCCCCATTCACCGCAGCCTGTGGCAATGCCGCTTTAAACCTCCGGGCCTTTCAGCTTTCAGCTCTCAGCTCTCGCCGCACGCGAGGAGTCCGCGGTTCGAGGTACGAACGAAAACCACAGTCATAAGCATGCCATGGAAGAGTGTATGCTTGCGCGCTTACAACGCGTCTGCTCATCTTTGGAGAGGTTCTAGTGACTCTTGCGGTATCCGGATTCCCTAAAGTCGCAAGCCGTCCAAAGTCCATCTGCGAGTCATGTTCGCGTCTCGCAATTAGTAGACAGATACACCCTCCCGGCATTTCAACAGATTAAATTTGGTTCCTCAACCACATAGCACGGCAGCAGCAGCATTGAGCTGAGAAGCTTTCTCTTCGTTCCGTTTCTGTACATACCCCCGAGTCTTCCTGAGCCAGACCAGACGCTGTTTGATGCAGAAGCCCTCGAACACCGACCAATGCTATTTCAGACGGACTCTCAGGACAACGCAGGGACGACCTTTGCAGAGCTTACTTGTACCTTCATTTCGACTTTGTGAACTGCTCGAGCGCCGAAAAGTCGCCCTCGTCGAACTTCGCCCAAACCGACTCGATCCTCGCTCTTCGCTCCAAAGCAGTCTCCCGATTCTTCCTGCTCTTCTTCGTCCGTTCGCCAGATAAACATCTGTTGACTTCTCGCTTGATATCGTTGCAGCCTCCCGTGGCCTTGTAGAGGAAGCCGCGCGCGTGGCATTCGTCGAGTGCGTTCATGATCTCCTCGCAGCCTGTGGTACAATTTGTCAGACCGAACTGTTTTGGGCAACCTTTGAATTGAATTGCTGCGAGAATAATCTTGAGAGACCAAAGCAGGGGTAACGCAAGCTCGACCGCAACACATTTTGCCTCGAGCAAAACAGCATGCGATTCGAAGGGACTTGATTGCCACGCACCAACATTGTCTTTTGTATGCAGATGGGAATGCATCTTCGTGGAGACTCGTCTCCAATACTGATCATGCGGTTCGAGCCACGCCCACATCTGACGTTCAACAAGGAGGGCGAATCGAGGTTGAGGGATCAAGAAGGATGAAGGTTACGAATGTTCCGCATTGGAGATCGAAGCTAAAGCAGCCTTGCGTCCCTTACTGCAGCCTTGCATGACGCTAAGATAAGATAAAGATTAGATTACTGTTACTTTTTTTCGGTGCGACTCCGCAAATATGTACAGCAACTGCTCGAGACTGGCTGGTCCCTTCTCAATACCGCAGCCTGCCACTCACCACGATGTCAATGACGCTAGCGACAACATGGGTGCGTAGGGGCGTTGCCGCCCAGTTCCCTCAGAAATACCAGGTCGACGAAGCCGAACTTAGCCGAATATCGAAACTCGCCCGCCTTCAGTTAGAGGACGCACAGCAAGATCTGCTCGATGCGCATAATGGCAAAGACGCCGACGCCGACAAAGACTCCGAAGACTCAGACTCCGAAGCCGGTGTACCTACGGGAGAAGTCTCTGAAATTGCCAAACCTACAGTAACTGAGGAGGATGATCTGAAGGAATACAATCTCGACGACTACGATGACGACCCGGTGGACGAGAAAGGCGAGAAATTCTCCATGTTTGGGAATGTCGGCTCGTTAGCGTACCACGCACCGCACGAGCAGGACCCTTACATCGTTCTACCAGAGGGCGAGCAAGACTCGGAAGACGAAAGAGAAGATTTACAGATACTGGCTTCCGACAACCTAATCCTAGCAGCAAAGGTCGAGGACGAAGTTGCGCAGCTAGAAGTCTTTGTCTACGAAGACGAAGCGGACAATCTCTACGTCCATCATGATATCATGCTGCCTGCCGTGCCGCTTTGCGTGGAGTGGATCAATATCCCGGTTGGCAAAGGATCTGAGTCGCGGTCAGAAGGCAACTTCGTGGCCATCGGCACAATGAACCCGGAGATCGAGATTTGGGATCTCGATGTTGTGGACAGCATGTACCCCAATGCGATATTGGGACAAGAGCCCGAAGAACAAGCAGAAATAGAGCAGAACGGGGAAGGCAGCAGTTCGAAAAGCAGCAAGAAGAAGTCGAAGAAGAAGAAAAAGAAACCCAAAGCGAACGACGAGTACCATGTGGACGCAGTCCTTGCGCTGGCTGCCAACCGTCACCACCGCAATCTGCTTGCCTCCGCGTCGGCCGATAAGACGGTCAAACTATGGGATCTTAACAGCGGGAAGTGCGCGAAATCATACACAATGCACAGCGGCAAGGTGTGCGCACTTGACTGGCACCCGACAGAGTCAACTATTCTCTTGAGCGGAAGCTACGACCGGACAGTAATTGCGACGGATATGCGGGCGCCAGACGCGCAAGCACCGAAATGGGTCGTGGAGGCCGACGTCGAAAAAGTGAGATGGGATATTCATGACCCCAACTTCTTCTACGTCACCACAGAGGCAGGAACTGTCCACTATTTCGATGCCCGGATCGTCCCATCGTCCCACGATAAGCCCACCAAGCCGGTGTGGACGCTTCAAGCACACGACGGAGCGGTCAGTGCCTTCGATATCAATCCCTCAGTGCCCGGCCTGTTGGCGACGGGCTCGGATGACAAGAGAGTCAAGATATGGAATGTTGAGGACAACAAACCAAACATGGTGGTTTCGAGGAACCTTGACGTAGGGAGGATCTTCGCGACACAGTTTGCACCTGATACGGAGGTGGCATTCAGGCTCTCAGTGGCTGGGAGTAAAGGTCGATTGCAAGTGTGGGACATCAGCACCAATCCGAGTGTTAGGAAAGTCTTCGCGGGCAGAGTCCAACTGCCAGAATCAGACGGCAAAGAAAGATTGGTCGGCGCCAGCCTGAGTGATCACGAGAGCGACGAGGAAGAGGATGAGGAGGAGGAAGGCAATGCGGACAGGGCAGGTGGCCCAGATGGGTGGGAGTCCATGGATGAGGATTGAACAGCACCTGTGGAAAAGGCTGAGATGAAGAATGTCCTTTATCATGAACGGGTGTTTGCTGTATGATGCGAGATACAAGAGCAAACTATCGCAATGAGTACCTAGGTAGGTACGTAGGCATTACGTTGGAGACGAGATCAAACCGGCTTTCAAACCGCCAGGCACAATGGAATGCGTAGGCGTCCGCAGGTGTCTCTAAAGTGCTGCAACCCACCAGAGATCCCTAGGTACAGTAAAGTACCTGTACTTACAAAATGGACTAATCAACCACAGAGGCATTGAAGTGAATCCTGGCCCAAGTAAACTTTTGTCATGTGTTAAGGTTAGGCACTGCTCACACCCACCTGACGCCTAAACCAAGACCCCAAGTGACGCCGGTGACGCCCGAAAAAAGCATTCGCCCGCCCCCTTACGGCCCATTCAAAGGGCCTAGGAGTCTCTATTTTCTCCCTCCATGCTTACGCTCTCCCTTCCCGAAACTTCACCCACCACGCCCGCCGTATCGCTGCGTCGCCCCTAATTTCGGCACCACATCGCAGGTTTCACCCTTTCGATTCACAACCACCATCATCTACAAATTCATCTCCCTTTTATCAGCATCTGCATCACCTTCGTTGCCCTGCCTTCAATATGGCAGGCGGAGACCACACCGAGGGCACAAACACACCTGAGCCTGCGGAAAAGGGCTTCGCCACCCTGAATCAGTTACAGTAAGTTCACTACTGTACGGCACTCCTGGGTTGCCGTGACTTTCGAGGCCCCGCGGATCTGAGAATGGTAACTAACATGACATGAACTATGAAGGATTGGCGTGAAGGCTTTTGTCGAAAAGGTGAGTTGGAAGATGTTTCTGGCTCTTCACGAATCGCGCTCACGTGACTTCCCGCGATCTTAATATACCAGTACGAGTTCATTTGCAAAGCACCCTCTTACTGACCGGTGGAAAACTTGCAGAATGGAGAACCCAGAAAGGCAGAGGTCCTGTCGATCAAGCAGCGGAATTCGGCGTTGACATTCTAGTATGTCTACTACGACGTCGCTTGCTTGTGTCACTGACATGTTGGGATCAGCGTCCACTATGTCGAATTCAATAAGCGTCTCGACGGTATGTGCTACTTCCCCCTCCATCGTAGATGCATTCCATGCACCAAGACTAACACCCGCTAGAATGGGTCACGGCCGACCGCATCGACCTCTCGCAGGAAGTCGAGTGGCCTGTTCCCGAAAAGCCCGAGAAGAAGAAAACAACCGTCACGACAAAGGGCCCGCCGTCCAAAGCCGCCGCCGCAGCCAAATCCATAACCACAAAGGTCGCAGGTCGGGCGAGGACAGAGTCTCGCGCCGGCTCCGCGACGCCGGACCTGCTCAGCAGTAAAGCCGGGAATGATAGGAAACGACCTGTCCCTTCAAAGGCCGGTGGCAAGGAGAATCGAGAGGAAGGGCTCGCTCCAGATGGCGATGCCTCGCTCATGGCCACCCAAGAAGGCACGCCCTTGCCCATCCTCGGTCCTGACGAAGGCACGCAAGACATTGACATGCCGGACGTGACGAAGACAGAAGAAAAGGTAGCGCCGATAATGGAACCGGAGGAAGAAATCGAGAAGCTCCGCACGGGAGGCTCGATGGTCCAGCACCATGCGCAACTCCACTTGGTCCGCAACCTGGATAAGATTCAAATGGGCAAGCACATCATTGAGCCGTGGTATTTTTCGCCTTATCCGCAGGAGTTTGGCGATGTCGATCTCGTCTATGTCGATGAGTTCTGCTTGTCGTATTTCTCATCGAAAAAGGCCTTCGAGAGACACCGCACCAAGTGCGAATTGCGGCATCCGCCTGGCAACGAGATCTATCGGGATGACTTTGTGAGCTTCTTCGAGGTCGACGGACGGAGACAGCGGACCTGGTGTCGGAATCTGTGTCTGTTGTCCAAGCTGTTCTTGGATCACAAGACACTGTATTACGACGTCGACCCGTTTTTGTTCTACTGCATGGTGACTCGCTCGGAGCATGGCTGTCATCTCGTTGGATACTTTAGCAAGGAGAAAGAATCAGCGGAGGGATACAATGTCGCTTGTATTCTGACCTTGCCGCAATATCAGCGACAGGGATTAGGAAGGTTGCTAATTGCCTTCTCGTACGAGTTGAGCAAGCGAGAGGGTAAGCTCGGTTCGCCTGAAAAGCCACTTTCTGATCTCGGCCTGCTGGGATATCGGCAGTACTGGAAGGAGGTACTCATTGAGTTGCTCTCGGATCCAGCTCGACTGCCTCCGCCAGGCTCTGCCTCTCACACGCCAACTTCAGAGCACCTCCATCCTCATTCATCCTTGGGATTCAACGGGCCAAACTCTCAGTACTCGACAAGCATCGCAGAGATAGCGAGTCTGACGTCAATGACCGAGAAGGATGTACATGAACAACTAGAGGTGCTGAAGTTGCTGCGATATCACAAGGGTGCGTGGATCATCGTCGTCCGCGACGAGCTGCTAGAGTGGCAGGAGCAGCGGCGCCAGAAGGAGAAGATCAAGGGTGCCAGAAAGATCGACCCGAGTAGGCTGAATTGGAAGCCGCCTGTTTTCACCGCCAGCAGTCGGACCTGGAATTGGTGACGGGCGATTTCTAAAATTCCAAATTAGCGATGGGGTTGGAGGCGTCTTTGCTTGGGTGGATAACGTACATCATCATGCTGGCAACGGGCGCTGGGTCGCTGGAGCATCCATGAATCGCGTTGATGGATGTCGTCGCATCCACATAGTGCTTGTCCTGTCTCCGACACTGTCGCCACCAATCATCCCTAAAACATTTTCAGCCCATATTGGAGTGTCACAAGAACATTTGGCGTTTCCTTCATGTAGGCATGTTCGTATATCGAGCGATTTCCGCTTCGGCACCCGTGGCGTCGGAGCCATTTTCTGTCATTTCAGTATCTCCGTTGTGGCCGTTATGGCTTTGACAGGCAGATTCATCTCCATCGAGGCCGAGAGGAAGTTCAGGGAGATCAATCTTCTTCTCACGCGCAAGCTGTTCAGCCCAAGCGCGGGCTCTGACAAGATAACGGATATTGGCCTCTCTTCTCTGATCCTGAGACTGGAGAATAGCTTCGTTGACATCCTTTGCGACTTTCCGTCTTAATGAAGGGTCAACGAGCTCTGCCAGTGCACCAAACTCGCTCTGGATACTTGAGCTTGGCTGACCAGAGGATCCTGCCACAGCGGCTTGTGTCCACGACTCCCTGGGTACGATTAATAGAGCCATGGCCCGTTCAAGGTCGACTTTAAACTGCGCATCCAATGGAGCGTAACGTGCGAGATTGTTTTGAGCAAACTCTATCGCCTTGGCTACCAGAGTCGGATCGGCAGAAGTGAAACTCTGGCGGATCAACTCGACGAGTTGGAGGCGGAGAAGCGAGAAGTGAAGCTTCTTGTCGGTGTCCAAAAGCTGTCTCCGCGAGTCAGCATGCTGGCTAAACAAAGAGGACGCGGATGGACATGGTGGCAGTCGTGTTGAGAAATCATACTGAGGACTGAAGGTGTTTTTGCTCTCATCGTTGCCCGGAAGCTATGAGTGGTGCATGAAAACAGATATAATCATAGAAGTAGGAGCGCAAACCAGAGTGCGAAGCACTTACTTCTGGGTTCAGCTCGTTGATGAGCTCGATGGCAGCTTGCAAATCTCCACGGTGTATTGAGTCTCGAATCTGTACTCTCTCGTTGATGCAGCCGAGGTCCGCTTTGGGCTGAATGTTGGCCTCCGCTGCGAACTTTTCTGCAGCTGACGGATATCCTTCAGTGATCAAATAGTCCATGATGAGGTTGTTGAAGTCTCTGTAGACGATGCCCGGTCAGTCAGTGCTCACGTTCCTGCCCGCGCCATACGTCCTCATGCCCGATTTTTCAGAAAGCAAAATATCCAGTCTCTTCAAGTGTTTTCAGAGAGATTCCCATTTTGTCAAAGAGTACATCCTGTTGTGGAGAGGGTTCCGAGAAGACAGTGGTACGTACGATTTCGAAATTGGCGTGTCGGCGACCTGGCGCTCGAAGGGATGAGCCGCTGCGGCAGCCTTGAGGGATGATTAGTACGAGCACGCAGAGGCATCAGACGACTTACCATGGCGCCAACACTCCGACAGGCAGACTGGAGAAGTCGGAGCTGCACTGGTAGAGTCTACCAGTCACGGCATACTTTGCACAGTCGATCTGTGCCAGGAAGAGTTGCACGGTATGTAGTACACTTGGAGATTTCAAGATGTCGGCGTTGAAGTCTGCCAGTGGATCAACCAAAGTCTTGCCAAGATAATACGTTGGAGTGTTTCCCGCGTGGATGCTGTTTTCTAGCACAAGGCTCGACAAGGACAACGTCCTGACGCCGTCGTGGGGATGCCCTGTCATTCGGTCAGAGGCACCACGGACTCAATCTTCCCACCAAGACATGGCGAGTCTCCTCTTCCCTTTCTCCTCGCGTCATATTAGGAGACCCTTGCGCGTCGGCACGGCTTGTCTTTTCATGACCAATATTTGAGAGAAACAAGACAGCGTAAAAAAGACCAAGCAAGGACCTTACTCGCCCTGCTTAGACCCAGACACGGGTTGTGTGGAAACGGAAAACGTGCTGCGAGTTCTTTGTTTGCGTAGCTGAGTGATCAAACTCCTTCCCAGCTCTTTGATGACCATGCAAGACATTCTATTAACAGCGCAGGCAAATGTCGAGAATGGCTTCTCAAAAGTCCCGCATCGTCGCACTGGTGCAATGGAGTTTCAAAGCACACAACCATCGCAACCATGTCAAGACTGCAGCGGAAGATGATGACTGAGAAAATGACACAAAAATTCCGATCAGAAGCCAAAGTATCAGCACAAGCTGCATCACAGCTGCTTCACGAACTTCAAGTCACCGTCAACGCCACAGAGGAGCAGCTAACATGCAAACTCGAAGCCGTTATCACCACGGCGGCTACTAAAAACGGTATTTCGACATGCCGGACACTTGCAATTTGTATGTCGATGGTGGTCTCACCCACATTCTTGGTGTTTCGTTTGTCGAGCCTCCTTCGAGGTGAAAAAAGGCGAATGCTACTACGGCTAGGTCCTCGGATTGGGAAAGGATACGCAAGGCTCCTAGCGGATCAGACGACAGTCTATATGGTTTGGGGCCCAATACCGGCCTACCACCGAGCTGGTCTCCGCCTTGCCAAAAGGTCTCGGAGGCTTGTCCCGTTAAAAACACTCGGCCACCGGCTCCTGGTCTTCGGAATGTCAAATCTACCACCAGATACCGACGCATCATAACACGACAAGGACTTGGACGCTGTTGCCAGCATATCAAGGGCTATTCGAGAGCATCAAGGCCGCATTCAACTCGCTTCAAATCCAAGCGGATGGAAAGCATTGCACTGCAGAGCGTGATATTGTAATCAATATCTGTACACTCCGCCCGTGCAACTTCGCATTCATATACCTACCTGTCCAGTGGAATATCCCGATGTATCGGCCTACTGGTGTTGCTACGACATCCGTCGGTAAGGCAGTTCGAACGTAATGTATGGCCTTCAAAGTGTTTATATTGCGTGCGACGTCATGGAGCGAGTACTCTTCCACCACTACACCGTTACATCGTTATCAGGGGCCGAAAGTCCCTACGCTGTTGTGGAAAATTTCTTTAGGACCTCACTTAGCTTTGTCCGACATATCGAGCAGTCTGGTGTCACCTGGCTCAATATAGAAATCATCAGCCAAGCCTCAAGAAGACAGCTTCCAAATGTCATATGGTGGAAGATGTCCAGTGGTTGCCCAGCCACGCATCAACCACAGAGAAGTATAACTCAGCAATGGCAATCCAATTAGTCGTCCTCAAAAATCTCCCGTTTCCAGCTTGCTAAGTTGCTCCGCACGCCTTGTTACGGCCCATGCATCCTGAGCTCCATCAGAGTCACTACCGCGCCGTAATGGCAGCCATCCATTTCTGCTCGTCTTTCCTGTAAGGCACCATAAGAATCAGACACGAGATCCACTGAATGGCTACTGAAGAAGAGGGAATATTTGTTCCCATCTCCTCGCACAACCACAAGATAGCGCAGAAACTCACCGGTCAAAGTGCAACAACATCCCCAGCACGGGGATCAACTGCCGCTGGTGGCCTTTATCCTTCTGCTCCAAAAATTGCAGGAGCACGTTCTTCAGGTACACATAGTCAACGGTACCTTGACTGAGTCCCGCGGTTTGTCCTGCAGCAGTTGTAGGTGTCTCGCTACGACTGGTCGTGGTGGGTAGGCCTCTTTCTTTCGGAGCTGGAGACCGCGCGTTTACATGCGTAGAATCGATTGATGTCCGTGAACTTGGCGCATTCGAGTCGACTTTACCTAGACCAGGCCGTCCAGGTAATATTGCCTGCGCGTTCTTCAGCTCTTCCGTGAGGTTCTTGTTCGCCTTGGTCAGCTTTTCAACCCGCTCCTTCGCCTCATCGCTTATGCGCCGTAACTCTGCCTTTTGGGCGTCAAGCTCCCTCACTTGGCGTTCACTCTCATCCAGGGCCTCCCGAAGACCCGTCATCGCGGCTTTAACTTCCTCGACTTCTTTCGAGGCACGCGTGGAGACCTCTTCAAGCTCATCCCTCCGTCTCTTCCACTCCTTAAGCCGGTTCTCGAGTCCTTCCTTTTCATCTTCCACCAGTTTCATGGCCCGTTGTGCATCCCTCGCTTTTCCTCTTGCCTCTTCTACCTCCCTCATCATCCTTCTCTGCGCAACGTTCGCTTCATCCTCGACTCGGTCCCGTTCTTCAATCGCCTTCTTCATTCGTTCTTTCATTTCTCTAATCCTCACCTCGGTGCCACTTGAGGACTGATCCAAGAGCATCCGCATCGTCTGGCCTTCCCTCGTTCTCTCGCTTAACATGCGTTGCGCTTCGGCGAGTTCCTCTTCAAGGTTATCGGCACGACTGGATGCTTCACGGGCTTGCAAGTTCAGTTCGTGGGTCTGGTCGCGCAGGGACGAGACAAGCGCCTGGGAGGAGGTATGCAGGGCTGTTTTGAGACTTAGCTCTTCTCGCAGGGAGGTTAAGTCGCGATGATTGTTGGACAGCTGGGCGTCCAAATCCCGGAGCTTGGCGCGGAGCGTTGTCGATTCTTCTTTTGCGCGTGCGAGGTCTTTTTCAAGTTGGGAGGAATATGTGGCCGCCTCCTGACGGCGTGTTTCGGAGGTCTGCAGGTCGAGTTGTGCTTTTTCGAGGTCCTTTTCTAACTTGGTTCGCGTGGTGGTTTCTTGCTCAATCTTTTGATTTAGTTCTTTGATTTCCTGGTCCTTGTCGCCGAGACGCTTGCTGAGGCCTTTAAGCTCGGCTTTGATATCCTCGTAGCGGGCTTCCAGACGATTGAGCTCGCCGATCTTGTTCTTCAAGTCGTCTTTGGTGGTCTTGAGTTCGACGACTTCATTCCGAAGATTACGCAATTCGGGTTGGGCTTTGGCGAGTAATTCCTTGAGGTCGGTGATATCTTTGAATCTGCCTGCTGCGAGCTGCTCGGATGCTGCAAGATCTTTCTCGAGCGTTGAGCATTTGATCTTGAGCTCGTCGTATTGCCCAACGATCTCCTTGTTCGCTTTCTCCCGGTCAGCAGCACTGGCAACTGCCGCGCGTGTCTCAGTTAGCTCTTTTTCAAGCCTATCCACAGAGTCTTGCAAAGCGTTCTTTTGTGTTTGTGCCTCTTTCAATGCGTCTCGGGCTTTGACATGCTCTTCGCCTTGGTGCAAAAGATCGTCGCGCAAAGTCTCGATTTCTTCTTTCAGCTCCTCCTGGTCTTTCAGTCTTTGAGAGAGTCGCTCGACACCCTCAGCCTTGGTTTGCAGCTCTGCTCTCAGCTCGGAGATCTCTTCTTCAAGCTGGTAGATTTGATCGCTGGAGGATTTGTCGTTTACAGCGGGCTCTGCGTCTTCTACTTCGGCGAGATTCTCGGATACTTTGACTGGTGCATCAGCTCCCATCGCGTCCTCGGCAGCCTGTTGCGGTCCCTTGCCCTTCCTCTTTTTCTTGTTCTTCTTTTTCGAGCCTCCAGTGCCGGCTTCCGACGGTGCTTGGGAGGGCGTTGCCGCTTGTGGCGGGAGTGCGGCTAATGAAGACGTTCTTTGCAAGCCGAAGTTGTCTGAGAGATACTTGACGACCTCTTCACGCGATTCCAGGGTATCAAGCTTCGATCTCGTGTTCTCGTCTAAAAATCCAAGGACTTTAGTGGAAGGTCGGCTCAAGTACTCCTCCTGGTTGAACTTGATCTCGGTCTTCAGTTCGGAGACTGTCCTCTCGGCTTTGTCGAGTTGACCACGCAGGGTATTCATGATTCCCTGCATGGTGGCGAGTTTCTTCTCACTGGACTGACCGTCTTGCTCCTTGGCTGCTTCCTGCCGTTCCGCTGACTTGTACATGGCTAACGTATTCTCAAGGTCTTTGACGATAGAATCCTTCTGTGCCAGCTTCTCGCTCAGTATCTTTGTATCTCTCTCCATCGTCTCAATCTGCTGTTTGAGCTCGGTATTATGCGCGTCGAGCTCTTTGATGCGGCTTTCAAGGCTTAGCAGTTGCGAAACTGCTTCATCCTTTTCCGACTTCAAGCTTTCAAGCTCTTTCTCCACCTCGCCCGTACGCGAAGTATTTGAGGCGGCCAAAGTCTCGAGTTCATCAATTCGCTTCTGTAAGTCAGTCTTGCTCTCGTCAAACTTGTCCTTCGCATCTCGAAGGGAATGGAGTTCGCGGGTAGCGGTCTCTAAGCTCTCGACCATGCTTTCGGTCGATTCACGAGCGACCTGGAGATCTCCCTTCAGATTGGTGACTTGTTTTTTCAGATCTTCCACTTCAGCTTGACGCTCTTGCAACTCGGTCTCCATTTTCGACTGCTCAGTTTCGTACGAGAAGAATTCCTCTGTTGTGTCCTTCGGTGGTGGCGAGGACAATGGTTTCTGACGAGGGGAGAAGAGAGAGAAACTTGCGATGCGGGAAGTCGTGCTTGAAGGTGACTTTACTTGTTCGGACTCTGCGGCCTCCTTCACTTCCTTCACCGTCGGGTCATCCCCTGCCGCCGAGGCCGGCGAGCTACCCACTGTCGTACCTTTCTCATTTTCAGATAGCCTCTGATGGTTCATCGCCTCTAGCTTCTTTTTCTGTTCGGCCACTTCTTCCACTAGCCTCTTCGCCTCCTCCTCGGAGGCCTGGAATTTCTTCTTGTAGTCGTCCCTGTCAGCCGTAACGCGCTTTAACTCATCCACAACCATGTCGGTCTTCAAGTTGATCTGGTTCAGATACTCTACCAGAGCATTGGGGTCATTGATACTCGTCAGGGGCGTATTCTCGCGTAGGGAGGCCTCGAAGGATTCAACAGCTTGGACTCGTGCATGGGCCACTCGGTATGCTTTGAGGAGGTCTGCATATTTCGACTCCATGCGGTCCAGCTTGCGCAGTCGCACACGGACGTCAGTAGGGAGGTCTTGCGGTCGTAGATGGCCTGCGGTAGGGTTGGTCGTGCCATTTGTCTCTGACACTTTGCTGTCAGCGGCCTCCGTGACGTTAGGCGTGAGCTGCCCATCTTCGGGTGCCGGTAGTTCTTTCTCCTTCTCCTGGTCTTTCTCTTTGTCCAAAGCCTCTGGTTGCGGAGTAGCTACCCGACTCGGTACTGCACTCTCGTCCGTCCCAATAGCGAATTCCGGTTCGAACTCGGATGGGTCTGGTCCCTTCTCGGTCGAGCCGCTGGCTTGTTGGTCTCTCCGCCGAGACGCAGTCCTTTGGCTGCCTCCATCCTGTGTTTGTGGGCGGCGTCTGGCTGGGGTCCTTGGGGCTTGTTGGGCACTTAATGCAGCCTGTCGTTGTCGTGCTTGTTCTTCCGCTATGCGACTGTCTATGGCGCCTTTGAGGCGCTGCCGACAGGGTCAGAGCGGCGACTTCGAGCGCGGAGAAGGGCTACTTACCTGAAACATATCCAGCTTTGCGGTATCAGTTGGGATGGCCTGGGTAAGCAGGATCTAGTCTCTGGCAATGGAAAACATTAATCCAAGCACGCATCCCGAACTATCACAAGTAAACTCCGCAGTCAGGGACGCCGGTCGGAGGGTCGGCCAGTCTGGGGCGTGAGATTTGGAGATTCGAGGTGAGACACTACTCGTTCAAGTCTTTTTCAATTTCATTTTCCTTTCATTCCTGTTAAACTCATCTTATACTATTTTACCTTCCCTTCCCTTTCACCTTTAGTGAGGTCCTTCAAAGTCTACTGCTTCGTCTATGCTATGCCACAGCAACTTGGTATGATGCGCGACTGACAAACATTAGGTCCTGCTGCGTCCGAGCTTCCTCACGCCAAATGCTGTTCGTACCAGCACATCTCACTTTAATCTCGCTCTCTCCTCAACCCTCTTGCATGCGCTATTCTCCCCTTCCGGTCAGACTCCGATGTCCTGTGCCTAGCCGACCGTAGATGGCGACTTGGCCTCCCGAACCCAGTGATGTCCCAGTTAAGAGCTGGAACTGCCGTCAAGTTTGGAAGACCAGTGTCTAGTAATTCCCGCCATGACCACAGCTCTTTCAAGTCGCTGTAACTGATTCTGCTTGCCGATGAGGATTCGGTATCGTGTCACCTGGCAAAGAACAACATAATACACAGTCCACAATTAAGCCGGAGCGCTTCCTGGAACCGCTATACCGAGAGGTGTGCGGGTGGTAGGATGGGCTTGACTTGGATGGCCTGACAGCATGTGCGACTGGAAGTTGCCCCCTGGAACGGACGGTTGCTGCTTTTGTAGTTAGAGAGAGATGTCTCGTTCTTTCTCTTCGCTCATTTCAAGACCACATTCGCCCCTCGCGCCGCAAGATACTGATCCGGTGCGCCCTGCGGCAAACTCCTCACCACCGCAAAGATCTCCTTGTCGTAGTATCTCAGCTTGGTCTTCGGATCTGTATACCTGCTCGGCAAGCCCGTAATGTCACAGTACCGTTTTTGGTTCGCAGGATGTAGACTCGGCGCGCTCTCAATGTTCGTGTATGTGACAGCTGGCCCCGCCGTCAACCCTCCAGGAGGTCCCGGAAACGCACCGCTTGAGGCTTTGTCTCTCTGTAGATTACGCTCTAGAACGAGCGTGCTCAGACTCTGCGTCGCTTGTGCCATGTTTACGGGCCGTGAGCCGGCAGAGGAGTGCACGGGTGTAGCTGCGCCGTCCGAGTTCGCGCCCGTCGCAGGCAGAGGGGTCGATGCGCCAGAGTTGTTCTGCGTGGCTAGCACCGAGGCTTCCTTCCGCTGCGACTCGGATATGATTTGCTTGGTGTTTTTGTTGCGTCGTGTACCGGGTTTCCAGTTAGGGTTGCGGAAGGGTTTGGGCGTGTAGAAAATGTCCATCTGGTCGAGGAGTTGTTGGTGGGAGTCATCCTGTGGCGCTGGTGTCGATGGCATTCTGAGCGTTCACAGGGTTTGGAAACTGAGTCGTGATGGCAGTCAATTGCCGTGTAGAGTTCGTTGCGACACGTGCGAAGGCTCACTCTAAGTGACTGTGCATGGGGTCTCAACAATCGCCGGTGAGGGTGGAATCCTGAGCCCGCGATGGGATACGCCAGAACGTGACCCGCCGTCCGCATAAGAGGTCAGAGCTACAGGTTATCAAAGCTTACGGAGTACCGACCTTCGCCATTCTGGTTCTCTGAAAGATTATTCGACCTGTATCAGGAGCTTTACCATCGATGATATCCATCGTTGGGTTCAGTACGAGCTATGCACTGCCATCCACTGTACCAGTCATCTGCGCCATCTCCGGGCCGCCACGAAAGCTGACAATCCGACGCCCAAACCAACGCCGACCCACGCCGTGATACCTCGTCGGATCTGTGTCACGGCAATCTCCTGCGTCGCTTTCGCGTCGTTGACGCGCGGAAATGGAACATCAGGTACTTCACAGCCCAAGATCTTGCACAAGGGCTCCCACCCGTCCTTTACATCGTAGAACTTCAGCCTCTCCGGGGGCACCACTCTGGTAACATAGTCCATATGCTCTTGATACTGTCCTGCGTGCGGATGCTTGTGTCCCGACGAGTAATAAAGCTCACCCATGCGACCGTTCTTCAGTGCTACATTGAAGGCGTGCCAATATCTCATTGTGGGCAACAGCGCCAGGATGAAGCGAAGAATGGTCTCATCTCGCTCTTCCGTGTCTGTTTTCGAGGTGATTGCGCGCACACTGTTCCACCAATCTTCCGGGTCCCGGGTGGTGCAGATGACATGCGCGTCGGGAAACAGTTCGACCAGCTCCTCGGTGAACAGGATGGGAGGTAGATCTGTCACGGCCGTGTATCCTGCCACCATTGACTTGAGGCCCTCGAGCACGATTTTCCTATCCTCTTTGTCCGTGATGGGTGTGTGCTTGCACAATTCGGTCCAGTCGCGCATGTGCTTCTCGCCGGCGCCGACTAGCTGACTTCCGCCGTGGTACACTGGACCGCCGAGCAGTATCTTCAACGCTTCGCTGAAGGATGCGGTGCCTGTGCGGGACATTCCACAGCCGATCACCAGAAGCTGCGCGCTCGGGTCGGGCTTGGACGCTTCTTGCCCCATTTCATGGCAGATAAGGGAATTCGACGGGAGGATAACTCTACCTGATGCTCAAGCTGTTGTGCTTCAAGACTCTCTATCACCCGCAAGTATCGTTACTCGCGAGGAGCAGACTGTGCACCCTCAGTTGCCCGCGCTGCAACAACCATTTACCGGCATGAGTTAGTGCCACGATGTGCATTATCATTGAGCTGCATAGGCCGCCCCAGCCTCAATAGAACTCGCTCTCTTCGATGTGCCATTGCCTGTACAAGGTGTTCAGCGGCAGTTAGTGTGCATAAGCGGGAAACCACAGTCAGGTCCCTGCAGGGCCGTTGGTCTTACCCACATTTGAAGAACGGATATGCGTCGGACGCAATCCCCGCCAGCTGAGTGCATGACGATTCTGCATTCATCTCTTGGAATAGGTAAGAGCACGCTTATCGATCGAACTGGGCGACTTTGCTTGTTGGTGGGTTGGCTCTACCGAGGTACCTCCAGGGCACGTAAGATGTGTATATTCCGGCAGTATCAAATCGCCTTGCAGTAGGGATTGGCGCTGGGCAAAGACGAGCGGCGGGATGGAACTGTTTCGATATATCTTCAATAGAAGTCTCTTCTTCCCAGATCCTATTCCCGCCCTACTACAGCTGTCAATCATATTGAGTTCTGGACTCTGATCGCTTCGGCAACAGCATCCGCTAATGTCTCGACCACGTCGTCGCCATCGATGAAATGATTGTCTCTTATCTCGTAGAGGGTACCGCCCTCCGCCCAGATTCTTCTCAACGTGAAAACCGTAGCGTACGGTTTTCCAGCGTCCCATGCTTCTTGTTCAAGCTTCTTCAGAGTGTCCAGACTCGTGTAGCTTACACCCCACTGCTGACCACCGGTCTGTTTCTCGAATTCCTTCAGGATCTCCGAGTCGGTGGTTGTAAACGAATTCACACGTAGCGCCTTGTTCCGACTTGCCTCCGCATGCGTCAGGGCTAAGACGACGAGCTTGCCGACACTAGAGCATTTGTTATTTCTAGAGATCTGGTTGGGGGACGCAACTCACTCCTTCATCGTGGTAAAGCTAATCCTGAAGTTTCCTTCGCCGATTAAGACTGCCTCTTTGTTCTTCACGTCGAATGTCCCGGCTTCCTTCACAGCCTTGTTTGCACCAAAGTAGAGGCCTGGGTTGCCGTCGGCGTAAGGTCCTGTTACAACATAGGTGTAGTCCAGCTTGTCCGCAGCTTGCAATGCCGCTCTGACCTTTAGCTTCTTCTGGTGGGGTTTTTCATTAGCCGAAGCCGGGCCGTACTCGATATCAGTTCCATACTCCGACGGGAAGAACCTGTGGATCGAGGGAGTTTCGTTGGCCAAACGGACCAGTTCAACCTGGTGTTCAATTACATTCCTGCCCACAGCAGATACCACAGTGTCAATGTCTACGTGCTTTAGTCATGCACAGCAGGATCCCCATCGCTGACCTCACCTTGGTAGGCCTTTTTGACATCCTCGGAGTTGGTCACATCTCCCACTATAATGTCCACTCCTTCGTCCTTTAGTTTGTCAACCTCGCTTGCTTTGGCTTCGTACGTGCCGGGAGAAGTGAAGATGGCTATCCTGTCAAACTTTGACTTATTGCGAACAATCTCTTGGGTGATTCGGCTTCCAATCAGTCCAGTGGCACCGATGATTAGTAGCTTCTTGCACGGCAAAGAGCCTGCTTGTGACATGTTGCGATTTGACTGAACTTGCCTCCTTAATACAGAACCGACGTCCCTGGTTGTATGGACGATCTGGTCAATGTCAGAGAAACGAGAAGAAATGAGCCGTGGTCAGGACCGACTGCACTCAGACATATGGTCATCTCACAGGGGACAGTTGTTTGCTTTGTTGTCCAAATGATGCAATCGCATCGGCCAAAACGCCGAGCCGAGGCCGTTGTGGCCGATTCGGGAGGAGGTTTCTATACGCGCTGTTGGCTGAATGCAGACGGGCGCAGATTGATCATGAGACGATAGTGCCGAGTCCTCCGCTGGTTAGGAACGTTGGAAGGACCTCTCGGATCTCGACCAGCCAGGGTCTGAGGCTGATGCAGCAATAGGTCACATGCAGTGCTGAAGAATCCAGGAGCCTCGTACATCTGATGTGAAGGAAAGATCAGTGATGGGTAAGGGGGAAGCAACACTGGCTGCTGCGTACCAGGTCTTGGCATGCCCCTCGCCAACGCGACACGCGCCGGCCATTGAACACTTTGGCTGAAATCGCAGTATTGACGTCCATGCCACGGCACGATGGTGAGTCTGGCTTGGCTTCTGCTACAGACGCGGACTGAGTATCTGCGGTAGGAAAGCCCACACGAACAGCAGCAGACCCTCCTGCTCTCGCGGATTATAACAAACATCGTATGCTAGGGTGCCGTGATTCACGGCGACTCAGGCTAATCGTGTGACCAGGAGAAACTGAATGAAGCTGTTATGATGATGAACAGAAACTTGCAGGTTAGGGCTCCTTCACGATAGTGCCTGTGAGCAAGACTCAACTATGGCATGCAGGAGGTCAATATCCAGAACATGAATGTCGAACTGGTGGCTCAGATGTTCAAGAACTACCAGTCAAACGTGCTTTTCCACCTTGAAGGTACAAACCGGTTCGACCGCCAATTGAACGATGCTGTTGACAATTTCCAGCAACAGAGAACTTGAAAGATCCCCTATGACTATGAAGAGTGCTTTGCTCGGTGGAAGATGAGCTTTTTGAAGGCCGGCGACCTTTCAGATAGGCCTGAACCTAGTTGGACACCTTGGTGACGGTGTTGAATGTACGAAGGTGGACTGTCCGAAGGGACGTAGGACAGACGAATGATCGAACTCGACAACTGCAAGGTAATTTGTCTGTGGCTTCTCCCCGTCCGTGATGGGTAGGTTGATACATAGATATCAGCTTCGCAGAGACATAGATGCCCAAGCTTGGCTTGGTTTGCGGCGTGTTACTCTATCAGAATCGTGGCAATTCCAGAAATTCCCCTGATGCGGAGCTAGAGATTCCGCGTTACATCGCAGCTACCAATGTACCTTTCTCGCGCATTTTACTTGAGATTTACCATGATTTGAGATTCAATAGTTTTACACCACCGCTGCGCGACATCGACCGACGTGGCTGGCAACATTCTCCGCATTTGACGCGCTCTCCAACTAAATTTAATTCCCACTGATCACCTCCCTTTACATTGCGGACAAGTGACACAACACCACCGACGATCAAGAATTCGGTCCAGGGTATGTGAGCGTAGCTCTGGTCAACGACGACAGCCCAAACAGTTTCCGTCGATTCGTCCCGAGCAAGGGGCCAGACGTTGGTAGTCTTGCAATGGATACGGCAAGATGACCATAACCTCAACCACCCGCATCACGGCGCAGCGTCGACTCCCTACGCCGCCTCCAGAGTCCCAGCAGCTATCCCAGCCGCGGATATATGCCGCCCCAGATTTCCCGTTCAAAGGCTGGCAGCCTCCCAAGCCTGACGGATATCAGCAGAGTGCGGGGACTCCCTCAGAAAGCGCGATTGTCATTGACAATGGTAAGAAGACCCTTACGCAGGTATTTACATGGCGGTTGACTTGCTTTGCACAGGCGCCAGCACTGTCAAGGCCGGCTTCTCCTTCGACAAGGTTCCCCGATTTCTCGTCCCCCCGATCATGGCCAAGTTCAAAGACCGGAAGTTCAATAAATACTGCGCATTCGTGGGCTATGATGCCTATGCGGACGCTACAACGCGTGGCCAGATCAGACAAGCGTTCGAACAGCACACTAGCATCCCGACAAACTGGGACATCTTGGAAGGCGTCTACGACTATATATTCCTGAAACTGGGAGTGAACGGGGATGGCAGTGTGGGCAGGCCTTTGGTCGTCACAGAGCCTGTCGCGAATCTGGGCCATAGCAGGAGAATGATGAACGAAATGCTTTTCGAATGCTACGGCGCACCCAGTGTCACCTATGGTATCGACAGTCTGTTCTCCTATCGGCAGAACAAAGGCCGGTCTGGGCTCGTTGTTTCTTCGTCCCATACCTCGACGCACATCATACCTGTCTTGAACCGACAACCTCAAATGCAAATGTGCGCAAGATTGAACTGGGGAGGCTCGCAGGCACAAGAATTCTTGTTAAGACTGTTGCGCCTGAAATACCCCATATTTCCCGGCAAGATGACTATCGAGCAGATGGAGACCTACATCAAGCAATATTGCCATCTTTCGACCGACTACGCGACAGAACTGTCCACGTATCTGGATTGGTCGGGTCTTGAGGAGGATCGAGATATCCTCATCCAATATCCTTTCACGGAGCAAGTCGTTGTCGAGAAATCGGCCGAAGAGCTTGCCCGGATAGCAGAGCGGAAGAAGGAGTCTGGCCGACGGCTTCAAGAGCAAGCCGCCAAGATGCGTCTAGAAAAGCTCATCAAGAAAGAACAGCAGCTGGAATACTATCAGAATTTGCACAATGACTATATCAACGCACCAACCAAGAAGGAGCAGCGGCGAATCCTGGACGACGAAGAGCTGAAAGATGAGGCCGCGCTAGAGAGAATTATCAGAGACTTGGACAAATCAATCAGTAAATCCAGGAACAAGGAGTTGGGTGCTCCTGAAGAAGAAGAGAACCTCGAAGAACAGCTGACGAAGTTTCCGCTTCTGGATGTACCCGACGATCAACTGGATGAAGAGGGCATCAAGCAGAAGCGGCATCAGAGACTCATGAAGTCCGGTGTCGAGGCAAGAATAAGAGCCAAACAGGAAAAAGAACGTGAGAGAGCACGGGTGGCAGAAGAAGAGAGAAAGGACGGTGAGACGCGCGAGAATCGTTTTGACGAGTGGCTCGCAGGGCGCCGACAACAGCGACTGTCGTTACTCGCAAAGATAAAGGAACAAGCAAGGCAAAAGGCAGATTCCAGTAATCGCAAGGGCATAGCTTCTCAGATGCGGATGAAGACCTTGGCGAATCTTGCTTCAGACGGACCAAAGCGAAAGCGGAGAGGCGGAGGGGACTATGATGACGACTTTGGAGCCAACGACGAAGACTGGGGCGTCTACCGAACGGTCGCCACTGAACCTGCAAGCGACGACGAGGAGCCAGAAGAAGATCCTCTTACCGCTTTGAAGGCCTTGGAGAGCGAACTCCTGCAGTTCGATCCAAATTTCTCAGAAAAGGACACTATCGAAGCGCAGAACGACTGGACAAAGAGCGTTTTGCATGCTTTCCTACGAGGAGCGAGGCCTGCGGACCCAGAGAGTCAGCGCGAAGGCAATCAGATCCATCTGAACGTCGAACGCATCAGAGTACCCGAGGTGGTATTTCAGCCAGGTATTGCCGGAGTCGACCAAGCTGGCCTTGTTGAAATCATTGAAGGTATTGTCATGGGTCGCTTTGCGGACTTTGACCAACAACAGGCACTGCTCAAGGATGTCTTTCTCACTGGCGGAAATACCATGTTCAAGACCTTCGAGCAACGACTCAGGCAGGAACTCATAGCCACGGTACCTTCTGATTTCACGGTCAATGTCCGGAAAGCGAACGACCCGATCCTTGATGCTTGGAAAGGAGCAGCCTCCTGGTGGAGTTCAGCAGAACAGGTCGATCGACAGGCCGCCACTGTCACACATGCGGAGTACATGGAGAAAGGAAGTGATTACATCAAGGTAATCCAGCACCCCAGTTGCGACCCCGTCTCCGTCTTGGGTGACGCTCGCTTACACGTCGTAGGAACATGACTTAGGGAACTCGATAGCGCCATCGCCGTTTGCTTTCGGAGGGTGATCACCACTGTTCGCAATGTGTAATCTGTTGTTACAGTACGCTGGCAACGCGTGGCTGACGGACTTTCGACGCTCGGCATAATATCCGCATGATCCTGTGGTACTTCGATCACCCTATCACTAGTGCGGCCGCCCCAACGACTATCACAGTACAAAGTAATACCGACGGATCCGCATCCGGCTACCCAGTACTCAAGGCAACGCCTCGTTTGGAATGGAAAGCGCAGCTCTTCGACACGGGCGGCGCTGTATGGGTCGTACAGGCGGCCTGGTTTCAAGTTGGTCCGCATCAAGCGACATCAAGCAGAAGTTTGAGAAGCTTCTTCGCTGCAAGCCGGCGAAGCTATGAAGAAACTGTAGGCGGCCTGAGTTTCGTCCAGCCTTGTCATCAGGCCTCCGAGACGAAATTCACTTCAGCCTTGGCCCCGGTCGAATGCAGGTTTAGGTGCTCATGTGCCCTCAGTCAAAGTATCCACCGTTTCAAACGACGTCGAGATTTTGACAGATGATGATGACATCTCACATTGACATTCATTGGTACCTCCAGTTCCAGATGCCTAAAGGGGAACTAATGCGAAGTACCATCTACTCAAGCAGGCAATTGTTAAACTGGTTACTCATCGCTTATTGGATCGGCGCGTATGCTGTTTATTGCTATGATCGTCTGTCGCATGATATTGTTCTTGGGATGGTCGCGAAAATGCTGATCTCGGGCAAGCCGTCAAGTGACACAACGAAATCCTGATCCTGCCTGTCGACCAGAACGCTGACTGTCCGGACGTAAATACGGAGTACACAGTACTCCCCCCACAACTTGCAGGTTTCGAACCCTCGCTCCGCTGTCAAGCGAACCAGTTACAGGTGGTCGCGAGGGTTTCCCTTTAAAGGAGTTGCAAAACTTCTTAATAGGATCTTACCCGTACGCCACTTTGTTGCATGCGTGCCCCAAAAGAAGCGAGGTTCGGGAGCCGTCCGATGGGAGCGATGGATTCGTAGCGCACAAACCCTCGACGTGTCCCGTTACGGAAGGCTTTACTTAAGGCCGCATCACAGAGAGCCTTGCAATCCAAGGCTGTTGGCCCCAGCGTGAAATCTGAATCCACTGTCAATGCTGCGATGGAGCCGTGGCTAAGTAGAACCACCCGCGGCTGCATCTGGATGCGAATGCGGAAGGCCAAGGAGTAACCTCGTATGAGTCTCAGGCGAGAAGGGGTGTCCTATCTCGACAGTGGATTTCCTTTTCCGGTCTTCAAACAGGTCTTGTGCCCTTCGTACGAGTACACAGTCCTGCTCCGTCTCGCCGGAACGACGTTGGATACGTAAGCATGGAAGAAGAAGGCTGCGAGGTCGCCATTCCAAACCGAGCCGGCGCCGCCAGCGAATGAAACTTGGAAGCCTCATGTGTCGAAGCGTTCAAGACATGGTGGCAGGCAGCATGCAAGGTCCGTGTGCTGACTCGAAGTGACCAGTCGGCTGCCGCAGCAACGAATACTGATGGCGCGTGCGCACCTTGCATCCTCTTCCAGTCTGTATGCACATCGTCCTTCAAGCCGTGTGCTTACGGAGTACAGCAGTTACACGTTTCTGATCCGCATGGATGTCTCGCACCCGAACCATGAGGCGGAGAGTCTCCGACAAATGCGATGCCGAGGAAGTCTGTTCTGCAGGGAGCATGGCAGCCACACCAGGAAATCGACAAAAAGCTGACTCAATCCTGCCGTAAGCCGGCGGCCGTTGGTCTGGATTGTGATCGCCGGCAGTCCAATAGGATACGCGGGCTTCGTCTCGGTCATCCACACTGGTCCCCGAGAGCCCGAAGGGCCTGTGGGCGGCCTCCGGCCAATTTCTCGCTACAAGTTACCCCTGCTATTTCACCTAACCACAAACGGCCCAGCGGCGGGACAAAGATTGAGCCGGTCATCCTTCAGGGGTATGCCGAACGCGATGAGGCTTCCATCATGGGGAGCCATGTGGCAAACTCTGATCTCAGCCTAATCGGGGCCAGAATCGGACGCGAGGCTGTGACAAGGAGGTGAGACGGTAACAGCCTCGTAACTACGGTTGCGGTATTGGCATTACGGTGTGACCGGTCGTTGGTCTTTACAATACCCTCGTCCTCGTGTCTTTTCAATATCCCAACTTTCACTTGCGCCTCATCCAGTCATCACCCTCGCCTCGCAATGTTCTCCGGATGGATTATGTATTCAGGGATCGTACTGCCTCTCTACGTGCTCAGCCTTTCATCGGTCCCAGATTCTCCGAGTCGCTGGACTTTCACTCGCCCCGAGGCAGCCATCATCGCCGTGTCATGCTGACCTTGCCACCTTGTTTGCCATGTCTGAACAATCCTCGCATGCCGCTGGCCAGCAATCACCGTCTGCATCGTGACTTGCTCCCACACTAGTGCACGACGGTCCTGCAACCGCAGCTCTTTCCTCAGCCGCTTCTGGCTCCAGAGTCGATTTGTTCTGGAGCTCCAGTGGCCTGCTGCTCTTGGGCATCCTGTGGGTAACGCGCTGTGCCACACGGTTAGGGAAAATGGTGCCCTGCACTCCAGCTCCGCAACGCATGCACGACGAGTCATGGCGGCGTCCCCAGACAGCACGGGTATACTCTCCGCCGCCTCGCCGCGCAGTTGGTCAGGCACGATCACTGACACTTGAATACTACCGTACCTTCGTCCAATACCCACGAGCGCCGACGTTAAGATGAGTCTGAGACCACCTCGAAGAGTGAGTCTGCCACCAGTCCAAAGAGTGAGCCTACTCGCACCGAGACATCTGTCTCTGTGGTCCGTGACAGCAGCACGTGTGATGAACCAAACACAGCAAGCGGGCAATGCTAAGACATATGATCAAGAGCAGCCACTCGTGAGCCAGCTCTGAGACAGGGAATATGCTTGTCTTCCTGCATGAACGCACCTTGCCGTTCGCCATGCCGCCCGGAAAGATGGTACCAAGTTCTGCAATGTAGAAGCTTCACGGATGGCAGCTTCGAAGCATGCACGACAAGCCACGGGGGTAAGAAACTGGCCTGTTATCAGACGGCAGTCAGGGCCCCTGCTTGTCCATTTCAGCATGGAACAACTCCGGGCTGCCCGCAGGTTCCTCGAACCTCGACACGAAACCTGGACTGTTTCCTCGTAGATGTCGAACCGCGTTCGGCTGATGTCGTCGTCGAGGTTGCCCTTCCTCGACGGGTGTTGTGCTCCGAGCACACGGCAAGCTTTCAGCTGTGATTCGTAGTTGCTTAGGTGAAGTGTTTCGATCACTCAACCACGCGCTGCTAGGACATCCTTCGGCATGCCGGAGCTCTCCCTTATCAGCTACAGTAACAGGCAGTGTTGATTGAGAACCACCGCAGACATCATGCGACAGGCCGATTCAGCCTTCCCGCTCCGAGCCATTTCCAGCCTGGCAACCGACCGCGGAATGTGATGCAGCAAGCAAAAAATGCGCCATTACAGATCCCCTCCGGGCACGACCATCTGGCATGACTACTGTATCTAGACCTGGGATACAGTACGACGTATGGACTGTATGCAAGAGATGAGGCATTCTCCCATTTCCGGCACTCGTTGGACTTGCGCAAAGGCGCTGTTGTCCAGCGCGACATGAACGAATGCGGGCGAAGGGTCTGGCCAACCTTTCCCGACAGTGACAGACAAGCCTCGACCACTCTTTTCTAGATGGGGTACGAGTAAACGGTATAAAGTGAACTGCCCACAGTACGTGCACGGTGCATAGGTATCCTCTGTAATGCGTAAGGTCACAATCTACGGTTTTGTGCAGAAAGCACTATTGGTAGGTACCCGTACCGAGTACACGCTTGGTGTATCTGGTCGGTCTTGTCTCGTCGAACGCTTGAAACCCCGGCCTACTAGGAATAGTAGGGACTTCAAGTCAGCCCACTTGTACACTGAGCATGCTCATTCGCTTGCCAACCAGTACGCGCACATAGCACAGAGTAACAAGACACAGCTCCAATTCTTCCAAGGAACGATGCAGGCACCAGTCCGAGCCCGGGGTCGGTCATGGTCATCCTCTTCTGCCCCAGACCCCACGGATCTAGCCATGGCGGTAAGATGCCTGTCGTAATATCAGACGCATGGCGAATCGACAACAGACGACTCATTGCATCGCATTGCGTCGTATGCGGGACAATTGTACCAGACCTCTACTAGAAGAGTCCTCAGTCCAGCCCCTGTACGTACCCAATCCTCCCAGTAATGTCATGGCGAAATGGCAAGTGGAACTGACCTTGGCACGGTATGGAGAATGCATGCGACGAGGTACTCAAAGGTGTCCATAAAACGGAAGTGTATTGGCTGCCTTGGATTGGCGGACACGACTGGAGGCTTCGACGGGAAACCTGGCGTGCAGCAGCTGTCGACATGATGCAGCAGCCGCAGTACCTTTCCGACGGCCGTGTTCTTGCTGCCGAGGAATGGCTTTCACCACAGCTGACTTTAGCGATGAGTCCATACGTGCCGCCAAGATGCTTCGAAATGAGGGCGAGGACTTTTCTTAGGTACAACAGTGTCCATATCGGTCTCCGATGGGCGAATCTGCAGCCCACCGCATCGCCACGCCTTCCTGGAATGATGCTGAGGTAGGATCCGGGACGGTATCGTCAGATTGCCAGTGAAGAAGCGCCAGGAATTGGACAAGT
This sequence comes from Cladophialophora yegresii CBS 114405, assembly GCF_000585515.1. Classification (NCBI taxonomy): domain Eukaryota; kingdom Fungi; phylum Ascomycota; class Eurotiomycetes; order Chaetothyriales; family Herpotrichiellaceae; genus Cladophialophora; species Cladophialophora yegresii. The sequence goes on along the minus strand of NW_006913050.1, from coordinate 1,987,911 downwards.
GGTCATCTTCAGCCTCTGATCGGCGGACAGCGTCTAGATTCGACAATTTCCATACCTAGATATCACGTACCTGGTCCAGAGCCTTGCAGTCCGTACTCGTACTGTGTAAACGAGCCACTGCGCCAAGCTTTTTGTGGCGGAGACACGATGGGTCGGCCAAAGTTGGCGGAGCTAGACTCGTGCTGTGTGCGACTGTTTTGGTGCAGGCAGAGCGAAGATGGACTTCGGTACATACTGTGGAAGCAGGCGCCCAACAGTCACGGGCAGCATGGCGCGATCCTCTGGGAGAACGGTAGATGTGGCAGCAAGTCACGACTCGAGGTTCTTGCCGGTGGCCTTGTGGTTGTAATGCTGTGCACAGATTCCGGCCAAGGACACTTGGGGATTCGCATCGCTTGTCGCTTCGGAGTGCGATTTCAGGGACAAGTGGGTTGAAACCTGGCGTGGGGAGAATTCTTGAGGTTACATAATGAATAGATTGGGGGCTGGAGGTTATGCCAGGATCGGGGAGGGACATACCAGTAGACGGTACTCAGTCGTGCGGACACGACCCCTTCCATGCACTGGCAATATTTGGCACGCGAACTCGGCTGGACACCACTGGAATGATGAACCTTTCTCGGGCGACAGTCAAGACGGTACTCGTAGGCCCGATCCGCAACGGCGAGGAGGCAACTGCAAGACGTAGCTCTGTCCTGTGATAATGATGAAGCAGTAAAGGGAACTAGATCCAGAGGAGTCACGCTGGAATCTCCTCTGATTGGACGTAAGATTAGCCTTGGCACTTCCAATCAGGCGACCTTCGTCCGGCGTACTTGGTATCTTACAAGGTGAATTCCTGGCATTACAACGTCGGGATTACGTGGCGGGTATCTGTACCTGATCTGTGTGCTCGTGGGGTGTTCCGCAGGCATTTCCGTTCGCCGATTCTTGCATCGCTCGATTCTTCCCGGTCGACGTGGGCGAGATGCTCCCCACGGCGTGCCAGCGCTTTGCGTCGCAGCGTCTTGAAGAGGAACTATTGCACTCAACAATTATCCGCTGCCTGCAGCCTCCCCCAGCCACCCAGGGGTCTTTCCGCTTCATCTCTTTTTGCCTGGCCGTACCTCATAGTGAACTATCAGATACCCGTCTGGAGTAGGCGCTAGACAGTCAGTCACCTTCTCAGCCAATTGGAGTAGTAGCTTCCTATCAGGGAGTGGTACAGCGCTGCCCGTCCATTTTCCGTGCTTAGACGTACAGGTAGATGACTAATAGCCATGGCACTTGGTCCGGACTTAGGAACAGAAGGACATCCGCACGGGGCGTCCCAATGCCTATGGAAGCGTCACTCGAACTCTTCGAGCTGACCGATTCCTTGATGCTCAATTCGGGTGGGTTCCATGTGCGGTAATACCTGTGCGCGTGGTGTTCCACGCCGCGTCGGCTATTGGTTGATTGACCAGCCCGAATTCTCGTACATATGCTGGTTAGAAGCTTCGCGGTGGTACAAGCGAGGTACTCCGTAAACATGTGGCAGTATCGCAGACTAGCCTACTGATCGGTCTGCAGCCTTGCTCAGCTCCAGCCTCCTTGGACCTTGCCAGGTCTTTCTGTGGTACCCGGTCGCATTGGGGACTCTGTTGCTCGACACTCGAAAATTGCCGCCCGTCCTCTTCCTCTTCCCTGGAACGCCGTAGCCAACCCAGCAGTCGTGATCAGTACAGCCAAGGTCCGCCTCCCAAGGACTAAAGGCCCCTCAACACCATAGACATATGCTCTCGTAACATACCATGCCGAGCCGCGACGCCCCAAGTCGTTCAAACCCCCGTTTCATGCAAAAGGTTACAAACAAGCAAGTGTTACCGAGCGCCTGCGGATTGCTGGGATAGGATGTTCGGTCCTTGCAATGCCGCTTGAGATGGAGTCATCTCGGCCGAACCCGTCCTGGCGCGCTTCGTGACTGGAGATTCAGAATATGTTGGATCAGGATATAGCCCTGTCCGAGGAGGCTCTTGATGCAGGCTGCTGAGGCCGTCCTGCGTTTGGGCGACTGCACCTAGCTCTGACAATCGAGGCAAGGTGCCCTGTTGCTGTGAAGGTCCAGCTTTGCCCGGTTGCAGGCCGTCGACATTACTTGGTGGAGGTGGAACTTCGCCTTGTGACTCTAATAACCGAGATTGGAGGTTGATGATGTAGTCACGGAGTTGATAGTTTTCGGCTTGCACTGCTTTAAAGTTCTCGCTGAGTACCTGATAGTCTCGTACTTGCTCTTCGAGTTTCTTGATGTAGCCTTCTTTTCGTTGTCGGAAAGCCCTCTGCATTCAAGGTCAGCACGGCAGGTCTCTTCAGCCGGTCGACAAAGCCTACCTGGGCGGCTCGATTCTGAGCAGCTCTTTTGCTCGTGCTTAACTCGCGCTTTCCATAACCTTTGCGGCCATCGCCACCGTTCTCGCCACCGTCACTCTCGGCACTGCCAGTAACTGCATCGTTCTGCGCCAGATCTTGAGGAGGGGAAGGTTGATGATGTGGCATTGCATCCATGTGATCCGACAGTGGTTGAGGTGGGGGAGGGTAGTGTTGCTCCCGCAGAACTATCGAATGTTTAGAGACCGGCCAGGGAGAAAGTAACTGAGTAATCGAGGTCATGATGTAACGAGGTGTGGTAGTACAGACGGGGACGTGTTTGATTGGTTGTATGAAGTGAAGACACAGACAGCCTGAGCGCAAGATAGTGTGTCCCGAGTCCAACAAGGCACAAAGAGACAAGGCTGGATGAAGGCGATGTTTCTTGGGGATATATGTATGTGACGGAAAAGCCAGACTGGGGTGAGGGGGTGGGGTTTTCGACACGCTTGCTTCGTTTAGAACAGGACAAATGATGCAGTCTTGCAGGAGACAGTAAGATAACACAGCCGAACCGTGGTAATAATACTGTATGAGTGAAGCGGACGGGATCGGCGATAGGCAATGGGCAGGAGTGTGGAAGGATGAACGACAAGGGGGTTGAATGGGATCCGGAAGTGGCTAGGGCGCATTACTGCCGAAGCACCGTGAGGGAATAGCGTGCAGCGAGGACTGGAGAGGGTCTCAGGCCGCAGGGCGAGAGAAAGCGCAGGGTGGGTCGAGGATTACTGTACGTACGCTGATCGGATTTGACAACGTCCTATTGCTCAAATCGGTCAGAAGTGCTCGTCAAACTTACTGAGGTGGGGAGTGCGTGAGGTATCGATGCCAGATCCAGATGGGGGAGGAAGCTTGAGGATGTGATCGGTGGAAGGCAGAGAGACGGAGCCAGGCACTGATGCCTTGTCACAGTGATGATGTGGCTGTTTGGGTGCAGACATGGTGGGAAGGGAACACCTGGAGCAAGGCTGGCGTCCCTCTTGATGACTGTAGTCATGCGACAGGATGATATGGGATAGATGTGGGATAGATGCGACGGGTTCCTGGACTCCCGGTGCCTCCCTAAAATCCATATCACCCTTACCAAGAGGGTTGGAAAGGGCACCGAGGGACCACTCGAAGGAGGAAACTGAGTAAGGGCAGGGTGTTCTTGGCTGCTTACCTGAGGCATGGTTGAAGGAGAGCTAGCCGTGCGAGGAGCGAGCGCCGGTTGCATCACCTTTTTTCGGACAACGCTGGTGGCCTGTGTTTCGCGGGGTTGCGAGTGGAGAGCTGGGCGACTGATTGGAACAAGCGACGAAATCGGTTACAAGTGCTTCCTGTGCTCAGGATCGGATGAGATGACGGGACGCAACCAGGAAAACCCAATCGATGACCGAGTGATGATCGGTATGTGAAGGGCAGGCGCGCAAGCTCCTTCAGCAGAAGTGAAATCGAATGCGACGCCGCTAGAAGGAAGGGCGGTTTAACGAAATGTAAAGTCAGCAATCGAGCCGTGGGCCGCGAGAGAAGGGGCGAAACTGAATGGTGAGAGCGTGGTCAGGCTCCGGCTGATGAGTAATAAGTGAAGGAGACGGTGAGTCTGCGACGATTGGGGAATCAGGAATCAGTGAAAAGAGGAAGGGCTGGTGAAAAGTCGACGCGTGGATTAGCAATTTCTTAGCTAATAGCTAGTACGACGCCCCAGGATGGGCTTGGCGCCAGACCTCAACGTGCAGCTGCAGCCGTCGCTTGCTCTTGCAGGCGCCCGACCTGCTCGGCCGAATCGCCCGCTGCTTCCTCTGATCAGTCAAACACATTTCTTGGCTGACCACATTTTCCACTTTCAGTGCGCGTACTCCGTGCCTGACCTGTGCCCTCTTTGTCTCTTCGCCCTGCCTTCACGTCCCTTTGCTCGTCGCCTGCAGCTTTAAGCTTCCTGTGGCTCCGGACTATTTGCCTGTTTAGGTGTCAAGCCTTTCCTCCGTCCCTGCTGACTGTTCTCTGACTGTTCTGTCCACTTCGACAAAGTTGCATAATTACCTGGTACACGGCACAACATCGTACTGTGTACCTGTATCCGGCCGCCTGGGACCGTCATTTGCAATATCGATGCGCCGCCTCCTTTGGGCAGTCCTTGCCAAACCGCCTCGCCACTCTCAAGCAACCCTAAGCAAGCCCTATGGTGCTCAGCAAAGTCGCCAGACTCCATCTCTACACAGTAGGCTCGTTCCGACTCAGACACTGAATGTCCACTTCAGCCCTTTACAGAAATAGGTGGTAGCCTTCGCTTCCCATCACCAACACCGCCAACATGACGATTGCCAGCACACTCTCGAATCACATTCCCCCTCCTCGGTGCATGTATACGGTGTAGTGTACGGGGTACTTGTTGAGCGCAGTGGCCTTGAAGGTCCTCAACACAGTACTGTGTATGCATCCGGCAATATGTGGGTAGCTGCTTGGAGTTCCCCACGATTGTGCTCAGCCTCTCCGTCAGACTGCGATGTAATTTTGGGGTTGGCCCGGCATTGGCACCACTGCGAACTGCGTATGGACCTCCGCAGGCAATGCCCTTGATTTAGACAGTAGTTCGCAAGGCTATTAAAAGGCGTTTCTAGCACTAATCTGTTGCCAAGGAGCTTCCTGCTGATCAAGTACTGTGCAATTATTTCTGTATCTTTCTCGCTTCTGGAACCGACCCGATTGTTTTGCCGCGGCGGATGGCACGGGATGAACGACATTCAGCAATATTCGAGTACTCCGTACCGACATTTCGTATAGCTCGCCTGACCGGCTTGACCACCAGCTCTCCGGTAACTGAGCAAATGGATCAGCAGCCAAATGTTGGTTCTACCTGTTCTGATGGAAGCCGCGTCAGGCATCACCCGTCACTGGAATCGGAAATCATGAGACTGGCTCATCCGAGAATGTTCTGTTACTTCCATCGACATGATGCAGAGCGTTCGATGAGAACTGAACGATCTATTTGCCTCAACCTATGCAGCTTGAGCCGACTTCCCATCTAGGCAGCTACACAGACGCAATGTCCATGGCACCCAGACGAGGCGGTGATGACGAAGCATGATCATGGGTCTTGAATAGGAATATCATGCTTGTTCGGTGCAGTGCTTTCAGTGGCCATTCCGTTCACGTTTGCGATCGTCAATACGAGGACCTTGCAGCAGCACATCGCCACCATGGAAGCCCGTTGTGCGGTGGAGGGGAGGACCATCAGAACAAGCATGGGTAACCGCTACGGGGGCACTCTACTATGGCAGCTGCACACTAAGAGGCTTCACTTCTGTCCCACCAGGGCAAGGTATCACTGCTGTCTCCCTATCTCAGGTTCTGTTCTGAACTGCTCTGCATCTTCTCTGCAGGGAGACTCTGCGCTATACCCCATGGTGTTTTCCCGCGAAGACACAAAGACCTCACCATCAATGCAAGCAACCCGCTGGGCGTTTTCCGTGTACAAGTACGAGGTACTTCGCATAATTTGTGCCGAGTCACTCAGCCTTGACGAGACATCATGCTTACCAGACGACATGCCCGGGCTGATGATGTGAGCCACGGATCCCCTGTCATACCACGTGCTTTCCTTCCATTCAGATCACCATGAGGCGCCCCTTCGCTGCGCCAACAACCACCTCACCACGGAGATGGACGCTAGCTTGATGGTAGCTTGCGCCCTACCGATCGACTGGGCGCGTCCTGTCCTTTTGTCTCTAAGTGGCTCTCGAGAGCCCGGTGTGCTGCGGCTGGTATCTGCGCTACGGCCATTAGGCCCATCAGATAGAGCCCGAGAGGCGCTCTGCAACGACCACAACAGGCGTGCTAAGGAAGGATACACTTTCCGCGGCCGGATTCCGGGCAACCCTCCCCAGCGATTTGGAACCCCGCAGCCTTGGAGGGAAATCACAACTTCCCAATGATCTCGTCGACGCTTCACGCCGCCTTGTGCGATCGACATCGTGCAGCGAGAAGGAACGCCAGGGGTAGGCTAGCATCTGGACGAGCTTAAACTCCACGAAGTGGGTAATCTAAGCAGCGTGCCGGGTATGCCCTGCTCGAGATCCCGCTTCGGCTGCGCAGCAGCATGGTCTCGGCACAGTGCCTGGTCTACCACAGCGCTTACCTGCGTGTCTGTCGGCCCGGTGGCCGGCCTGTGTATCTGTCTGTCATTGTGCCAAAGTCAGCAGCATACCGCAGTAATGGGTGGCACTGTAGTTGTGGGGCTTCGTACGCATTTCCGTGATTCCCGGTGCAGCTGTGGAAAGTCCCGCTCAGAGTGAGGAGCTTCCTTGGACGACAAGGCTCAAATTGCCGGAGACGCAACCCCTGGATGAACGAACACCGGGTCATAGCCTATACACTGTACTGCGTATTTTGAAGACAGTACGATTACAACGCCCGCCCAACACAACCATATGACGCATCACGCAGGAGATTGAGGTGAAAGCTTCTCGATGGTCGCTACTGTACATTTGTGCTCCCACCAAGGCTTGCCTTACGAACGATCCCTGCCAGCGGCAAGACCAGGTTGAGGGAGGAGAAGGGTCAAACAGCGAAGCATTGATCATTATTCTGGCGGTCCTTTCCTCGACAGACGAGTAAAGACGGCAATGGCATCCAGGCGACGTATGATTACTGATCGTCGATGCGCCGACAGCTCTTCGGGTTTATTGGAAGCACACACGGTAGGTGGCACAGTATACACAGGGCCTATGACATCGACTTCCCTTGGACATGTCGCCAGTACGCCGTGTCGCGGGAGCGTCGAGAGACCCGTTACTCATCTCAGTCCCTCGATTTCAGCAATAAAATGACCACCCCGAAACCGGTGCATCCCCGTTCTCTACCACGGTAGGTACCGATCAGCGGAAAGGAAGTTTCTACTGTGGTCGCACGGGGTCAAATGCTAATCTAGATATACGTGGAACCACCTCAAAGACAAGCCGATACGTCAAGGTAGTTGGTCAACAGGACGTTACGATTCATTGCTCATTTTCATTGCAGACTATCGTCCATGCACACTACCATCGTCGCCAGACTGATTGATCGTCCTCTTTAGAAGACGGCACCTGCGCACTACTCTGTGCCGTTCTGCGTCACTGTTGGAATGGCTTTTCGTGGGCATTATTCTCTGCTCATTGCCACTCATTACCCTCACTGCTCTCGTTGTCCTCATTACACTGTTTTTGCCCCATGGTCCCGCCTTAGGATATGACAAACATGGAAAAAAGATACACGAGCGCCACCGTCGCTGGCCGGGTATCGCTGGAAAGGGACAGAGTGCGAAAGATACTGGTGTTAATGCAAGACGCCGCCGCGTTGCTCGCGCTCGCAGAGGCTGCTCTGCTGACGCTGGTCATCGGCGGAATGGTTGTCGCCGTGAACACTCCCGTGGGGAGACTGGTGGAGGGTTGCGGTCTCGAGAGGTGACCGCCGGTACTGGATCTGGGGCTTGAGGGTCTGGAACTGACGCGGATGGTCGTGCTGTTACTGGCGGTCAAGGTTCCCGATCCGGCTGGGTTGGACAATACCTGCGTTGGCGAGGCTGTTTCGGGAAGTGGAGCGCTGGTGATCATGCTGACGGGAGGCGTCCCAGGGGAGCCTGCCCTTGTGGCGATCCCTGGATCTGGTGGTTGCCAGCCACTGGCCTGGTCGTAGAGGACGCCGTTGATGATGACGCCAGCGTTGTTTGCCAGCATGTTCTTCTGATCTGTATTGCAGGTGCTATCGACCGCACGGAGGTAGCATGTCGGATCTGCCATTGGAGGAGCCACATTCTGATACGTCGCATTCGCGTCACAGCAGGACGAATATGTTGACGGATCGACGGGAAGACCCATGCTGATATCGGTCCCCTCAATGATTCGTGAGAAGATGGTGAAGGCCGTCTCTGGCTGATATGCCGGTACTAAGTGGCCGGCATCGTAGATTCGGCTGAAGCTCAGGTTTCCAAACTCGCGAACCACTCCCCCAATATAACTGCTGTTGGCCACGATTGGTGCATAGCCTGCAGTGTACCAGCGCGCGTAGGTTGAGCCGGCGGCCCCGGCGATGGCGAAAGAGACCGCTTCGCCACCCAGCCAGTTGCAGATATAATCTCTGTCTCCATAGATGAGTGCGACCCTAACACCAGAGTCGAGCAGGCCGACCAAGTCCTGGATCATCCCATCTCGTGCATAATCTCCGGTCGTGTTGAATGCCTGGAAAACCGCTATCGAGTCTTGCGTATAGTTGACGGGCACACCAAGTGCTTCCTGCACGGGCAGTTGGTTGAGATACTCCAGATACAAAGCGTTGGGAAAGGGATCCAGCACAGCTTGGGAGATATCATAACCAGACCGTCCTGATGTAGTGTAGGGACCGACCACGTAAGACTGGCAGTAGGACTGTGCCTGCGAGCACACTTGGTTGACCACAGCATCATTTCCCAAGCCCAGCGGATCGAGGCTCGCTTCCAGCGCTCTGCAATTAGAAGTCTGTTGCTGACAACCATTTGCATTATTGAATGCACTGAGGGCATTCAGCTCTTGCAGCTGCGAGATGGCCTCAATGTCATAGCTATTCTCGTACGCAAACTTTGGGTGAAACGGAGTCTGGGTAAACAAGTCAATCCAGCCATTGATGATGCCAAGCGACTTGAGCGTGACGTCGATGGTACTGTTTGCGAACTGGACGTCTGTTCGCCGCCGAGCATTCTGGCTTTTGAAGAATTCTCCTGCGGCTGGACCGTACTTGCCACCGTAGGATTCCGTGAAAAGGTGGATCTCAGCAGTCGACTCCGCAGCCTGTGAGCGCAACGCGGTGTTGTACTGCGGGAAGGAAGTGAGGAACGTCTGCAGAAAGTGCCACAGGGAATGTGCGGCGGCCTGGGACGTGTTTGCGCTGAAGGATGGGTTTCCTGACCCGAAAGTGCCGTTGAGGAACGTGTAGGCGGGTTGTGTATCAGGGCGACTTGTGGGCGGGGAGGTAATGGTCTCGTCCAACAAATTCAAAGACGAATTCGTCAGGACATCATATGAGAAACCGACCTGAACAGGTTGATCGATGAAGACGATGTTGCTGCTTCGATCCCAGCCCCAATCTCGTGCGGTCGTGCCCAACTGGCCATTTGCGATCTCGACAACCTGACACGGACCAACTTCCTGAAAAAGACCAACCATACTGGAGGACCCAGGCCCGCCATTGATAAAAATCGACAATGGAGCTGTCTCAGGCAATTGCCGGGCCTCGATGAACCAGAAGAAGGTGTGGATGGAGTAATTCCCCTGAGTGGGATCCAATATGTTCGGCGGTAGCTTGATGTAGCCCGCGAACTGCTGCTGAGTCGCGAAGACTGTTGTGCAAGTCCCAGGAGGGACCGCTTTGTAGCTGAGAGTGACATTTGGGCTGATTGGAGAAGGAAGTTCGATTATGGCTTTACTGCCAGGCAGGGGAGGAAACTGCTCGACGGTGGTGGAAATCCATGCAGAGAGGCTGAGAAGTGAACGTTTCAGCCGCCGCGTCCATGATGCCATACGCTACGTAGAAGTCCACTGATGACTCCAACTGAGTTCTGTTGCAGCAATAATCGCATCTGGCTGAGCTGTTACTTGGAGGTCGGAACCGAACGTCAGGCGAGGCCTTGCGCCCGGGGATCGTTAGTGCTGGAGCAGGCTGAAAGATGATGCCCAACGAATGGATTTATTTCAGGGTTGGGTCCGGTACTTGTTTCGCACTTTCAAGATGAGGGCTTCGCAGTATAATGCTCGGTTGACAAGAAGGCGCTGAGCATTGACTCGCTGAACCAAGGCGATGTGAACTTAACGAGCGTGAAGTTGTTGGAGGAGCAAAGAGAAGGCCCGAAATTGATGAATATGTGGTGGTGAGACTGACAATGGTGGTATTGCTGTGGCCGCAAAATGCAGCCGCCATTTTCGGTTTAGTGCAGTGGACTACGTAGCGCGCGCGTGGCACGACGATCTTCCAGCCACAAAGCGCTGACTGGTCCACGACTCATCACGTGATTTAAGTTTCACGTGACTGCGCCTGTGAGGACTCGATTTTCTTGAGCCCTCGATCACTTCCCTCGCATCAGCGCGCCCTTTGCTTGCGGCTCAACTCCCAGACTTTCAATCCTCCATCACTCCGGTCAGATCACCCAGGCTCAGCCTGGCTCACGAGTTTCTCCCTTGTGAGACCAGTAGAGATAGCAGTCATGGCATACAATGGCTACAACGGCTTCCATGATGATGTTATGGATGGTGTTGAAACGTCCGGATCGAAGGTTACTGTGAGAGAGGTGAGCCAAACAGCTCTTCACACGTTGGTTCTACCAGATCTGAACTTCGACAGGTTGAGAGAGATCGATGCGACTTCGTCCTGCAATCCTGCTCCCTTGCCCTTGCGAACTCCTTGCGCCGCGCCATGTTGGCCGAGATCCCGACCATCTCCATCGATCTTGTTGACATCTCAATCAACTCTTCGGTCCTTCCCGACGAGTACCTCGCCCACAGACTTGGCCTCATCCCCTTAGCAAGTAAGGGCGTGGATGAGAACTTAGTTTACACAAGAGACTGTGACTGCGACAGTAATTGTGAACGTTGCTCAGTTGTCCTCCGACTCCACGCTCGGTGTGACAAGGCTGGCACGATGTTGGTCTTCGCAAGCGATCTGATCGTGAAAGAACCACGTCAAGACGGTATTGGCCAACCAATCATCCGTGATGCTAATGGCCACGGCCCATTGATTGCCAAACTGCGACATGGTCAAGAAATTCAGCTGGAATGTATCGCCAAAAAGGGCATCGCAAAAGAGCACGCCAAATGGGCGCCTACTTCTGCGATTGGCTTCGAGTACGATCCCAACAACAAATTGCGTCACGTGGACTATTGGTATGAGACCGATGCCAAGGATGAGTGGCCGGTGGACGAGCGGAACGCGACCTGGGAAGGAGATGAGTCTGCCGCGGACGCCGCCTTTGATCCTGATGCTGTCCCAAGCGCATTCTTCTTCGATGTCGAAGGCGTGGGCACCCTAGAACCGGACGACATCGTACGTGGAGGTATCGACGTCATTCAGAAAAAGCTGGCCGAAACCATTCGGGTCCTCGGAGGTGCTGACGTTGCAGGCGTCGACGGCTTGAACGGAGCTCAGAGCCCTGATGGCTACGAGCCCGCTCCAGCCGGCGCATACACTCCTTACGGCGGTCGTCTGGGCGGCGCTACTCCCTACGGCGCGACACCTTACGGTGCAGGCGGTTATGGCTCATACTAGGGACACACTGAGAATATTTCTGCACAGCGAGGCGTTGGAGGCTCGAGCGTTGCTCCTCAAACGGGCAGGGCGCTAATGAACCGGGATGGTCCTTTTTTAAAACATACAACATTGGGCGGTGAAAGGACCGGCACACCAAAAGCATATACCCAGGCGAAGGCAGGTTGCACGGGGACCAGGATTTTGATATTATCTGGAGGTCATCTCCGTGTCGTCAAGATGAACGACATGTTTCTGGAAGTGAAAGTCGCCAGGGCCGAGAAGTCGTACTGGCGATTTAGCTCCACGCGCTGAAACCATAACGAGACACGCGGAAGAGCACCGGAAACAGACTCAGAAAGTTATTGGTAAATTATGGCAAGAAGATTCGCCAGCTTGAACAGGCAAGTGGGAAACGCTCTACTGACTGGGCTTTCCGAAACGTAGTCAGCAATGCGTGGGCACATTGCTGCCGTAATCAGGCACACGTGGTCGGGTGGGAAGCGGCGGACTTGTTTGGATCAACGACTGTGATAGGCACCGCAACCATGACTGCCCATGAGGTCGATTCCTTGTTCTGTTTCTTGTGCATGATTGTTGCAGACTGCGACTGAGCTGGCTGATTGCAGACTATTTAGTCCTCGCGGGACCCCGGGGCCCATGAACTCAACACTAAGGTAAATTCATTTTTTCGACATTCGAGACGCACAACTTCTGCTACGGTGGGGGACGAGACAGAAAACAGCAGCCGAACCGTCGGAGCACAGAGGCATCCCGCCAGTCACGAAGCGAGTTTGAGATTTGAGGTCACTTTTCGAGGACCCTGACTTGTCGTTCATCCCACCAAAGCATTGCCCCGCCACGCCCGCCAGCGCCCGGCGTCACTACTTGCAACAGCAGTGGCATCACCGTATTAGCCTCAATTGAGCCAATTCCGACAATCAACAGCTCCCAAATTTTTCTCAACAGCAGCTTCTTCATTTCCAAATTCCTCCCTGTTCCCAATCCAACTTCTCTATCCACATTCACCCGTCAAACCGTCACAATGGGGTACAGTGATCTCGATTGGAAGGCTATCAACACCATCCGGCTCCTCGCCGTGTGTTGCCCTGCCCCTCGTCATGCTTCAAAGATTTCCTGACTGTTGTCATTCAGGTCGATGCCACTCTCAAAGCCAACAGCGGCCACCCGGGTGCGCCCATGGGTAAGTCCATACAAGTCGACTTCTTGTGCGACACCGCTGACGGATGCTGTGAAGGTATGGCTCCTGTGGCCCACGTCCTCTTCAACAAATTCATGACCTTCAACCCCAAGAACCCTGAATACATCAACCGAGATCGATTCGTTCTATCGTGAGTACCCTCATACAAGACGATCATCTACATCTGGGCAAAGAGATGGACAGGAACCAGAGCCCTCTCAAGCTGCTCTCGTGTGGAGCAAGACCACTTGCGTCTGCGCTGGATGCTGGACTTCCTCGCTCGAATACAATCAACATAAACAGGAAGTCCTCCCACTAACCCATCCCAGGAACGGCCATGGTTGCATGCTCCACTATGCTCTCCTTCATTTGTTCGGTTACGCGGTCTCCATGGATGACCTGAAACACTTCCGAGTTCGTCTACCCTCCCTAGCTGAATACTGACCGAAGCTAATCCAGAGCAGCAAGTCGACAGCATAACCCCGGGCCACCCGGAAGCTCATGACACTCCAGGTATCGAAGTTACCACGGGTCCTTTGGGCCAGGGATTCAGCAACGCAGTCGGTCTGGCCATTGCCCAGGCACACACCGCCGCTGTCTTCAACAAGCCCGGCTATGAACTGGTCAACAACTATACTTACACTTTCTTCGGCGATGGCTGTGCCATGGAAGGTGTTGCAAGTGAAGCTGCTTCCACTGCTGGACATTTGCAGCTTGGTAACTTGATCGCTATCTATGATGACAATCACATCTCCATTGGTAAGGTCTTGCTCGAATGAACGCTCACTCTTGCTGACGATCGTAGATGGTGACACCAAGTGCGCGTTCACTGAAGATGTCGAGAAGCGCTTCGAAGCCTACGGTTGGCACGTCCAGCACGTCAAAGACGGCGATCATGACCTAGAGGGCATTGAAGCCGCTATCGCAAAGGCGAAAGAGGTCAAGGACAAGCCTTCCATGATCAAACTGACGACCACGATCGGTTTCGGTTCGAAGCTGCAAGGCACCGGTGGTGTGCACGGAAACCCTCTCAAAGCTGACGACGCTGCGCAAGTCAAGCAGAAGTTTGGCTTCAATCCCGAAGAGTCCTTCGTCGTACCCCAGGAGGTCTATGACACGTATCACAAGCACGCTGCCGAGGGTGCTGCCGCCGAGCAAGCTTGGAATGATCTCTTCAAGAAGTACTCAAGCGAGTTCCCGGAGCTGGCCAAGGACTTCAGCCGTCGTCTGACCAGGGCCCTGCCCGAGGGATGGGAGAAGAGCTTGCCGATCTGGAAGCCGACCGACTCCGCAGTTGCGACAAGAAAGACATCCGAGAAGGTCCTCGAGAGCATTCACGAAGCGGTTCCTGAGCTGCTGTCAGGCTCTGCAGATCTGACTGGCAGCAACAACACCCGATGGAAGAACGCGGTTGACTTCCAGCCACCAAATCTCGGTATCGGTGAATGGTCTGGTCGCTACCTGCGATACGGAGTGCGGGAGCATGCTATGGCTGCCATTATGAACGGTATCTCTGCTTATGGCACCCTCATCCCAGCTGGTGGTACCTTCTTGAACTTTATGTCATACGCTGCCGGCGCTGTCCGCCTGTCGTCACTATCTCACCAGCGAGTCATCTACGTCGCTACCCATGACTCCATCGGTTTGGGTGAAGATGGTCCTACCCATCAACCGATCGAGACCTTGGTGCACTTCCGAGCTCTTCCCAATATGATGGTCTGGAGACCTGCCGATGGCAACGAGACTTCAGCAGCTTATTACATGGCACTCACTTCCAAATCCACGCCCTCAATCCTTGCTTTGACACGGCAGAATTTGCCTCAGTTGGAGAACTCGACACTCGAGAATGCCATCAAGGGCGGTTATGTTGCAATCGAAGCCGAAAATGCCGATATCACCCTCGTTTCAACTGGTTCAGAGGTCGGCATCTGCGTGGACACAGTCAAAGTCTTGAAGGATCAGCACAATCTCTCTGCACGTGTGGTCTCAATGCCTTGCACGGAAGTCTTTGATGCCCAGCCCAAGGATTACCAGCTCAAGGTCATTCCTGATGGCATCCCAGCCTTGTCAGTCGAAGTCATGTCCACCCTCGGATGGGAGAAATACTCGCACGAGCAATTCGGTCTGAACCGATTTGGTGCTTCCGGCCCCTACAAGGATGTCTACAAGGTAAGACTTCGCCTCCCACCTTCTGGTGGCTATAACAACTAACGTGGGCAGAAATTTGAGTTTACCCCTGAAGGCATTGCCAAGCGTGCTGTTGCGACTGTCGACTTCTACAAGGGCCTCAAGCCTCGATCGCCAATCAATCGTGCCTTCCAGCAACTCATCTAAACTGGTGATGGCAAGCGGCGTGCGGAAGTTGGAGCGATGCGAGCATACTCGTCCATACAAGGATAAGATAACATTAAGAGCACGGATTGTGTGGTTTTGCCAATTGAACCATCCGGCGAGCCTCTGGGGGCAGGGCCATGCGGAGTCTCTCCGTGCACGGCTCTGGTGTTAGGTATATAGAAGAGTCGAAAACAAGCCATAAGACATCACTGTTCAATGATGAGGCTCTTCCTGGACCCCATCTCGCTTCAGCTTCAGCTCGGGTCAAACTACGCGAGAGGCTTGCGCTGGGAATCATCGTCGCCGGTGAAGCGGCAAACGAGGTATCAACCTGCGTGGATGGCGCGTCCGCACTTCTCCGAATTATTGTCTAGAAGCCCTTGAAGGTGCCTTGCATTTGCTGCTTGCGTAAACTTGACTTTCTTGTGACGTGTATGTATTCCGGGACCCTCGTTGTCACCTGTGTTCCCCTCGAGCACTCGCCTTTTGTGCCCCAACAACGCCTCCAGCGAAATCAAGTCAACTTTAGCCGGTGGCTTGTCTACACCCTGGTCAAAGTGTCCACAATTCTGATGTCTCCCGAGCGCAACGGTCCTGAGCAGACGCTTGTGGGCAAGTGGGCATGCACCACAATGCCATCGAATTCCATGGGTGCATGCGGTCAACTCCTATGCCATCCGCCTGCTCGACTTCTCTAAGCATCACCATTGCCAGCAACGCGAGGCATGACTCGTACTCCATACCCTGTATCTTCGTCCTGCTGAGCTCTGTCGCCTTGATTCATTGTGATCTACTCCGCGTTCGGCATGTGCACCTTTTTGATATCATCTACGCCCCACTGTCGTTCTTCTTGTGTAAACCCTGCGCATTGACATTTTCCTCAAGTCCTTTCCCCCAGTGGGGCATCAACGCAGACCGCCGCTCGCAGGTTACGCATAGAGACGCACCTGTAACCATTTAATCAGCACTTCGCTAGCTAGGGATGGCCCCGTCCACGTGGGTTGTTGTCGGAGCTTCCCGTGGAATTGGACTTGAGCTCGTCCGCCAGTTGCTAGAACAAGGCAACCAGGTGATAGCAGCAGTGCGCGCACCAGAAACCGCAAACGAAATCTGGCAGCTCGCTGCACAGCAGACGAGACCAGCTGCCTGCCTGATCGAACAGTGCGATGTGACCAAGGAAGCAAGCATCGATGTGAGAGTGACCAGATAGCCTTTTCCATCTGAAGATGATGTCAGAAAGACTCTAATGCAATGAGCAGGCATTTGTCAGTGCGATCAAGAGACTGATCGACAAAGGAGTGCGGATAGAGAATATCGTATTGAACGCCGGCATATTGAAGTATCCAAATGTAAGAGTACGTCCAGGTATTGAACGCGAAATGCTAATACTACAAGCAGAGAGCTACTGAGATGTACGATCCGAAACCACTCATCCCAAACTTTATGCTGGTACAAAATGCTTATTCCGTGTCATCTCCAGATCTTTCAGTGACTTCGCCCTACATCTGCACACGAACACGATAGGTCCGATCATCATCGCACAGAAATTGCTGAAAATCAGTGGAGTGGCACCCCCTTCAAAGGTGATCTTCATCTCGTCGGACTCGGGTTCTACACAACTCTTTCGAGACCATGAAGATGGATTTGGCGCGTATGGGGCTAGTAAAGCCGCGTTGAACCAGATGCTCCGGCACATGGCTGCCGAACTCAAACGAAAAGGGAGCAAGCATGCGGATGTCTGCGTGCTGGCCATGCATCCTGGGGAAGTCCAGACGTAAGTCACGGGAAGAGAGAAGGGGAGACGGGGGCTGACAAATCTACCAGGGACATGGCCAATATCGATGTAGATTGGGAGGTCGAGGGTATTATCCACCCCCAAGAAAGCGTGACGAAGATGTTGGAGGTTTTTGCGCAGAAAGGGAAGGACGACAGTGGCACATTCTGGTGTTGGGACGGCAGGGTAAGCACAGGGAACCTCATCCTTGGTCAGTCAGCGGCTAACGATTCTACCAGAAACATCCTTGGTAACGGTTGGGGTCCAGGTCAGTCTTGATACAGTACCCAGTTCGTCTCTATGAGAAGCCGGCGCAGCGACGTCCGGGTCTTTCTTGGTCGAAGGACGATGTGATTGAGCTGTCCAGAAAGCGATGATTCGGTCTGTCCCATATTAGAGGGCCACTGCTACTGCCACTGGGGTCGCCACTCGACACTTCCAGACACCATAATTCACAACGTACTCCGTGAAGGAAAGCGCAAAGGCAGCCACAGCCGTTTAGGGAGTGGCCGTCGCACTTACCGCTTTCGGAGTAGCGTGACTTCCTCCCAAACTTTTTGATTGCCTGACATTTTGGTCTGAATTCGACCACTTCCTCGCCCATCGCCATCACCTTTTTTCCTTACCAATCTTCAGAACTCAGTTTCGTCGTTCGCATCGCCTGCTATCATTGCAGTCGCTTGCTACCCTGCCCCTTTCCCCATAAAACTGTCAAGAAACCCACAAAAAAACGTGAAAACCCTCCCACAAAACCCCAAGGTCGTGCGGTAAGTTGCTCCATGCCCGTGCCTGCGCACCCTTTTTTCCGACTTCAAAAGCTCGACGAGGCGAGGAGCGACGGCTGACGTGTATCGCAGTGCTCGACTCTAGCAACATATCTCTTACCCAGACATCAATCTCATTCCTCAGGAACGACCACCAACCCATTGCCCTTTGTTATCCTCGAATCAAACAAAGAAGTGAGCGCTCCTTGACTCCACTCTCACTCAACTGAGACGAGAGAGACATCGGTTCCTCAACCGATTGCCAGCGCAGCCTTGACCCCCGATTTTTTCTGACATCTTGCAGCCAAAATGTCTGCTACGGACGTTGCTGCTCCCGCTGCTGGCCAGAATGGCGCCACCGACGGCCCAGCGCAGAATGGCGCTCCTGCGATCGACACCAATGTCGCGCCTGCCGGTCCGGTCGACGGTGACATGCCTACTCCATTCTCTGCCACCCCTAACACCGCGCAACACTCCGCCTCGCTCTACGTCGGTGAGCTTGATCCCTCCGTCACTGAGGCCATGCTCTTCGAGTTGTTCTCCTCTATCGGCCAAGTCGCCTCTATCCGTGTCTGCCGCGATGCTGTCACCCGCCGTTCTCTTGGCTACGCTTACGTCAACTACAACAATACGGCTGATGGAGAGCGTGCCTTGGAAGATTTGAATTACACCAGCATCAAGGGTCGCCCTTGCCGCATTATGTGGTCTCAGCGCGATCCCGCTCTCCGCAAGACTGGACAAGGTAATGTCTTCATCAAGAATTTGGACGCGGCAATCGACAACAAAGCGCTTCACGACACCTTTACCCAGTTTGGCAATATCCTCAGCTGCAAGGTCGCCCAGGATGAGCTCGGAAATTCCAAGGGATACGGCTTCGTTCACTACGAAACCGCCGAAGCCGCCAATCAGGCCATCAAGTCTGTCAATGGCATGTTGCTCAATGACAAAAAGGTCTTTGTTGGACATCACATTGCAAAGCGTGACCGACAAAGCAAGTTCGAGGAGATGAAGGCCAATTTCACCAACGTCTACATCAAGAACATTGACGAGTCAGTGACCGATGAGGAATTTACCCAACTTTTCGAGCCCTATGGTGCCGTCGTCTCCGCTACCATCACTCGCGATGAGATGGGCAAGAGCCGCGGCTTTGGATTTGTCAACTTCTCCAGTCACGAAGCGGCTGCCAAGGCCGTCGATGAGCTCAATGACAAGGACTTCCATGGCAAGAACTTGTACGTTGGTCGCGCGCAGAAGAAGCATGAACGCGAGGAAGAGCTCCGTAAACAGTACGAGGCTGCCCGCATGGAGAAGGCCTCAAAGTATCAGGGCGTCAACTTGTATGTGAAGAACCTGACCGATGATGTCGATGATGACAAGCTACGCGATCTTTTCAGCGGCTATGGCACAATCACCTCCGCCAAAGTTATGCGCGAAGCGTACGAGCGCACTGCCTCTCCCGCCACAGAGAAGGACAAGGAGAACAAAAAGGATGATGCTGAGAAGTCTGGTGAAGAGGCCCAGACTGAAATCAACGACAAAGATGAGGCGAAAGATGAGGCGAAAGATGAGGCTAAGAAGGAGGCCAAGCCTGCCGGTAAGACCTTCGGCAAGAGCAAAGGTTTTGGCTTCGTCTGCTTCAGCAACCCAGATGAGGCTTCCAAGGCAGTCTCGGAGATGAACCAGAAGATGATCGGTGGCAAGCCGTTGTATGTTGCTCTCGCTCAACGCAAGGATGTTCGCAAATCGCAACTCGAGGCTAGTATCCAAGCACGGAACACCCTTCGCCAACAGCAACAAGCTGCCGCCGCTGGTATGCCACAAGGCTACATGCAGCCTACCGTCTTCTATGGCCCTGCCAGTCAGCAATTCCTGCCACCTGGTGCTCAGCGCGCTGGCATGCCTTTCCCCAGTCAACCTGGCATGGTCCTCCCGGGCATGCAAGGCGGCCGTGGACAGTTCCCAGGCGGTTTCCCGCAGCAGGGTCGCAACATGCCACAAGGTCAACAGCTCCCGCCCAACTTTGGTCTGCCTGGTCAGATGCCATTCATCCAAAATCCTGCTCTGGTGAATGGTATGTACAACAGCCCGCAAGCTCTAGCTCAGATGCAAGCCCAAATGGGTCGCGGTGCTGGTGGCCGTGGCCAGATGCAAGGCATGCAGGGCATCCCTCCCAACATGCAGGGTATGGGTGGCATGCGCGGTGGCGCGTTCCCACAGGGTGGAAGAGGTGGAATGCAGAACATGGGAGGCCCTCAAGCTGGTCCTCGTATGCCACCACAAGGCCGTGGCCAGGCTCCACCTCCCCGAGATGATGCGCCGGCTGGTGGCCTCGCCAACCTCGCCTCAATGCCACCGAATCAGCAGAAGCAGATGCTTGGTGAGGCTATCTATCCTAAGATCCAACAGATTCAACCCGAACTTGCTGGCAAGATCACTGGTATGCTTTTGGAAATGGACAATTCGGAACTCCTAGCCTTGTAAGTCGTGCCCAGCAGCCTACATCCGCCCTGCCACTTGCTAACGCCCAACCAGGATCGATGAAGAGGCTGCGCTTCGTGCCAAGGTCGAAGAAGCTCTCACTGTCTATGATGAATATGTCAAAGGTCGTCAGACTGCCGACCCGGCTGGTCCAAACGGCACGAAAGAAGAAGACGCTCCCAAAGCTGAGGGTGCCGAAGCATCTGCTTAGGCGGCCTTTGATCGACCCCGAATGTCGCTCTCTCTCGTGACACAACACTTGACCCGCAAATTGCATGACCACTGTATTTCAACTTGAGCAATATGTCTCACACCAAAAGTTTTGATACTTCCAACATCTTACTTTGAGTGCTCTGCAATGAGGCTCCATGGATGCGGAACCGGGGTGGGGGGTGTACCTGATGGCGGCGAACGGCGTCATTCTCTCGACTGTTCAGCTGGTGTCTCTCGATCGTCTCCGAGGTGGCTCCGTGATTATGAGCTTGATCTCGTTCGAGTGTATGATAGACTGGGGGCAATATGCTTTACTTTGTCACATGGTCGACCGAGCAAGTCAAAGGGGAGTGCTCTTTACTGGGGCCTTTCCTGGGCTTTCTTGCCCGACTTGCCATAGCAACGCATAGATAGACTTCCCTTTTAATGAGAACACTTTACGTACAGCCATTGTCTTTGACTCTGGTTCTTGCCCGCAACGAGCGGGATGCCCGTTGACCTATTCGAGTCCTTCTCAAAAGGAGACTGAGGCTATCTAGTCTTGGTTCCTCGAGTCTATGTCTCGGACCCTTCCACTCAACGCCTCTTTTCCAGCTCTCTGCGTAATCCTTCAATGACGGTCGCAGACGTCTTCTCTACGTCTGCCACCCTTGCCGCGGACGTACACTCCAACTCCGCTATCCTTGCCGCAGACGTTCGCTCCAATTCCGCTATCCTTGCCGCAGACGTTCGCTCCAATGGCGCCATCCTCGCCGCAGACGTCCTCTCCAAGTCCGCTATCATCTCCTGCAATTCCTCGACCTCGGCCTGATGCTTCCTAGCGAGCTCCTTGTTCTCGTTGATCAATTCCTGCTTGTCGAGCTCGAGGACTCCTTTGTCCAATATCAACTGGTCCTTCTCATCGTCGTCTGCTAGCTCATCGTCCCAGAATTTGTCTGGATTCTCCTGAATATCCCGACGCCGAGCGTGACTGGGCTTCATACCCTCACTCATGACCGCATTGACGAGATCAACCATGCCGTTCGACTCGTCACAACGGGTGCCTCCGGCATCGGAGTCGTGGTCGGAGTCGTGGTCGGATTCGTGGCCTGTGTCGGAGTCGTGGTTGGGGCCATCGTCGTCCGGGCTGGGGGAGCTCCTATAGAACTTGTCGAACCGTCGCAAATCGCCACAGCTTCTCGCGAGAACGCGCAACGTGCTCTTTGCGAGATCGACGGGGATGTCCTCGGGCCACGGGACCTCATGGAAGAGCTTCATATAGTCATCTCTCCATCCGACACAGTCCCAGCGCTTTCTCCGGAAGGCTGCGAGCAGAGCCGCAACGTACAGATACTCCACGCCCGGTCGTGCATCAACACCAGGCCGGTACTCGAGTACTGTCCCGTCGAAGGCTTTGGTGCTGTACCCGCGAATGGTGTGGTCCGGATCCAGGGCAACGACTTTTAGGCATTGCACATTCTCCTCGGTCAATCCAGGAACGATTTGGATTGCGGCCGCATCCAGCGCTTGCTCCACATCCTCATGCAGGATTATTCCATTCGCTGGGTCCCAAAGCTTTGCATAGCCATCTTCGACTGGTAGCCCGAAGAGATGGGCAACTTGGACATCTCGAAGACAACATGGTACGATGTGTGCCGCTTTGGTGTCGCTTGTTTTGAACTTCAGCCCGTTCCTCGACGGAGATATGATAGGACACCATCGTAGATCGTCACCGGCTTCGTACCTCCTGATGAGACTCTGAACGAAATATGCCTGGTCAATTTTCCGAGATTTTGTCCATACGTCCTTATCCATACCGCTCAGCGGCATGTCGCTCACGCAGGTTGCCATTGCCATTGTCAAAGCCTCAGACATGCGAGCCTCACGCTCCAAGCACTGTCGAAGGGCGATTTCTGCCACGCGTGGCAAGTCTAGCTGCAAAACCCACATCTCTTTCTCGAACTCGTGGAGGTGACGAGAATTCTCGCGTAGCTCTTCCGAGCTTATGCCTTGTTCTGACGCTTCGAGAACTTCCAAGTCTAGGAGCAAAGCCCTTCTCATGGTCTTGCACCATTTGAGCTTAGCCCTGCAGTGATCACGGATTTCTTGCCGAAGTCTGACGCGTCCATCTTCTTCCAGTTTCATCTCGTCGGACTCTTGCTTGAGCCTACGGGCTACCGCCGCACTTCTCTCGCGAGTGCCGTCAAGGCCACGGTTCAAGGCACAGGCCCGTTCTGAGATAGATATATCGTAAACAGTGGTTGACATATTGAGGGTGGAGCTGAAAGCGGCCGACAGGTGATCGGCTTGGGCGTTTCGGCGTCGTCTGTGACTTGCTTGATCTTTTTGCGAGATATTTGGGATGCCTTTTTGTTGCTCCATATCGGACGAGATAGGGTAGAATTTATAGAAAACTCGTTCCGAGTGAAGGTCCTCGGCAGAGAGGAAGACTCAGGAAGACTCAGCACGGATACGTCTCGGAAGTTGCTTTCAAGGTCCTCGTCAGAGTGGGGTTCAAAAGTGATCCGTCTCAGAAGCTTGGATCAAAGGCGCTCGATAGGAGCGATGCTGCGAAGTGATTCGTCTCGGAAGTTCTTGATGCGTCTCAGAAGCTTGGATCAAGGGCCTCGAGCGAATGGAAGGAAGGCTCAAAGCCGTCTGCAGACTCGAGGACTCAAAGTTGATTCGTGTTAGAAGTTTGGTACGACACCGATGGGATGGCAGCGGCAACCATTGGACAGTCGCAATAGGAAAGTGATTCTGGCCCATCGAAAAACCCTTTCTTTGAGATCCGCCTGTCTCATGGCCGAAAGATGCAGAAGGCGCGGGTCTCTGACGAGGGCGTCGTGCCTGACAGAAGGTGCAAGGTCAGTGAAACCATGAATGGCGGACAAAGGGTGCAAAGTTCTGAGATTTTCGTGGGCGGCTCACGCGAAGTCCTTCAACACAAGACAAGGATGATGCTCACCTTACAGTGGGACTTGGAGGCTGTTGCAAACTTCACATTCATGGCCGCGGTAACGCAAGCGTGTTTACCAGGTGCGGCAGCAAGGTGAGTCTTCACCGTCGCAAGATGGCTGCGCACTTCGCGCTCAATCTCATGTCTGAGAATTCCTTCTTCCTCAACCGCGAACCTCCAGCACATCGTCCAACTCATCGCTGCGGCAATGTCACACGATAGCAGCCCCCTGTTTTGCCATTCCTCGCCGATGCCGCGTCTGTCTTCGCGCCCTGAGGCGGACGTGGCAGACTTGGTCGAGAAGGCACAGCAAACTCAGACTCTGAGCCCTGCTGTCGACAACTTTCTTTCTGCGCATGAAAATGCCTTTTTCGCCCTCTTCAGTCGCCAGATTGAACTCATCAAGTCTCGTTCGCAGGACCTCAGAGAAGCACAGATCACCATCTTCGACAAAGCACTGTTGGCCCTCACGGAACACCCAAAATGCCTCATGCATTCGGCATCTGTCAAGTTCTTCTGCGAGGAATATCTCAACATCGACCTCGGAGGACCCATCACACAATTGACCCGTACGCTGCAGCAGACTGTTCAAGCCCCTGAAGCACTGAAGCAAGGTAGAATGGCCGCTCCCTCTTCCCATGGCTCCTGACCTAACGTTTGTTTCTCACCAGCTTTGCTCTCCTCTGACGACGCTACCATGGTCGCGCTGGAAGCCGAACGCGAAATCAAGAAGTCTTCAAGACCGTTACCTGCCATCTCGCATCTTCGCAGAGAGATGGAGCCCAGACTAGGGGCGTTGTGGAATGTCTATGAGCTTGCTCGAGCAGATTATCTGATCGCGCTCGACAGAAGCAACAGAGAAAAGACCATCAGCACTGCCAAATTCCTCCGGGACACCGCCGAGAATATTCTGCTTTACCTCGAGAACAAGAACGCGGATGCCTTGATGATAACCGAGCTCGAGGGGACGTTCAAGCATGCGAAGAACACTGTTGTCTGTTTGACTGGTGGTAAAATCAGAAAGTTCGACACGGCAGAGATTGAAGGACTCAAAGGCGTGCCGCGCGGTCCGAGTCGATTGGGCCATCCCTACTCCCGTCAGTACCCTGACCCTTCAGATACCGAAACCCGCTACAACAGCACGGCCTTGCCCCAGGGATTGAGTTCTTCCGATCGTCCTACTGGGTATGAAAATCGCGGCCGTTTGAGACGTAACGAGCTTCTTCCTCGCCGAAACGTCAGTTCAAGCGCAGACCAGCCAACTCGTGATGACCATTACGGCTATGGCGGGGAGACATCCTCGTATGTGGCGGTATCTGTTTCCGATCCTGTCCGTCGCGACCACTACAGCGAGTTGGATGATCAAGATCGTCCCGAAAGCCGGGCGGTGACGCCAGAGCCAGAAACTCGTCGTGAATCCGACTACTGCCGAGAAGAGCGCAGCGCATCACCTGCACCGTCACCTCGCAGAGGTGATGGCGGACGTGACAGAAGCCGACCCCGCCAGTATCGTCGACGCTATAGGTCCCGATCATCTGACAGCCGATACTATCGTCCATCACTTCGACGCCGAGAGTATCCGCGCATAACCAGCAGGGCTGACGACAGAGTCCCCGATCGAAACCGAGGCCCAGCCAGAAACGAACGAGCCAAGATCCCAATGCCTGGACGTGGACACAGCGGGATTCCCTACGGTTATGATAGCGAGAGACTGGTCGATTCGTATAGGCCGGAATATCGCGATGAGGATGATCTGAGCATGAATGAGAATGAAGTTTGAGGGGATCGGCTCCTGGACGAAGTCACACTGGCGGCAAGAAGGACGCTCTCGCCTAGCCAGGTGAGTTATACCCCGCCAAAGTTGTCTCGTTGCTGATCAGGACCTGATCTAGAAATACCCTGAACGACATGACTGTATGCTATGATTGATGGTCAAAGGCATGAGTGCTGATACTCAAGGATTCGGATGCTGTGACTGTGTGCGCGGCACCACCGGAGTTGTGATTTTCAAATGTTGAATACAGCAAGCTTAGACACACGGCCCAAGAGGATCTGGGCGACTTGTCCCGATTGATTGACCAGAGAGGTATTGGATGGAGCCATTGATGCCATGTCAAACACCACTGACAGGACCGTCTCACTGTTTTGTTGTTACGTACCCCAACCCCTCCATAGCGTGCAAGCAATTCCTGTACCAGAGGTGGCTTCCCCCTCGGAGCGTTCAGACTAGTTCACGGCCAGTGTTCGTTCCTCGATCAGTGGTACTCGGTCCGACCATTGGATCTCGTCGTCTGAGCTGCATTGTCTCGCTTGCAAGCCCGTCCGCGGCGTCCGCATTGAGTGTCTATCATCGTGTGGCTGAAAGGACCTGAGAAGGAAGGGGAAAAGAACGATACGTATTAGGATTGAAGAGCTTTGAGCTACAGCAAGATTATGGCGTCGTGCCGTTGTGCCACGTATGCGACGTACGGTTGGGCAGATACATCCCTGGCGAAAAAAGCCTATCGCTGCTTTTGTCAGCACAGCACCCGCGCCCAGAAAATGCGACCAGCTTCCTGTCCTGTGTCTCCAGCAACTGATCGTGATTGTTTGGTCCCTTGCTCTGAACGTGTTTGCACATTTGCTTTTGTGACATCCCATCTCAGCGCATCGCCCATGTTTACTCAATTTCGCTGAGTTGGCAATGCCCCATGCATTGTGGAATCCTGCTCTCAGTGTGCTTGCCTACTTATGCCTGGCTAATGATATCCGCCTGTGGGAAGTAGCTTTCTTGATCGTCCATCTTGTCCTGGATAAGCCTACTCTCCACACCTTGATTGATGTCGAAACCATTCATGCTCGGTGTCTGCGGTAGCGGTGTATTCGTGGCGACCATGAGCATGACAGATTCCTGCAAAGGACTCGTATCCACGACTCGAGCACCGGGGGTTTCGACAAACGAAAGCGTAGATGCACGGGAACGGCAGCGTCGAAAGATCAGGGAGCTAGAAGGTCGAGAAGGTGGTTGTGGTCGGATGTGAGATACGCTTTCGGGATCGGAGGTATCTGTGTTCGAGTCTATGGAAGTGGTGCCGTCACGACGGGCTCTGGTCAGGGCTTTGCGAATGGTTTGGCGGAAGCTGCTACGCTTGTCGACGGAGTGTAGGTCAACCTGATCGTTAGAATGATTTTCAGCGGGCTGATTGTCTTGGGAGTGCCCTTCGCCTCCGTCATTTTTATTAACTTGGCTCTCGCAGGGTCTGGAGTCCGCTCCTGGCA